>NW_026652283.1:98462752-98821793 GCF_009828535.3 Hylobates moloch
GAGTTTCACCGTGGTCTTGATCTCCTGACCTCGTGATCCGCCCGCCTCGGCCTCCCAGAGTGCTGGGATTACAAGCGTGAGCCACCGCGTCCAGCCAGTAGTATAAAATTTCTGAAATTGAAATGACTGTAGAATACATGACCTTTTGAATATCAGCTTTATAAATGGTCACCATTGATCTTTTGGAAATTCTTGTTCCACATATTTATGTCACATATGTTTTCAAATAAAAATTCTACAGTCACATCTGCAATTGCTATCACTATCCCATGTAGTTATCTGAGCACTAAACCAACTCTTCAGCAAATATGGGTTCATTTTTTATTCAATCACATTTATTCCAACCTTTCCAGCTTAAAGCTTTCTTTTTAATGGAGAAAATGGAAGCACGACAGAAAGGGAATAGTTCTGCTTTTCCTGACCATCTGCTAACATAACATTATCTGCTCCAAGCTTTGACCTATCACTTCCTTCCTTGCTCAGAACATACATGAAGAATGAAAAAACACCACAAAAAGATTATCTGATAATAAACAACATTGTTTATTGTCTTGATACATTTTTCAAACCTCAATTTTTTTAAAAAAATTTTTATTCTCACAGATGTCTCCCATTTAGTTTATTCTTGATAATGATATTCTATCATTTGTATCTATCTTTTAAAATTCAAACTTATCAGATGGTTGCCTGTAGAAAAACATTGATTTTCTTACAAAATTTGATACTTTATATTTAAAATTATTTGGTTTTGCATAATCAAAATTTTGTTTTAAAATCTTTAAAAAATCCATCTTTAGAAATTTGTACCTTTGGATTTATATCTTGTAATAGATTATTGCTTTGACTTCCAATTTGTTCATGCCTCCCTATAGCCACATCTTAGGATGGTCATGCCCCACACATAGGATTGACCATGTGACTTGCTTTGGCCAGTGGAACAATAGCAAATTTGACTTGAGCACATGCTTGAAATATGCTTTCACAATGGAGATTGACTTTCTGCAACTTTGTGACCACTATGAGAACAAGCTCAGTCTAGTCTACTGAAAGATGAAAAACTATATGGAGAGTGACAGCAATCATTTCAGCCATCTATGCTGAGGTCATCATAAACCCAGCCAGTCCCAGACAACTCCAGCTAATGTACTGATTGAGAGACACGTGAGTGAGACCAGCAGGGACTGGCAGAACTAATCTGCTGAGCCCAACCCAAATTGCCAACTCACAGAACCATGAGCTAAATAATTTTTTTATTGTTTTAAGCCACAAAATTGTGGGTGGTTTGTTATACAACAAAAGATAGCTGATACATGTCTCTATATCTCTAAAAATTTGAAAGGCTCTGTCTTCAAATCACAGGTACATTTAACTTAGTTCAATGTTACCAAACTTTTATATTATAAGTGATAAGGCAGCACAGTTACCATTTCCTAAAGTTCTACTCCCAAGAGAATCTTTTTTTATTGGTTAGAACTTCTGGAACGAAGGAGTATGTTTTGATCTTCAGATGAAGTTTAGGAAAGCACAGCATTTTGTTGTAATAAATTAAAGAATAATTAAAATACCATTCTCCTTGCTTTTTTTGGTTATATTTAGTTTATATATTTATATATATTTATATTATATATTAAATGAGATCCCCCCCCTTGAGGTCCCTAAAGCACTGGGTTATCCTCTTCTTGGCTTGAGTCTGAACCCTAAAACCTGGCAAATACATCTATGTAGATAACCTGACATGTCTTCAATTGCAAATAGGCTGTTTCAAGTCATAATTTTTGATGCCAATGAAAGACAGTATATTAGCATGCTTAACAGTGTGGGCTCTGGAATGAGGTGAAACAGGTTGGAACTTGGGCTCTGTTACTATCTACATGTGGACCTTGAACAAGTTTCATACCTTTGCTAAGTTTCAGTGACTTCACAAGTCCAAAAAAATTTGGTATTACCTCATGGCGTTGTTTGAAGATTACATGAATTAGCACATCAAAATGTTTAGAATATTGAGACACACAGAGAAATGCTCAATAAATGATAATGCATATGTTTTCATTGGATATTATCTATTGCACCTAAATATATTGCTATGTGCCACTTCTATGCATAAAGTCTACCAAAAGCATTGGTCCTCTAAGGATATGTGCTCACCACATTTAACAAAATCTATGAGAGTTATACTTTGAAAATAGAATAGAATCGTCATTGTGAAAAATATTATAATGAGTGAATCAGATGATATTGAAGCAGGATATTTCCCTGACACCTTTGTGGGACTCATGACAGGGGTGCCTCATTTACTCAGCCCACCGCTGTCAACTCAAGGGAGAGAGTCTGTGAGTGAACAAGGCAGGAGCTGGAGTTCACAAAGGCTGGAACTGGCCAGCCATTTCAGCACTGGCGGGATCAGACTCAACTGACTCAGACCTGGTACATTCCACCTATCATGGGAGGGAGCATGCAGGTGACCAGGTGCAGCAGCCGGAGCCAGTGCTTTTGGGTGCTGGCAGGAGTGAACTTCATGCAGGCCTATGGCAGGATCCAGGTGGGGTGCCTGCGACTCCTGAGGCCACAAAGGGCATGTTACAGTGCTCTTTTAGCTCTGCCATCAGCAGATAGCTTAAGTGTTAATAGCCCAGTGGGCCCACAGCTGTCCTCTGCCAGCAAGGGTAAAGGGCCGGTGTGACAGCCTTTTGTATCCACACTCGTGGCTTCCAAGCTCTTGTCCGGTGTCCAGGAAAAATGAGGTCACACAAACAAGTTGAAAAACAGTAAACGTGGATTTTGTTGTCAGTGAAAATGGCTCTCAGTGGGAAGGGGAACTTATAAGGGGATGGGGTAAGTAGGTAATTTTCCCCCAAAGTCTGGCTGTCTCTGGCTAGATTCTTCTCTGAAGTTACGCTGTCAAGCTGTGCCTCTGAAGTCAAGCTGCTTCTCTTCAATGTTCAGCTGTAGTCTCCAATGTCTAGCTGCTTCTCCTTTCTGCCAGCTGAGTCTAGGGTCTTCATAGGCACAGGATGGGGTGGGGCAGGGCCATGAGTGGTTTAGGAAAAGGCAACATTCGAGTGGGAAAACGGATATGAGTTCTCACTTCGGGCTATAGTTTCAAGTTTTTGGCTGGAGGGTGGAGCTTCACCCAGGGACCTGCCCCTGTCTGCCTAGAATTTCTATGCCTCCTGTTGCTATCAGTATCATCAAAACAACATTTATTTCCTATGTCTCCAGAAAATCATTTGGTCTAGTATTCCAGAAAAACAAAGAAATGAAGTTACCAGATCCTTTGACAGCCGAAGGAAGCCTCTTAGATTACATGGAACTTTCTGATTTGTTTCTCATGGCTTCTCTCTGGTGGAATTCTATTCAAGCCAGTCATTACTCTGACAATCCTGGTGTGTGTGTCTAATGAACCCATAGATAGTTCTGAACATCATTTGTCCCATAAACCCTTTGTTTACCATTGCCTTTACTCCCAATGTGGGTAGACACTGATTATTTAATCTCTCTTCAGGAGTAGTATGTCTTATTATCCTGTTTGATTCTTCTATACAGATGCTCTTTGACTTAAATGGAGTTACATCCCAATAAACTCATTATAAGTTCAAAATATTGAGTCAAAAATGCATTTAATACATCTAAACTACTAAACATGATAGCTTAGTCCAGTCTAACTTAAAAGTGCTCAGAACACTTGGCGTTAGGTTAGTCTACAGTTGGGCAGAATCATCTGGCAACACAGTAAACTGTAGAGTATCAGTTGTTTACTTTGGTGATCATGTGGTTGACTGGGAGCCACCGCCCAGCAATGTGTGAGAGTATCGTATCACTTTCACACCATCGTAAAGTCAAAAAATCATATGTCGATTTAGCATAAATTGAGAACCGTCTGTATAGAGTAAGATAGAAGCCAAATTTTAAAATAAACTCTGAATATATAAAATGTAAATTAGGCATTGGTTTTTATCCACAGAAAATGTCAGGCTCACTCAAGTGTGTGAAGTCTATTTCTTTTGTAAAAGGCTCTGAGGTCACCCTGTGGGTGTTGACAGCCCCAAAGCTTCAGGATGGGGTCTGAAAGTGAGAGCAAAATTGGGCCCAAGGAGGAATATGCATGATCAGTGCTGTGCATTGAGCAAGCTGATGAACAGCAGGAGGAGAGCAAGGGACAGGTCAGGAATAGGGAAAATGCAGCAAGGGGTTACAGTGTCCAGATTATGAATAAGACAGGTGTGCTCAGAATTTATGCTTACTTTAAGCATACTGGAAACAAGCGCTTAGGTTTAAGACAGATTTGGGTGATTTTATATCTAAAAACCTCAGTTTCCTTCTCTGTAAAATGGAGGTAATTGTAGTTTCTATCTTGCAGGATTGTTAGGATTTGAAATAACTATATTTGCCTGGTTTGAGCAGGTGATCAGGACTTAGTTATTTTTCCCCTAGAAACAGAAAGACTATTCCTCAAATGGACAGGCTAAGGATAAGAGTCTAATATCAGCAAAGGCAGTTAGTGGAAAAACCCAGAGTAGGAGTTTTAGAAACATTGAGTAAGGACTCAGTGTTATCTGGCTATGAAAGTCAGATTGTAAACACTGAGAAGCTTCTCATGTAGTGGATTCTGATATTGCATTGAGTATGGCACAGGTCCAATGGACGGTAAAAGCCTCATACTGTCTCTTCTAAAGATAGAACAATGAGGGCAAGTCAGTATGCACCCCTTTTCATCTTAGACTCAGTGTTTCCTATCCCTACTCCATCATATCCTGAGCTGGAGAATGTTATGTGTTACCTTTATTATTAACCCCCCACCCTCACTCTATCAGGTAGGAATGGGTTTTTCTGACTCTTAGTGGCATAAACAATAAGGGCATGTAATCATATCACCCAAAGAAGAGTAATCCAAAATAGGTGGTTTCAGATTTCATGGAAGGCTGTGAAATACCATTGAGGATATATATATTTAGAGAGAGAGAGAGAGAGACAGAGACATCCTGACTCTCTGTACATGACAGGGTTTTTGAAATTTTTTTTTATTTTGGTCACCTCATGGTCACAAAGTGGCAGTTGTATCTCCAGGCATCATGAACTCACACCAATATCCATGGGAGAACAAATGTCGTTTTCTATCACGAAGCTCTGCCTTTATCTTCAAAAACAGAAGTCTCCCAGCTGACTTCCTTTTATATTTATTGGAACCCCTAGAATTTAGGGCCTAGATCAATCATTAGTAACAAAGATTTAGACCATCAAGAATTGTTTAGAGCAATCATGGTTCATCCCCTGGGACTTAGGCCTCCTCTCCCTGAGATGAAAGTAATCTCCATTTGCAGCCTGTATCAGTTCAGAACCCGACAACAACCAGATGGTCCATTCAAATGAGGACAATTCCAGGAGGGCGAATTTACAAAAGGGGCTCATTATGAAGATGTGGTCAGGGTTTGGGGAAACTACAAGGGATGGTATAAAAACACAGGCTTCTACCATCCCTGGTTCAATGCAGTGAGGTGACAGAGAGCTTATGAGATTCAAAAAGAGAAAGATTCTCATAGAATCAGCCACTTTCAGAGGAGCAGTGACCTTCTATCAAGGAACAGAGCCAGGTTAAGGTGGCCTTTATAAGAGAACTTGGAGAGTAAACACCCCCCTCAGCCCTTCCATTCTCCTTCCCAGACTCCTCACTGACAAAACAACTGAAAGCCAAAGGTCTTGGGACCTACTGATGTAATCTGAACAGGGCAGTCTCCAGGGGCAGAGCAGGGTGGAGAAAGATGAAGGAGAGGGGACCTCAAGGGGGAAAGCAGGGGAAATACAGCACATCACCTGAACACAAAACCAGATTCTGATAGCAGGGAAGAAAGTGACATGTGCACATGGCAGGAAAGGGCTGCTACATTAGGCAACCTCCCCCACAACTCCAGTGAGAAGGAGAATGGAGCAGGTCCCGTTAGTTATTCTCAGTGATATGCAACAAAGGAGAAGAGAGTACATATTAGGCTTCATATCAAGGCCTCTTTTACTACCATGTTTCCTCAGTGCTAAGAGGCCATGGATTATAAAATACCCTGGCAGTTTAACAAGAGCCTCTCAGGTGAAGGAAAGTTGGAAGGGAACGGAAGGGGAGAGAGGAAGGGAAAGGAGACAGCACATTAATTGTAGCCATCAATGGTATTTGAATATCCCCATTTCTGAGACATTAAAATGTGAAAAAGGTATGGGTCAGGTGGAACACAAGATATTTGGGGGCCAGGGATGAATACATAACATACATTTGTGATGAATACATAACATAAGTTTTCCAAAGTCTATAGCATGTGTAACAAAAAGAGTAGATCCTAATGTAAACTATGGACTTTAGTTAATAATAATGTGTCAGTCTTGGCTTATCAATTGTAATAAACATACCTCACCAAATGCAAGATTTTCTTTAAAAAAAAAAAAAAAAAAAAAAAAAAAAGACTGAGTCTTGTTCTGTCCTCCAGGCTGGAGCGCACTGGCATGATCATAGCTCACTGCAACCTCACACTCCTGGGCTCAAGTGATTCTCTTATCTCAGCTTTCTGAGTAGCTGGGACTGCAGGTCTGAGCCACTTCCGAGTAACTGGGACTACAGGCAATGAGCCATTGCATTCTGCTATTTTTTTTTTCTTTTTTGTAGAGACAGCGTCTTGCCATGTTGCCTAGGCTGGTCTTGAACTTCTGGTCTCAAGCTATCCTCCTGCCTCAGCCTCCCAAAATGCTAGGATTACAGTATTAATGCCACCACATCAAGTCTTCAAGATATTTATAATAGGGGAAATTGAGGGGATGGGTATGGAGAGGGGATATATGGACACTCTGTTCAAAATACTTTCTGCTTTTCTATAAACCTGAAACTGCCTTTAAAAAATGAGTCAATTAATTAGAAAAAAAAAGCCTCAGACTAAAGGAAACACAGTCATTATGCTAATTTTAAAATGTTTTTCACCCTGTCAGGATGTGGTAGGTGTGATGGGAATAATTCTAACCCTGCCAAATGGCATTTAACCAGATCATACTGTTCTGATATGCATGGATTTCATTATATCGGTATAGCTTCATTAATGCAGTTACAAAATACACAACCTCCTGATTACATAAGGCAAAATATAAAAACAGAGGCAGATTTTTTTTCTCCTTCAAGACCTTAAATTTGCTCTACAGACACTAACAATAGAAGAAACAGTATCAATGGACTACACATTGAATACCTAGTTTTCCTGAACATTAATCAGAGCCTCAGCAGGATCATAATTAGCTGCAGTGCAGGCAAACAAAAGCGTGTCTGTAGGTTGGGTCTTACAGCCTTGGAAAGTTTCTAATTCAGTTTGTTCTTTAGCTCACTTAGCAGTTCTCAATGTCTTTCTGTGTATAGAATTCAATTAATAGGATGGAAAAGTAATTTGACTGCAAGATATAACAATTCAACAGCCAATTAAGAAGGCAGCCTTACACAGTGGGGTCAGTGGCACTCTAGTTTATCTGCTCTTGTGGAAGCTTGTCTCCAAA
The DNA here is from genome assembly GCF_009828535.3 of Hylobates moloch. Classification (NCBI taxonomy): domain Eukaryota; kingdom Metazoa; phylum Chordata; class Mammalia; order Primates; family Hylobatidae; genus Hylobates; species Hylobates moloch. The sequence continues at coordinate 98,470,265 of NW_026652283.1, forward strand.
GATAGTCCCTGCAATGAAGCAGGCCTCTCATATCCTCGCCTTGGTGTCATCACTTCCCAGTGAATCTGGGCTGACCCTCTGATTCACTTTTGGCTGCAGATGTGGGGCAAGGTCAAAATTCTTGCAGCTTCCACCAGGATCTCTTGAAATGCTCACTGTGAGGGAAGCCAGCCAACATCTAAGACCTGTCTCAAGTGCTCCTTGTAGATGCACGTGACTGTAAGATAGTATGTTTACAAAATGTTAGATGAAAAGAACTGTTTTTGTTATATTGCGGTTATCTATTGATGGATAATGAGCCACTTCAAAACTCTGTAGTTTAAAACAATGTATTTTTCTTTGATGGGTCCATTTGTTGACTAGCCTTAGCTGGGCAGATCTTGGAGATGCTTATGTGGTCACGGTCAAATGAAAGCTAAGGCTAGAGTCATCTGAAAGTTCCGCTGCACAAGATGTCCAAGAAGGCTTCCTTGCTCGCATGCCTGGCACCTCAGCCAGGATGACTGAAAGGACTAGAGGCTGGCCAGGCATCTCTCTCTCTCCATGCTGCCTTCAGGTAGCTAGTTTGGGCTTCTTCACAGTATGGCCCTTTCAGGGGAGTGGAAGCAAGACTGAGTGTTTCAAGGATCCCCATGGAAGCTGCAGGACTCCTTTTGACCTAGTCTCAGAAGTTATGTAGTGTTAATTTTGCCCCATTCAAAAAAATTATTTTGAATGATGGGTACATACTAGGTATATATATTTATGGGGTACATGTGATGATTTGATACAAACATTGTCTAATGGATCACATCAGGGTAATTGATGTCTCCATCATGTAAGCATTTATCATTTCTTTGTGTTGGCAACATTCTAATTCTACCCTTTTCGTTATTTTAAAACATACAATAGATTATTGTTAATTATAGTCACCCTATTGTGCTACCAAATACTAGATCTTATTCATTCTGACTATTTTTGTACCCATTAATGAACTCCACTTTATCCTCCTATTCCTCCTACTCTCCCCAGCCTCTGGTAACCATCATTCTATTCTACCTGCATGAGTTCAATTTGCTTAATTTTCAGCCCCCACATATGAGAATATGCAAAATTTGTCTTTCTATTTCTGCCTTAGTTCGCTTAACATTTCTCTGCCACATTCTACAGTCAAAAGTGAATTACAGGGCCAGCCCAGAGTCACCGGGAGGTGATGACAGGAAGACATGGATATGGGAGGCCTGCTTCACTGGGGGCTGTGTTTGGAGACAGGCTGCGTAAATTAGAGTGTCATTGTTCTGTATTATCTTATTCTTTTGTTTCCAGCAGTCCCCCCAGGTTCCCTTTAAGTAGCAAGTTCAGATCATAACAAGATGAAGCTTTCCTCAGGACTTCCAGTGTGCCAGGCACTGCTCTAAGGATTTTCTTTCTCACAAGTATTTTATACATCACAGTAACCAATAAATATGAGTTTCTACATATTTATTCCCATTTTTCAGATGAGGAATCAGCTTCAGAAAATATCTTGCCTAAGGGCATGTGGTTAGTCTGTGGCAGGCCTATGTGTAGTACACAGCGTAATCACTTTCCAGCTGCTTAAATTCAGAGCACCTAGATAAACATGTTCAAATCTAGCCTGCTTTAATGCTTTTGTATAAAACATATGAGAAGCCAAGGCAGCCTGGAGGCAAATGCCATAAAGCAAATCACCATTGGAGCAAGAAAGGAGGTTGTTGGAAGTCACCACTAAAAACAAAAGAATCAAGACAAAACAAATGATTCTCTTTGAGCATCCCTTAGGAAGGCACACAACTCTCTGTGATGAGCCATGCTTATACCCCTCCCTTGGCTTGTCTCTTGTCTCCGCATTTGCCCTTCATTCTGCTTTAGGCCAGCAATTCTCAAAACTGGCTGCACATTCAAATCACCTGGGGCTGGGCATGGTGGTTCATGCCTCTAATCTCAGCACTTTGGGAAGCCGAGGTGGGAGGATCACTTGAGGCCAGTAGTTTGATACCAGCCTGGGCAACAAAATGGGACCTCGTCTTTATGAAAAAATAAAAAAGTTAGCTGGGCGAGGTAGCATGTGCCTGTGGTCCCAGCTACTCAGGATGCTGAGGCAGGAGGATTGCTTGAGAGCCTGGGAGGTCAAGGCTGCAGTGAGCCATGTTCACATTACTGTGCTCCAGCCTCAGCAACAAAGTGAGACCCTATCTCAAAAAACAAACAAAAAAAAGAATCACCTGCAAGTTTTTTAAAAAAAATCCCAATTTTTGGCCGGGCGCAGTGGCTCACTCCTGTAATCCCAGCATTTTAGGAGGCCAAGGCGGGCAGATCATGAAGTCAGGAGATCGAGACCATTCTGGCTAACACAGTGAAACCCCGTCTCTACTAAAAATAGAAAAAATTAGCCGGGCGTGGTAGCGGGCGCCTGTGGTCCCAGCTACTCAGGAGGCTGAGGCAGGAGAATGGCGTGAACCTGGGAGGCGGAGCTTGCAGTGAGCCAAGATCACGCCACTGCACTCCAGCCTGGGCAAGCGAGACTCCCTCTCAAAATAAATAAATAAATAAATAAATAAATAAATAAATAAATAAATAAAATAAATAAAATAAAAATCCCAATTTTTAAAAACTCACCCCAGACCAATTAAACCAGAATATCTGAGGTAGAACTGAGTCATCTGTATTTAATCATTCTCTCTAGTCCCAGGGGAATCAAATGTGTCACTAAATGGAATAACCAGTGCTCTAGTCATCAAGAAAAATTCGTATTTCACCAAAAACACCAAGATATCTAATATTACTGTCTTTTGCATTTCCTTAGCAAATTTAACTTTATATCGCCCTTCTTCAAGGACACACAGCACCTCCCAATGCTTGTCATACCTTCGTTGTAGCAGCGTTCAAAACAGTATTTCTCTAGCTTACCTAACTGGTCATTTCCTGCCATCGCCCGTCATCACCATGAATTGTAATCCCCTTGAGAGCAGGGAATGTATTTTACTTAATTCGTATCATAGTGCCTGGGACCTAGTACAGTCTCGACAACTGTTTGTTGCCTGATAAATGAATGAATAAATAAATGAATAGATGGATGGAAGAATGAATACATGAATGGATTTTAAAAGCTGCCACTTGCAGTGGTATTTCTAGAGCTGGGAATAGGGGCATACTCTTGCTCTGTGAGCCTGTATGAAGAATGTTAGAACTGCTCATATGCGTATATTAGTACTTCTTCCTATCCTTAAAGAAAAAACAATCCTGGTCAATTTCTTCACTCCTATTTAGGTAAATTGTTGGGTAAATTGTCTGAATAATAACCCCCACAGATGTTCATGTCAGAATCCCTGGAACTTGTGAATGTTTCCTTATTTGGCAAAAGGGACTTTGCAGATGTGATCATCCTAAAATCTTAAAATGGGAAAATTATCCTAGATAATCTGGATGTACCCTCAATGTAATCACAGTGACCTTATAAGGAGGCAGCAGTGGGAGATGTGACTGCAGAGACAGATGAAGGCAATCTGAGGACTGAAGCAAGGTGCAAAACTGCTAGCTTTGAAGATAGAGGGAGGGGCTATGAGACAAAGAATTCAGGGATGCAGCTTTAGAAGTTGGAAATAGATTCTCCTCTAGCTCCTCTGGAGGGAGCACAGCCCTGCTGATACTTGATTTTGGCCCAGTGAAACTCATTTTAAATTTCTGACCTCCAGAAGCTGTGAGACAATAAATGTGTATTAAGTTGCCAAGTCTGTGGCAATTTTACAGCAGTCATAGGAAACTACTACAGAGGTTGCCATGGAAAGTTTGTGTCATAAGAAGTCTAGCATATGGCCACTGGAAACCTCCTCAAACCTTTGGTGGGTGCGTTTTTCTAATGTCTCTAATCCAAGCCATTATACTAGAGCAGGGGAAAGAGAGGTATCTTTGGGCAGCTAGTCACCTGCCCCAGGATTTCCTGAAGTGAAGCATTACCTTAAAATGAAAGTTGCTCGTGTAATGGGGTGGAAGTTCCTTCTGTTTTAAGAACAAACATCACTGTCAGTTAGCACTTACTAAAGGCTTACTATATCTGAGACCATGTTCTATGCTCTTCATGGGTATTGTCTTAAGATTCACAATAAGCCCAGTGGGTGCTTTTTTAAGCTTTTAAGCATAAGGATATTGATATATAAAGAGGTCACATTAGTTTTAAGTTCTAGCGGAGCATTTCACAAAGAAATGTCTGTGTTTAAGACAGATGCTTCATAGAATCGTTTAAGTGTAGAAGATGAGACTCCAAGATATAGGGCATGGAAGATTGTAGCAGGACAAACAGATGGTTACAGTACTCTGTTTAAGAAGTAGAAGGAATTTGGGAGTAAAGAGGTGATTCCAGGAGGTAGCTTATCAACAAAGGTGGCCAGTCAGAAATCCCCCATGCCTTGGTGTGAAAGAAATTTCTTTCATCTTTTACTTTCAGTAAAAGCTGCAACTTTTAAATACTTTGCGTAAGAGACTGGCAGGAAAATCAAGAGTTAGGAGACATTGACCACCCCTGGGTCAGTGTGAAACCCAACGTGGAGAAGAGTTATAGAAGGTGAGAAGAGAGAGAGAAAGAAGTGACCAGAGGAAGAGAGGCATACGACTTCTTTCTTAGTGGGGATCTAAGGTTGGAGAGAATTTTACATACATCTCAAAGGACCAGTGGCCTCAGCTGACATCTATGGTACACAGAATCCCTTTTCTACCTGGGAAAAGGGTTACAAATCATGTTCACATGTGGGACATGCCATGGGGTATAGCTCAAAGAAGGTGGCTACAAGGTATGTGCCAAGCATAAGCTCTAACCCTCCATTTCACTCTTATTCAATAAAGCCCATGGGTTGCAGGAGAGGGAGAGACAGAACAGTTCTAATTTACTATTTCAAAAAGATGTTAATAACATATTATATTTAACCCAGTATATTCAACAGCATAAATATATATGTAATTCAATATGTAATCAATATTTAGATTATCAATGATATATTTTGCATATTTTTCATAGATACCCTGAAATCCAGTGTGCATTCTATACTTCCAGCACATCTCAGTTGAGACCAGCCACAATTTAACTGCTCAATAGCAACACATGGCCCACGGCCACCATAGTGGGCTACAACTGTACTCCTTCACTAACGAATTCATTGTCTCCTCCTATATACACCTTCCCTTCACTTTCAATTATGTAGAATTTTTGCTTATATTTGAAAACCTGAATATGTGAGCTCCATGGTTGGGGGGCAGGACCGGAGCACGCTCTTAGCCCAAGGCATTATGGGAAGCACATACATGGAGGCATTTTTCTTATTCCTTCATGGTAAGACAGACAAAAGTTCATGTGGAGTAACATTATTCCTTTTCAAAATTTCACCTTCGATAACATTAAATATTCTGATTAACACATTACTCAGTCTACTAATACAACTGAGTAAGCATTGCTTAGCATATAATAGGATCAAACTCAAGAATTTACTAATAAGGAGATGGCACAGAAGATTTTGAAGGCCCTGTTCTTAAACACAAGCAGGGTATAAGTGGTAAACTTATCTACCATATAATATCCTTTATCAATCAGAGTTCTGGCAGGAAACCCATGCCTGGGTTGAAACCATTGAGAGTTTAATAAAAGGATTGCTCTCAAAGGTGCCAGTGGGCTTTAGGAAAGTCACTGAAGATGGTGTGGTCTCCTTGGTCTGGCAACAGTGGGCATCCTTTGCCATCCCTGGAGCTACCTGAAGAAGAAGAGGGTGGAGAGCAATGACTGGAACTGAGAGAACACAGCTGATTCGAGAGAGCTGCCTGGCAGGAACCCTGGGTCATCGGTAGGGAGACACAGTCAGGCTGCCGCAGGCCAGCACTGCAATAAACACACAACCTGACATTTTCTCCTGTCTCTCATCTCCCACCAAGCCTCTCATTGGCTGAATCTAGCTGAACACCCAAGGGCTGGGAAGCCAGTCAGAGCCCACACAAGCTAGCCTCTGGGGACCCCAAGCAGGTGGAAGGACGGAGAGTGGATCTGGGAATACTGGTGGAAAATACCTAGTGTAGTAAGATGCGGCAATCCTGGTGACAAATAGAGTGCCACTCCACTGGGGTCTCACACAACTGCCGCCACATGATGGTTCCTACTCAGTATTTTTCAGGAGCACAATCTTGTCTTGAACTTTTTATGTATTAATACTTCCTCTTAAACACATGCCCAATTATTTGGGGGTTTCTAAGGATTCTTACTACTCAAAACCACAGGACAAGAGATAGAGAATAAAAGAAAGGAAAAATCCCAAAGCTGCAAACTTAACCTACAAAGCTTAACAAAGACAGTGTTTTGAGTCTATAAAGCATTACAGCCTTGTCCCCTCACTTTTTTGCCCCTCAGCAAATTAGTCCTGGTTCTCTTCAGATTTTAAATTCCTTGGGGCCAGCTCTTTTTAGCAGGAAGGTGCTAAAGGCCCTCAAACTCCTCTGCTTTTCAGAAACGTTGGTATCTACTCTTTTTGGTATTTACTTTTAAAATTTGTGAGACTTAGCAAGGGTCACAAATGCAAATGCAGGTACACTATGTGCCTGCCAGGAATTTAAATCAATTGGGCTGGGTGGAGACTGTGGCACTTATTAAATGCTGGGCATTAAGTGTTTTACCTACATCAACTTCCTTGCTTACCACAATAACTACGAAAGAGGCATAACTACTATCCCCATTTTTCAGATGAAGAAACTGAGGCACAGAGAGGATAACACAGAAAATACATTTCCTATATAAAGGGAGCAGCTGCTACTGGGCTCCAGCTCATTTCAATCATGCAAGAATATAGGTCACGGCATGATATTTTCTAAGAGCTTGAAATCTGAATTTAATGTGAATTCTCCCAATTAGGAGAAAAATCCTGGCAACTATTTTGATATTTTTAAAACACTGTGCAGGCCAAAAAGAAAACCTATGTAGGCTTCAGACAGGCCATTTGCAATCTCGAGTCAATGGGTCTAAAAGCCTTGTAAGCAGCAAAGCTCTAATTTTTTTAAATAAAAAATACAGAAAACCCCGATAAATTACTATGAATCTGCTTTGGGTTAGAGAACAGAAGTTAACCCTGTTGGCCACTGCTTTTCATCAGCAAGAGGACCCAGGGCACCTTCACATCACCTGCAAACAACAGCCTTACCCAACTTAAAGCCAGTACTCACAGTACTTTAACTAAACGTTGGGGGGAAAAAAAGCCAGTGAGGCTCATTCTCATTGCACACAGGAGGCCAGACACCTGTCTTCTCCTTTACAATTATCATTCTTTACATACAGTTGCCAGGAGGAATCTAATTTCACCTCCACTCACTCTTTCCATTATTTTTATTTATGTAAATAATGATCCCTTGTGCTGAATACTCAAGTTAAAATTTTAGAACTATTACCCAATTGGAAGAAAACGTTTGGTTTGCTGAGCTCGTTTACATTTTAAGTTTTATTGTTCTTGTGTTTTGTAATGTTAAATTTGAAACCAGCGCACATAGTAATGGCTGTGCTATAAATACACCAGAAAAATTGCCTCATGTCTCTGAAAGTTCCTACATGTACACATATATCTCTTTTCAAATTGCTTTCCCCCCAAAGAAAACACCGGTAGCAATAAAGGCTGACAAATGACTAATTTGGGTAAAAATACTTTCAGAGTCATTAGGTTTTTAAAACCAAAAGTTGTTTTAAAAATCTTCATAATTAGGCTGGGCGCGGTGGCTCACGCCTGTAATCCCAGCACTTTGGGAGGGCGAGGCGGGCGGATCACGAGGTCAGGAGATCCAGACCATCCTGGCTAACACGGTGAAACTCCATCTCTACTAAAAATACAAAAAATTAGCCGGGCGGGGTGGCGGGCGCCTGTAGTCCCAACTACTAGGGAGACTGAGGCAGGAGAATGGCGTGAACCTGGGAGGCGGAGCTTGCAGTGAGCCGAGATTGCGCCACTGCACTCCAGCCTGGGCGACAGAGCAAGACTCTGTCTCAAAAAAAAAAAAAAAAAAAAAAAAGTCTTCATAATTAGTTCTAATTGACAGTCCTTTCTCTTCTCACTGTCCAGTGAGGGCCTTGAGAGGCGTCAGAGCTATCTTGACCTTCCTGCAAGTAGGCAAAGCTGAGAGCAGGGGCACAACTAGCCCAGTGGGCACAATCCTGCAGAACAATGATTCTGGAAGTGTGGTCCTGTGCCCACTTACACTGAAATTATGGGGGCTGGGGAGAGGTTGGAGAAAATGGACTTGTTTAAAACACAGATTTTAGAGCCCTATCTCAGACCAATTTCATTAGGTTCTCTGGAATTTCAACAGCAAAATTTGGAGTTTTCATGCATTTCCCCAAGTGATCCGTGCTCATACTGTAAACTGAGAATCATTATGACAGAAAATGTGAAATAAAAGCCATGTGTCCACATTTCTTGTGTATTTACTATGTGCCAAACACTATTGTGAGTACTTTCCGTACACTCATTCATCTACTCCTCACCAATACCCATTTGAGGTAGTTCCCATCATGCCCATTTTTCAAGAGGAAACTGGGGCACAGAAAGATTTAGTAAATTTCCCAATATCATATATTTGGTTATTGGCAGAGATGAAAGTTGAACCCAGGCAACTTGGCTTCAGAGGGGGCATAATTACTCTATCATTTCTCACATGGTGGCTTTCTGGGGTGCTGGTTTAAAATGCAGGTCCTGGGGCCCTCCTCCCAGTGATTCTGATTTGGCGGCTCCTGGGAGGGGCCCCATGAGTCAGCTGGGGGTTCTCAAGTTCCTGGGGGAGGGCTTTCCTGCTCCCCACGGCCAAACCTTAAGAAATGCTAGGATTTTCATGAGACATTCCCTCAAGTCAATTTCCCTCCCATTACTCCTAAAAGCAGGGCTTGTGATCCTCCCCTCATTCCCAGACATTCCCAAAGTCCTCACTTGGAACATGCCCTGGAGCCCTCTGTCTCTAGGAATTTTCAGTCTTTCTCTTTTCACTGGGCCTTTCCCTCTCGTTACAAAATAAGCTCAAGACATCCCCAGCAGTTAAGGCTGACAAATGGGGATGAAATACCACACTTGTAGCCTGCTTCCAGCCTCTAGCCTGTTGGGTTAGCTTTAATATCAAATTTACGAATTAGTAGTCCGCCTTACTGTCAGAGGCATTTGAACCAGAGCGACTCCATCTTGACTAGGGGCTGGGTAAAATGAGGCTGAGACCTCCTGGGCTGCATTCCCAGGAGATTAGGCATTTGTTACAGGATAAGATAGGAGATAGGCCCAAGATACATGTCACAAAGACCTTGCTGATAAAATAGGATGTGATAAGGAAGCCAGCATCCTAAAAACCACCAAAACCAAGGTGGCAATGAAAGTGACCTCTGGTCGTCCTCAGTGCTCATTATACACTAATTATAATGGATTAGCATGCTAAAAGACTCTCCCACCAGTGCCATGACAGCTTACAGATGTCATGGCAAATCAGGAAGTTACCCTATGTAGTCTAAAAAGGGGACGAACCCTCAGTTCTGGGAATTGTTCACCCCTTTCCCAGAAAACTCATAAATAATCCATTCCTGGTTTAGCATACAGTCAAGAAATAACCATAAAAATAGCCAACCAGCAGCCTTCAGGGCTGCTCTGTCTATGGAGTAGGCAGAATAAATTTGTTTTCATTTTACTCTATGGACTCACCCTGAATTATTTCTTGTGCGAGCTCCAAGAACCCTCTCTTGGTGTATCAGGGCCCCTTTCTGGTAGCATTACCATCTCCACTTCCACAAACCCTGAGTTCATGCCTCAGTCCACTACATTCTAGCTTCTGGCCATTCCCCTTCCTTTGATGTGGCTCCAGCTAAGGTCTCTAGTGGCCTCCTAATCGCAAAATCCTATGTATATTTTTCTGCATGTCCCCTGCTGGACACTAGGGTTGACTGCTTCTTGAAACCTCCCTTCACTGGTTCCTATCACTGTAGTCTTCATGTTCCCAATTCTCTGTCTTTTCTTTCCCTTATTGTAGTACTCTCTCTCGTGTTTGTCCCTTAAATTGAAGGTTCCCTAAGATTCTGTTCTGGATCTTCTTTTTCTCTTTCTGGCACTTTCAGCCACTCATGTGGCTTCATCAATCATTTATGATATCTCTAGTATCTTTCTTACTCTTTGAAACTCTAGTACCCTATTTTTCAGCACCTTTGGATAAGTCTATTTGAAGATCCCACAGTTGTTTCAAACTTGTCCTAAACAACTCACTCTCTACCGTATCTCCTCAAACATGCTCTTTATTTTTTTCATTTCTGTTAAGAGTTTCATCAACCATCTAGTCTCCCCAAGTCAGAAAGCACCTTTGTCTCTCCCACCTCCTCGTTTAATGCAAGTCTTGAAATTTCTAGAGAATGTCTCACTACTGTCACTGCCTTAGTTCAGGTTTGCAAACAGCTTCAGAGCTGGACTGTCTGCCTCCAGTTTTTCTTGCCCAGTCTATCTTTAATATGCCATCGATTTCATCTCTAAAGAAACAAAGTTGATAAGATCACATAATTGTTGAATTTTCATGCAACCAACAAGCTCAAGTAACCTTGATGTGAGGACATGACCTGACCTGATCTCAGCCCTTTCTCGGGTGCCTACCACTCTGTTTACTCACACTCTCTTCTTGCCATACTAAATTGCTGCTCATTTCAGTCAGCCTCCAACCTTCTTTATTTACACAGGCTGATTCCTTTGGCTACGATGCTTTATTTTTTTTTCTTTATCTAATAAACCCACCTAATCTTCAAAGCCCAGCTGAGATGGCATCTCCTCCAGGAAGCCCCAAGTTGTCCGAGCAGAGATTATGTTACTCATGCTTTGGCTGCTTCAGGGTTTGGATCATCCTCTGAAATAGCATTCACTCAGTGTGTCCTGACTCTCTTTTTACACAGCTGAATTCATCCCTGGGTGACAGCATCATAGGGTGAGGAGCACTGATTTGTCTCATCTGTCTTTGGAACCTCAAAGCCCGCACATAGTAAATACCCACCACTAAGTGTTTTCCTAACAGATGACAGTTTCTCCTCGGCACTCAGAGGGCAATCAAGTTCACTGTTACTTATTTTCCTAAGATCCATTAAGTTTCGTTTGAGTGCTCACTTGACAGATTGGTTAAACATTCTCTAGCAATCAAATTTGGGATACCCCTTGAATCTTACAAGAGCAAATAATTAGTGATGGGAGAAGATCCTGCACACCAGCTAGTGAGGGACATTGCTGCCAAGACCAAGACAGACAAGTCTCATGGCTCAATTAATACAGTCAGTAAGATCAGGCTCAGGCAATCTTTCCTATCTATAGAGGTGCCCATATTGCTAGTCCCATCTGAAGCAGACCTACCTCCAAGACCCAGGACCTAAATTACCTAGCAACTGCAAGCACTTGAGCCTTTGACCTGCCCTGTCCCAGATTTGGACAGACCCTGGTTCTACCATGTTGTATCCTCAAAGTCCAAATCCTCTGTCACCTCTATTTCTCCAGATGTCTAGATGAAATGCTCTGTTGACCTTGCCCAGGAATTGCCAACTCACATGGCTACATGGATCAGGAAGTGAGCTGTCAGGAGATAGCAGAAGAGGGCTGAGGATGGCGGCTGATTTTCAGCTCCAATGATTGACATTGTGAGATAAGCTAGGCCCAGTGTTGCCAAAAGGCTCTGATCTTTCAAGAGAAGCTGGCAATCACGATTTTTATGGAAGTAGTTTTGTAATTAATTTTTAAAAAGTCAATATGAGAGGCAAATAAAACCTGTCTGTAGACTAAATTTAACCTGTGGTTAGGTAGTGTGTGACCTCTTACCTAGGGCTTTCTCTCATACAAAGGTTTTGAGGGTTTACTTCTAGGTTCTTTCCCCACCTTCCCCTCCAGCAAATTTTCATCTGACCTGGGAAAGAAAAAAAGAGCTACTTACTCTCACTGGAGAATGGATAACCTAGTGCTGGCTACTGCTTCCTTTGTAGTGATATGAGAATGTTAGAGACTTTTCCATGATGGATTACAGAAATAAAACCATAAAAAACAAAGTCTAGTTAATTTCCTCAAAGTCATCTTGTAATGTTGACTGTGGCAGGGGGATGATAGATAGTCCAAGGTTGTACCTCTTCTTCTAAGGATCACTTCTGTATTTTACAGTGACTTTCCCTCAGTGTGTTTTAAGCTATATATTGGGAAGGGGTATTTAAAAAACTCTATGAATTAAAAGCAAAATATAATAATGAATTACTAGAAAATGAAATTAAAACACTCAAACGATCCAATTTTATTTTCATATTATTGGAGTCATAGGTATAAAATTACTCTATTAAATTGTTATAAAGCAATGGTTCTCATCTGGGATATTTTATCTTGTGGGGACATTTGCCAATGTCTAGAGACATTTTTGGTTGCCAAAGCTGGCAGGAGAGTGCTACTAGCATCTAGTGGGAAGACACCAGAGATGATGCTAAACATCCTTCAATGCACAGGACAGCTTCCACCACAATCATCAGGTTCCGGAGGTCACAGTACCGAGGATGTTTCTACTGTAGTGTCTAAATGACTCACCTCAATTTTTGCTCTTACCTTTCATGGGCCAGTTATGAGCATGTCCCAGATCAGCACTGGTCTGCAGAACACACTCTAAGAAGTGACATTCTAGAAGAGGTTTTCCTACTGCCTTTCTCATTAGCCCAAGGATGAGATCCCAATGTGGGGGAATTTTAGAAGAATTTGTATATTACCCAAGGGTAATAAAAACAGATGGAAACCGTGTAACTTATAATATAGACACTTTCTTAAAACGACATAACTAACCCTACTATAAGTGCTCTCGGATATGAATAGGAGTGCCCATAAACATCTCTAAACAGCACTGAAGAATGAATGCACAATCCCAGACTGAATCCTGACACCTCATTGACATAACCAGCACCCTTGTCCTTTTTGACCACTAATATTTTAATCAGTTTAGCAGGATTTACCAAATGAATCATTAGTTTCTTACCACTAATCAATAGTTCTTTTTAAAAATAGAGATTTCGAGGTTGATCAAAAGATGGAGGAGCTAGGTTGGGGGATTGCTGGGAATCTGTATATTTAGTACTACCCTGGGTGAGTCCAATAATTGAGAAGTCTGGAAAATACTGAGAGAAAAGATACCCCCATCAGGTATTCTCCCACCATTTCTGAATCCACTCACAACACAAGTCTTGTTGATGCATTTATTCAACAACCCCTTATGCATTGCCTCATGCCACTCTGGGTTTGGGGCTTCAGCAGCCGAAAAGGCAAGAAGTCCCGGTGCACTCACAACTCTGGCACGCCCCTTGTATGCTACCTCCTGTCGGTCCCTTCCTCTCAGTTTTTACCGTCCCTGCCTTGCTGGCAGCACTTGCCACCTCTCACCTGGATTATTACACAGAATAGTCCCCTCTCTTGGCTTCACCTTGTCCCCACCCCTGACCTCTGAGCGTGTTCCATAATGATCCTATCTCTCTCCATCTGTCCCAGATTAAAACTCTTCCCTGGGTCTCCATTGCCTAAAGGAGAAAGTCTAAGCTTCTAAATATGGCCTACAAGTCCTTCAGGACCTGGCCCTGTTCCCTTCCCCACCCTCATCTCTAAACACCCTTTTCTCCCCACTTTAACACCTCCAGAAAGTACTGGCTCTATTGGTGCTGGGTCACAGGTCATTACTTGGCCTATACTTGCCCCTCTGAATGGAAAGCCAGTATTCTACCTTATTGACACCATCCACATGGAAAACTTGTACTCATTTTTCAAAATTCAGCTAAAATATTAGCTTTTTATGCTGATTGTTAACATTTAAGAATGTACTATGCATGATAGGCACTGCGCTAAATGTTTGTTTCATTTATTCTCCACAAGAACCCCATGAGGTAGTACCCTTTTTGTTCTACATTTACTATTGAGGAAATGGAAGTGGCAGTTAGCTAATTTAGGTAACTTTCCAGTGGTTATACAATAGTAAGTGGTAGAAACTGGATTCAAACCCAGGATGAACCCAGATCCCACCTTCCACCAGACCACTTCACATTTCTTCTCTCTGGGAAAGCCTTTCTTGTTGCTCGTCTCTCCCAGATGGCTCATGTGGTGGACTATATTCTTGTTTATAAACACTCACTGTCTCTCCCTGGGAGAAGATCAACATTATTATTTCCTGTCCTATTGGTGTCAATTTTGGCCATGTGACTTGCTTTATCCCATGAACTATAGGCAGAAATATGGGTATTCTTCCTGGATAGACAGTGTGGGAGCCAGGGCATGGTTTGCTTACTCTTATCTCTCTTAAGTGAGCCTGTCCAGAGAGAGGTTACTTCAGCATCCTGGGTCCTGGCAGAGCAATTAAGTACAGAAGATGCACAGTGAACATTTAGCAGGAGTGGGAAATAAATCTTAGTTGATATGGGGACTTCCTTGTTACTGAGCACAACCCAAGTGTTTCTGACAAAACTTCCAGGAAAGTTACTTAAAGGGGTCCAAGTAGCTGCCTGCTCAGCACTGCTTCTGCACATTTTTCTGTGCATACTTCTATTTTTGCACTTAACACAACATATTGTGATTTAACTGTCCACATATCAATCTCTCCTGCCATTTCTCTAAGGAACCATGACTTATTCATGTGCCACGTTTAGCTCAGTGCCTTTCACATCAAAGCTCAATAAGAATTTGAATGAGTGCCTGATCATTGGAAAAATAATGATCAGGTGTCCGCATTGTCTACTAGCTAAAAGAACAATGCTCCATGTCAAATGGCCTTGAATATTGCATTGTCATCCCCTCAAATCCCTTGACTTAGGGTCCCAGCGAGGCAGATTTTTAAAAATATGTCAAATCCAGATAAAATAAAACATGGAAGTAGGGTCAGACATTGCAAAACAGAAGAGCTCTTGAAATCCACAAACCTAAGTTTGAGTCCCAGATCTGTTGCTTACTAGTGATGGGTCCTTAGATAAATGCCTAATTTTTAATTTATAGAATGGTAGTTACAATTATTGCTTCCCAGGATCATGGTGAATATTACATGTCAGGTGCTCAACGCAGCTTGGCTCATTAAGACACTGTGATTGGTATTTGTCTCTCTTTTTTTGTTTCTTTGGCTGTCCTGCATCTAACCCTCCTTCCTACATGTGTCAGAGTCCCTCTTTGAGGATGATAATGGTGGGGCCACTGTACTGCCCAGGGAAGCCAAAGGGAGGAGATTCAGCCTATCTCTATCCTTGGATCCAGGCATGACATGGGTAATCAGGCACATACACCTGATTGATTTGATCAAGTGATACAAAGATAAGAAACTGGATTCACCCACTGACCCATCCTCCAAGCAAGCCACCATGGCATATGTTTACCTATGTAACAAACCTGCACATTCTGCACATGTATCCCAGAACTTAAATTAGAAAAATAAAATTAAAAAATAAACTGGATTATCTCTGAGTACTAGAGATAGGATCTGATGGTAGCAACGGGGCTTTCTTGCAGCAGTGGGACGAAGTGGGTATCCTTGATCAGACTCATCCCTATAAAAAATTACTTGTTGTGCTTCCTGGTTTTTGAACTTTCAGAGCTTGGTTCTTGCTTAACTGCCAAGTCTGATTTTCCATCTTTACAACCTTTAGTCAAGTCTGTATGGCCTTGATATCCTCCCAAATGATTGCTGTAAAGCCAGTCTCAAGATAGGCAGATGTGATTTAGGTTGTTTGCAAGCAATAAATGTTAGATCCCTTTCTCATTTTTTCTCTTCCACCTTCCCACTTTTGTTTCTATGAATTGCTGAGCTCTTTCTTTCTCTTGGCCTAGAGTTCTTCTGTGAAGTAACTAAACTGTGTTCCTACTCAGGTTTTTAGCACCAAAATATGCAAAAGATTGTAACCTAAATGATGTTTCCTGGCAGTTTTGAGCTCAGCTTGAAACATAAAATTAACGAGTGTTCTTCCTCTTTCATGAGAAGTAACTATCTGATCAAAACTCTTTCTCATACTCAGCCTCGACACACACACACACGCACACACACACACACACACTTAGACTAGTTCTATTATCATTTGTCAGGAATCTTTTTTATTTTCTAACATACCGATTTTTTTTTCTGAGTATTTACTTTGGGGCACTGGGTCAAATCTGTAACTATAGCGGATATTGCTGGCTGTCTACCCAATCTCCATTCTCCTTTTCCTCGATAGCAGAACCCCTAAAGTGCCCATATTCACAGACACACACACACACACACACACACACACACACACACACGCTTCCCAGCCTCTCTTGAGAGGAAGTGTCTATATTAAATAGATGTTGTTGAACAAAGCCACTGGGAAAGTTATTTAAAGGGTCTGAATCAACTGCCAGATGCCACTTCCTCCCCTTTCCTTTTCTTTCCTGTTTGGAAGACTAACAGGAGTCCTCCAGAGTTCTGGCAGCCATTACAAGACCATGAGAAAGTTCTGAGGCTGGAAGGCTGCATTAAAGATGCTACAGAAGAAAATTAAAACATGCTTGATTAAATATAGAACTGTAGTAACAATCCTAGACTATGTCTACCTCCACACTTTGTGCTAAATGATGAAAAAACAACCTAATGTACTTAAATCATTGCTAATTTAGATCTCTGCCATTAGCAACTGAAAGCACTTCTTTACCAATACAGAGATATCACACAAAAGTTCCTTAAAGTTTATACTATTAATCCCACTTTACACAGATGTGAAGTCTTAGGTTAGTTTTATCACTTGCTCAAGTTACTCATTCATTGGATAGTATCAGACTGACCCCACATTGAGCACCATTGATTGGACTGGTCAGCATCTGAATGTAGTGTTTATTTGACACCAAAGACTGGATTCTTAATCACTGCGTTTTGCTGCCTCTCTGTTGAGTATGCTTCCAGATTTTCAGACCCACACAATTTGGGGGGCCTCTTGGATAGATGTGACTGGTAGAGATTTTCTCATCCAAATAGAAGCTTGGGATCTTCTTTGTTCTCTTTCACTTCCTATTCGACAAAAGGCACATTTCTCAACTTTAAATAAATTGGCCTACTGGCCAACTCTGCATGGAGTAACGCTTCTTTTTTCTTTTTCATGTACATATCTAATTCCTCGGAGCATTCCTATGAAAATCTGTTGTTGGGATGAGGTCAGCTTCCATAAAAAGTATGTGCAATGCAGTAGGTGCCCAGCAAATGTTGAACAAATTTATAAATTAATGAATGCTATTTCCACAGCAGTCCTGCCTGGGATATTGATTTTCAAGTTTTGTTTAAGACAGAGTCTCACTCTGCCACCAGGCTCAGGTGGAGTGGCGTGATCTCAGCTCATTGCAACCTCCACCTCCCAGGTTCAAGCGAGTCTCCTGCCTCAGTCTCCTGAGTAGCTGGGACTACAGGTGCCGGCCACCACACCCAGCTAATTTTTGTATTTTTAGTAGAAATGGGGTTTCACCA
Source organism: Hylobates moloch (assembly GCF_009828535.3). Classification (NCBI taxonomy): domain Eukaryota; kingdom Metazoa; phylum Chordata; class Mammalia; order Primates; family Hylobatidae; genus Hylobates; species Hylobates moloch. The sequence continues at coordinate 98,487,725 of NW_026652283.1, forward strand.
TGTTGGCCAGGATGGTCTCAATCTCTCAATCTCATGATCCACCCGCCTTGGCCTCCCAAAGTGCTGGGATTACAGGCATGAGCCACCATGCCTGGCCTTCCAAGTTCTTTTTAGAGAGCTATTCGTGTGTTCTATCTTGTCGTGACAAGTAGAGATTCCTCTGTGAGGGAAATGTGACTGCCTAGGTGCAGTCCAGTTTCCTGTAACACCAAGTGGCATATCTTTTTACTCACAAATGAAAGGTTTATGTGAAAAGTTTTACACTACAAAGATTTTAGAAAGTATCTTTGCTAATCAATGCAGTCCACTGTAGAGATAGGAAACAGGCTTTATAATAAGAGACAGCTGTCTTCCGATTATGATTCTGAAACTCTTCACCTCTGGGTTCTTAGGCAAGTTACTTAATCTGAACCTCAGGTTTGTCCATTTGCAAAATGGGACAATAATTCCTATTTTTGTAAGGGTTATAATAGGGAATGTATAAAAAGCATTTGGCGGAGTACCTAGTTCATAGTACATGACAAAAACTATCATTAGTGAATTTTTCCAAGTATTTCAAAATTGTCACTTCCGATTGGAGACTTTTTCTAATCCCCCTATTAAAGTTAACCATCCCCTCAGTGGTGGCTCCTCAATGCCCCTTATCTTTCACTGAAAATAAAACATCTAAGAATGGTTAGCTGGTTTTAAACATCTCTCTCTCAATTATACTAAACTATTCTGAATGCAGGATTTTTCTTTAAATACTTGGTGTCTGGCACAGGGAAAAAGTCTAGTAATTGAAGAATATAATGCAATGCCTCTGTTACAGGAATAAATGTGAGTTGAAATAAGTCAGTAAGGGGTGTGCTATAGGGCAGTTTCTGGTTTTCAATCTAAGAAATTTTGAAAGGCATATTCCCTTTTTGGGGGTCTTTGTCCAGGTCTGTAAAATGACTGTGGCCCCTGCAGGCCTTGGTTTGTCACACAGAGACATATGAAATTTAGCAGCAGCTGCTGTGGGTCACTATCCTGAACTGGAGTGGAGGGGATTTTCTTATTAAAATGCTAAGAAAAAAGTGAAAAACTTGCTGGAGTGTATACGATCATGCACTGCATACTAATGTTTTAGTCAACTATGGACCACATATATGTTGGTGGTTCCATAAGAATATAAGGTAGCTGAAAAGTTTCTGTCACATAGTGACTTTGTAGCCATTGCGATGTTGTTAGTACAATGCATTACTCCTATGTTTGTGGTGATGCTGGTGTAAACAAACCTACTGTGCTGTCAGTCCTATAAAAGTTCAACACATACAATTATGTATAATACATAGTACTTGATAATGATAATAAACAACTATGTTACTGGGTTTATGTATTTACCTTACTATACTAATTATATACTAAGTTATTTTATAGTGCACTCCTCATACATGTATGTATTTGAAAAGTTAACAGTAAAACAGCCTTAGGCAGGTCCTTCAGGCAGTGTTCCAGAAGAAGGCATCATTATCATAGGAGATGACAGCCCTATGTGTGTTATTGCCCCTGAAGAAGTTCCAGCGAGACAAGATGTTGAGGTGGAAGACAGTGATATTGATGATCTGTATAAGCCCAGGTGAATATGTATGTTTGTGTCTTAGTTTTTAACCAAAAAGCTTATAAAATAAAAAGAAGAAAAAAAGCTTGTAGAATAAGGATACAAAGAATAGTTTTGTACAGCTGTACAATGTGTTTTAAGCTGTGTTATGACAAAGTCAAAAAGTTTACCAAATTAAAAAACTTATAGAAACTTCGTTTGTTTTAGATGGAGTCTCGCTGTTACCCAGGCTGGAGTGCAGTGGTGTGATCTCCGCTCACTGCAACCTCCGCCTCCTGGGTTCACTCCATTCTCCTGCCTCAGCTTCCCGAGTAGCTGGGACTACAGGTGCCCACCACCATGCCTGGCTAATTTTGGTTTGTATTTTTAGTAGAGATGGGGTTTCACTGTGTTAGCCAGGATGGTCTGGATCTCCTGACTTCATGAGCCACCCGCCTCGACCTTCCAAAGTGCTGGGATTACAGGCGTAAGCCACCGTGCCTGGCCTAGAGAAACGTTTAATAAGTTTTTAAATTTGTTACAATAAGCTAGGACTAATTTATTATTAAATAAAGGGAAATATTTTAATACATTTAGTATGGCCTAAAGGTACAGTGTTTATAAAGTCTACAGTAGTGTACAGTAATTTCCTAGGGCTTTCATTCTCACTTAATACTCACTGACTGCCTTTTCTCAGAGCAATTCCAATCCTACAAGCTCCAATCACGGTAAGTGCCCTATGCAGATGTAACATGTTATTTTATCTTTTATGCCATGTTTTTGCTGTATCTTTTCTATGTTTAGATAAATAGTTATTTACCATTGTCTTACAGTTGCCTACACTATTCAGTGCAGTGACATGCTGTACAGGTTTGTAGTCTGGGAGCAATAGACTATACCATGTAGCCTAAGTGTGTTGTAGAATTTGCCGTCTAGGTTTGTGTAAATACACTCTAGGATGTTTGCACGATGGATTGCCTTGATATGCATTCTCAGAATGTATCCCCATCATTAATCAACACAGGACTGCACTTCTTTCAGTATATTTTAATAGTTACAGAAGATTAACTCCTAAAGTTATTTATGTTTTCATCACTAGATCTCAGTGATATTTCTGCTGAGACTGGATACAAAAGAGTATGTGGGGTTCTCAGAAATTTACACAGTCTTTATGAAATTTATCTGCAGGGTCTTGACTTTAGTAACTCTGGTTGTTGGTATATTAGAAATAATCTATCCTTAGTTGGAAGAAAGGTCTGCACTGTCTTCACTGATGTGAACTACAATTATGCTTACCAGATGAAAAAAAAATCATCTGCTAAGAAGTGACACTAGGCATTTGCAAATGTAAAGCGAGATTTTTTTTTTTTTTTTTTTTTTTTAGTCCATTGAGAGATCTGGATTACAAATGCAGCTCCGTAAATGTAGTTGTCATAAATGTGCTTTGAAATGGCATTAACTGATTGTTTCTATCACATCGACAGCCTCAGTTAAAAGCTCCTAAGGGAATTTAACTTTAAACATAAAGCCTGTTGGAGGAATGACAAAAATGCTGCGCTCACTAATTAAGTTTAAATTTACAATAGGAACACGACTGAAACTAAAATTCCAAGGGCTTGCTGGAGCAAATACAGTGAGAAAATTTTACTCTAAAGACTAGACAAATATTGAGCCTTTTACAATATTTCACCTATTACCACCTCCTTTTGCTCATTGCTATAAGGTAACAACATGCCCACCACCCCCTACCATTTCCCTTTTCCAAACTTAAAATTTTGCAGAGGCACACACACACACAAAGCTGAAAGTGGACTGGGAAAAGGGATTCACTTACAGAATTCTTAAATGTCAGGGCAGAGCTGAATGAATGGGTAGTGGATCCTGTTCACCACAGCTGCCCTAAAATAGGTTCCTTCAGCTGATGACCTGGCGCAGGCATCATATTTAGCCTGGGGCTCCTCCGGTGGATGAGGCTCTGCGAAGTGGTTACTCCAAAGAACTGGACCCTGGAAAGGTCACCAGGCCAAGAGCCACTTATCTGCCTTGCCCAGCCTGTATCCTAGGAAGGCTGGTAGGGTGCCCCCTGCCTTTTCCTACCCAAATTACCCACGCTCCTACACACTTCCCCACCCCTTCCCCGCAAAGGCGGAGAGACCCTGGCCCTGGGTCAAGCCTGTGGCAAAGCAGCCAGCAGCGCTCCAAATATTAACAGAGAGCCGCGGGCTGCAAAAGTCTGGCACTGGAGCCTTGGATAGCAAAGTGAAAGGACCACGGAGCGCGTGCGTCCTCGTGCCTGGTGCACCTGCGGGTCCCCCGGGGGGCGCTGCCTCAGCAACCACCGTCACCGCCCAGACTGCGGGAGCCGCGCCCCGGGCAGCCTGGAGTGGGGGAGCAGAGATGAGCAGCGACTCGGACCGCCAGTGTCCTGTGGACGGTAACGACTCAGCGCGGCTGCCGTTTTTGTCCTTAACCTCCCTCGTCTGGGTTTTAATCTCCTTACTTTTTGACCTGGGGACTAGAAGTTTGGTTATTTCCTTGTAAAGCGGCTGGGGTGGGTAGAAAGTCCCAATCTTCATGGATTTTTTGCTCCATTTTCTGTGCCTGAAAGGTTATTATTATTATTATTTAGAATCAAATGAGTTAACTTTTATAAAGCGCAAAGAACCGCGCCTAAGACATAATGGGGGTTTGTTAAATAAATGCGTATTGAGATTTTACTGCTTGGCGAACTGCCGCACGTTTCCCTAGTTAGACTGGAAGTACCTGCCCGGTAAAAAAGATGATTTTTGCTTCTTTTTCGGGGACAAGGACAGCATCATCTCAGTCCTTTCACCTGCAGCCAGCTATTCTATAAACAGGGGTTAAAAGCGGCTATCCTCATCTCAGAGTAGGTGATGCCCTTAATGTTCTTTGGATCAGAGCTGCAGATTGAGAACGGGGACCTTAGTTGTTTAAAGATCGTGTACAGCAGAATTCCTCCAAGCTGTCTTTATAACTCAGGTGCCACTTAGTTCTATTTCTGTAAAGTAATAGTTACTCCTTCTTTGAAAGGTTATCATTATTGTTATTCAGGTATTCTCACTAACTAGTTGTTGACGTTTTAGGAGTGATCCTCCAGGAATAACTCCTCTTTGTATCAATAACTTTTTTGAATTGTGCTGAACACAGCTTAATGAAGTCTCAAAGTTGAAGCTCTCTGGGGGCATCTGCTCAACAGGTAGGTCAGGTAACTCAGCTAGGGTTCCCTGCGGATCAGTCATTTTCAGGGCTGGGAATTTTGCACTGTAGTTGGTGAAGCAGAAACCATTTGGCTGAAAGAAACATTTCACCTTTTATTGTCCCAGGGAGAGTTTCCAGCATAACTGTCCTGAAGCCCTTTTTAAAAAAACTTTAAAAGTTGTGTTATCATTATTATTTTTATATATGGCATAAAACCTGGCACTTAGAATAGTGGTTACCAGAGGCTGGGGAGCAGAGAGGGCTGTAGAAAGGTAGGTCAATGGATATAAAGCTGCAGTTAGGAAGAATAAATTCCAGTGTTGTATTGCACAGTAGGGTGAATATAGTTAATGATAATGTATGTTCCAAAAAAGCTAGAAGAGGATTTCAATGTTCTCATCACAAAGAAATGACAGGTGTATGGTAATTATCCTGATTTGGTTATTAAACAATGTATATATGTGTTGAAGCATCACATTGTATCCCATAAATAGGTACAATTATGATGTCTCAATTAAAAACAAAATAAAACTTAAAAAGAAGAAAAACAACTCACACTGAAAACTGCTAAGGCCTTTTGTCAGACTCTTATGTTTCTAGGGTCAGCACATACTTATTTAAATATTCGGCTAGGCTGGGCATGATGGCTCACGCCTATAATCCCAGCACTTTGGGAGGCCGAGGTGGGCAGATCACTTGAGGTCAGGAGTTTGAGACCAGCCTGGCCAACATGGTGAAACCCCACCTCTACTAAAAATACAAAAAATTAGCCGGGTGTGGTGGTGGGTGCCTGTAATCCAGTACTCCAGAGGCTGAGGCAGGAGAATCGCTTGAATCTCGGAGGCGGAGCCTGCAGTGAGCCAAGATTCGCGCCACTGTACTCCAGCGTAGGTGACAGAGCAAGACTCTGTCTCAAAAAATAAATAAAATAAAATAAATATATGGCTATTTGAGAATGGATTGAAAAGTAGAGATTATTTAGGAATCCTAATAATACAGGAGACTTCTTTATGTGAAGGAAGGATGGTTAGAATAATTTTATCTGACCTTAACCCTACTCTTGTTTTGTTTTTAACCTTAATTCTTGTTTTAAAGCCATATAGCGTAGTCTTCAGAAATATGAAATTTTTTTTAAAAAACAACAAAAAAAACCAAGGTATCTACTTTTCTTAGATTAAGCATGTACCTTGTAACAAAGCATGTCTGTAGCTTGTGGTGACTTTGGTAGCTGAATATATGATTTATAAATGGTAAAGTTCGAAGTTTGCCTTAAATCTGAATTTCTGAAAACACCACAATTCTTGGGTTGCTCTCTGGTTATTCTTGAGCAGGTGATAAGGCAGCAACACACCTAATTATGCCAAATGCTTGCTATGGCATCTTAAAAGAGTACAAGACAACTATCTGTCAGACTTAGTAATCCTCCAAGTATGTATGATGAGATCCTGAAGGTAACATTGGATTAGTATGTTAAATGATATCTTGTCTTAAATTCTCTTGTTGAATATCTGTTACAGACCTATACATTATGGAAGAATACCATAGCGAATCCTGTTGCAGATAAAGAATTCTTATTCTGCTCTTTATGCTTTGATATCATTTATGATCTTGCTGTAGTACATGCAAGAGAGGTTTAAGCAATTAGTTACATCAGATTCAAATGTTTGTTATATTAAAAATGAATGATTCTTCAGACTCAATGTTTTTTTCCTCTATCACTTGAAATAATAGCACAACTTTCCATTCTTCCTTAATAGCTTTGATTCTTGTTAAAACATGTTTAAAAGAGAAGTAAAATTCTAGTTTTCATGGTGGGTCAAAAATTTGTTGTTGAAATGCTGGCTTTTATACCGTTATAAGACTGGCATGTTGTAATAACATTGAAATCATGACATTTGGGACCAAAATTTCTGTATTTTTTTTTTTTTTGCCCCTCTCTTGATTTTCTCTTTTTCTCTGCGACTTTTTCATTTTTTATTTACTTCTTATCATTTCAATGAAACCCCCAACAGGCAAAATTCATCACTTGGGTGCATGGTCCCTACTATTGCTGTGCTGAACTACAAATACTATCTTATCTAATCTTCATTAACAAGTCAATAGGGATACTATTATGGTCTGCCTTTTATTTTATTTTATTTTTTATTTTAAGGAAACCAAGGCTTGGAGAGGGTAAAGATCAGCTCTGGGCATTAAACCCAGGGCTCTAACTCCAGAGTCCCACACCCCTACACTCCTAACACCCAATCCCTGGCCCTGGCCTATGTTACAGAATATGGGCCAGTGACCCGGAACAGCCTCTTTTGCCTGCCTCTGCTGGGACCACAGGAAGAATGCTGGAAAAGACCCTGAGATGTGTGTGGCTTTAAGTTCCTTGAAATGACAGTAGCATTCTTTCCTCTTTGAGTGGGAAGGATGGGGAGAAAATCTGTCAGTTTTGGAAGGTTTGCACTCATGGTAGGGCTGGATGTGGCAGTCCCGAGGAGGCAGCTCACTGCCCCTCTCAGGGGCATGTATATGTGCTCTGCTGTTTGGTTGCTAAGGATCAAAGCAGCTTGGCTCTGAGGGAAAAGGGCAGCACCCCATGGGATGAACTCTCTATAACAGCCCTTCTCTTAGGGTAGGTTTACTGATTCTGTTCCTCTCAGATCATGACAGATGAATCCATTTTATAAGGCAGTACCCTGGGAGCAGGCAGACTCACCACAGCTGTTCTCTTGTTGGTAACCGCAGGAAGGAAGGAAGGAGAAGAATGCAAAGTAAATACTCTAGCCGACAGCCTGTTCAGATTGGGTCTCTGGATAAGCGATTTAACCTCTGTGAGCCTCAGTTTCTTAATTTGTAAGGTAGGGATAAAAATATCTACTGTTTAGGATTATCATGAAGATTAGCGATAATATGCACAATGCATGGCAGGTAGTAGGTTATAAATAGACTTATTATGTTCAGAAAATTGTATGTGAAAGTTAATGAGGTTATTGAAATGTGTTAGCACCATGTGATTTTATAGGAAGAGCCCATGGGATGTTCACTCAACTCCACAATGCTACCAAGAACAATCTCATATTCACCTATTGATGAAGAATGTCCACCAGCTGCATGATTACCCCACACTCTATACATTTGGTCTGCTGCTGAGTCTTTGTAATTTGGGCTTTCAGTTTTAGGAAAGAATGAGTAGTTAATTTGCATATTAAAACAGGAGAATGAATTAAGAGTCCAGGTGATTCGTAGGGAGGTGATTTTCAGAAAGCATTTTGGTTACTGGCGTAATGGAGTTACTACCACAGATGTTTCAAGATTTTTATCTCTGTTCACTGGTTTTTCTAATGTATTTGACAAAGGCTGTATCGCCCATATCATTATTCTTTTTTACATGCTTGTAATTCTATATATCTATTTCTTGCCTGATGTCTGAGGGTGTGGAACACATCTGTCTATTTACTGCATCCCCAGCATCTAGCAAAGTGCCTGGCACATAGTAGGTACATATATTTAACATGTGTTTGTTCGGTAAACTCATACATGAATGATTTAGAGAGTGACAAGAATAATGACAATGCATAATTCCTGAAATCTTAAGTTCTTTTCACCTTTGCATTTAAATCTGAAGTTCATATTCACTTTTGCCTCCTTGAAGCTGTTAGTAATAGTAAAAATTAGTAACCATTTACATATCAAACAAAGAGGCATTGTTTGGAACATCTAAATATCTAATAGCTGGATGGCTAAAATAAATTATGGTAGAGTATAGAATACTATGTGAATGCATTTCATGTGTGGACAATGACTACACATTGCAAGAGGTTCTCGGTGGCTAGATAGCAAAGAATAGGGTTTGTCTCTAGGTAGATGGGATTGTGAATATTCCTTAAATTCTTTTGATTATATTTCTGATTCTTATGTAAGGAATTTGCATTGCTTTTACAAGGAGGGAACACAGTATAAGAAGTATAAACTATGTATATTATAGATCACTTATACTGTACCACCTGTCACTAGGCACTTAAGGTTGTCTTCTCAGCTAATTTTCTAAATTTGCCCTCCTCTAACTCTTTTTGAACATTTCAGTAGTTTCCAACCTCTCAGCATTCCAAAATTGCATAATTGAGTTAAAAGAGATGCGTCATTTAAAAAGAAACTCAAAGTAGGAAAAAAAAAAGTTAACTCGAATCCAGTGACTAAGAATATTAATTTTTCAGCATGTTGCCACGTTAAATACATTGCTTTGCTGTAAATCATAGTTTACTTTTGGTTTCATTTCTGCTTTTGGCTTTTCCTTTGTTATGTAAACATTTTCTGACAGTTCATGAATACCTCCTTTGTAAGTGTTCCCTAATTGTTTCACATGTATGCTTGAGGTGTTTGCAAGGTGGCCACCATTGAATATCATTTCTTTATCTGCAAAGGCAGCTCCAGGAATGAGAAACTTTGTAAAGTAAGATGGCTTCTGATATGGTTTGGCTGTGTCGCCACCCAAATCTCATCTTGAATTGTAGTTCTGATAATCAAGACATGTCGTGGGAGTGACCCAGTGGTTTTATAAAGGGCAGTTCCACTGCACACGCTCTCTTGCCCACCACCATGTAAAACATGGCTTTGCTCTTCCTTTGCCTCCCACCATGATTGTGAGACTTCCCCAGCCATATGGAACTGTGAGTCCATTAATCCTCTTTTTCTTTATAGATTACCCAGTCTTGGGTAATTTCTTCATAGCAGTAAGAAAATGGACTAGTACAGCTTTTCTCTCTTTTTTTAAATTAACACTTGGGAATAGAGGTATGAATGAGTAAACTTTTAATATTACACATTTATATATATTGCAAAAATTTTACTGTTGGCTCTACACTGTTTCTGGGAGCATATGATATTGTTTTCTAACATCTGGTTGCTTCTTTGGTTTTCTGACAGAAGTGGAATTCAGGGTCCCTTTTTCTAGGATCCACCAGCCACATTACTTTTCCTTTCATGTAGGGAACTCTTTTTCACTCTTAAAGGAAAGCCCTACTTCATTTTTAATATTTTCCTTCATAGGCACTCTGATAAACTTGTTGAGTGCTCTTGAGACCGTCTCCTTGTTGTTATGCAGCCCTAATATATACTCCTCCTCTTGAAGAAAGAATAAGAAGTCCTAATGAGAAGTCCTAATCTCTTGATTTGAAGGCAATACCCCTATTGGATCCCACTTGGGGATAATAGGTATGGAATGGGAAAAATCTTGAAAAAAAAAAATCTCAAAAACAGAATCTGTCCCCACTAAATCTGCTGCTGACACTCAGGGGTTTTAGAACAACCCTCTTCTCTCTCCTCCCCACTTGGCTTTCACTATGAGCTTCTGAGAATTCCTGAGGGTCTCTGCAACTCCATAATGGTGATTCTGTTTTCTGTTTATTAAACTTTTTTGAATTATGAGGGATGCATACATACAACACCTAAATATTATTTTGTACACTTGTAACCACCACCCAGATGAGGAAATATAATTTTGCCATTGTCTAAGAAGACTCTTCTATGTGCCCCATTCCCGGAGCTCTTTTCTCCCCTGTAAGTAACCAGCATCCCGATTTTGATAGTACAGTTGGCCCTTCCTAGCTGCAGTTTGTGCATCTGCATATTTAACAAACTGCAGAAGGAAAATATTTTTTAAAAAAATAGAAATAAAAAACACAATAAAAATAACAAAAATAAAAACAATACAGTATAACTACTTACATAACATTTACGTAGTATTAGGTATTATAAATAATCTTGAGATGATTTACAATATACAGGAGGATGTGCGTAGGTTATATGCAAATATTATACCCTTTCACATAAGGGACTTGAGCAGCCTCGGGTTTTGGTACCCATAGGGGACCTGAAACCACTCCCCTGTGAACACCAAGCATTGACTGACATTACTTTCTTGCATTTTTAAAATAGTTTTACCATTCATATATGCATTGCTAGTTATAACAATTTAGTTTTACCATTTAAAAACTATGAGATGTCTTTTTAATGTATAGATTCTCTCTCATTCTTTTCTATTCTTAAAACTTACCCGTTGAAGAACCTGGGCCATTCAGCTTATAAAACTGACAATCTGGATTTCACTACTTTTGTGCTCACGGTTCAACATTCTTCCTAAAGACTGCCTCTTAGTCTCTTTTCTGTTGCTTATAACAAAATTCCCTAAACTGGATAATTCATAAAAAATAGGAACTTATTTCTTACAGTTCTAGAGGCTGGGAAGTCCAAGGTCCAGTGGGTGCATCTAGTGAGAACCTTCTTGATTGTGGGGATTCTTTTCAGTATCCCAAGGTGGTGCAGGGCATTACAAGGCAAAGGGGCTGAGAGTGCTAATGCACAATCTTAGGTCTCTTTTCCTCTTCTTATAAAGCTACCAGTTCCCTTCCTATGATCACCCATTAATTCATTAACTCAATAATCTATAAATGCTTTCTCAAAGATCCAGAGACTTCACAATCCAATCACCTTTTAAAGGCCCCACCTCTTAGTACTGCCACATTGGGAATTCAGTCTCAACATGAGTTTTGGAGGGGACATTCAAATCACAGCACCTTCTTTTTAACTCCAGTTTGTACCACCCTAGCGTGTCCTCCTTCTCAGTCCTTGACTGCATATGCTAAGTACTCTATTAAGTAACAGCTATAATGAGGTGAGGTGACGCACCATATTGGAGTCCAGGCTCTACCAGTTACTGAAGTGTAGGCACTGTGGGCACTGAACTATGTCCTTGGGCATGCTGCCCAAATTCTGAGGTCCAGCTTCCTTATCTGTAACTAGTAACAGAGCCTGCCTCACAGAGTAGTGGTGAGGATGACATGAGATGATACCTGTAAACACTTAGCACTGCCTCATTCTGTATGTGCTCTCTCTATATTAGCTGCTGTTATTATGATTATCATTGTTAAGTAGAAAGAAGTGGCAGACTACATTTGTGACTGAAGCTCCAATGTATTCTATCAACTCCATTGTCCCTGGTTTTGTCCACTGTCTATCTTATGCTGCCTGCCAGGAGCTCTAGGCTGCGACCTTGCACACAATAATATTGATTGGGACCCAGAAGCTCCATTCAGGCTGGATGCTGCAAAGTAATCAGAATTGTCTAGTCTTCTCTGTATAACACAGTTGTGGTGAGCAAACAGTTACAACATGAATTATTAGCATAAAGCTAACCCCATGCTGAGAAGTTTGCCTTCTACCTCAACAGGCTCCAACAGCACTGTTTAGGTCAGAGTCCCCTCCTTCAATGAAGACCCTTTGTCAGACATTGCTATCCCACCCCACTCCCCCATCCCTTGGCCTTGCCCTGTCCTCTTCTCACCAGCCCAAGTTTGCTCTTGTGTCCATAGTTTGTTTTTAATAATGCAAAACTGCATAGTTACTCCTGGGGGAGGGTCTTGCTTACTTCTGCAGAAACTATGGATACTGTAAAAATTAGCGGTGAGAAATCAACACCTTGTCTTTTGGTGTGCAGAAATGGCTCCGTATTGCTTCTTCTTTTGGATATATCTAGTCCTCTTGACTACAGTACATTCCTTAATCTAATCCTTAAATTCCAGAAAAAAGTATGAAGTCATTTTATGTATTGGGCTTCTTATTAGGTGATCAAGTATTTTATTGAGCTCTTCACATTCAACTCTTCAGTTCTTGTATTGGTTTCATGAACCATTATAATGATTGGTAAAAAATGATGTTCTCATTTACCAACTAGTTCAAATATTAGTAATTTTCATTGTGATGCATTATGGGGCAGTTTTACACACTTTTATATTTTAAGCCTTTTGTTGATGTGTATTTAGAATTTTTCAAATTTATTGCTAGTCTGTTTTTGATCTCTTTATTAATTTTCTGGCAATTATTTCTTTTCTCTGCCAATAGTAAAATATTCACATTCATTAAATTGCTTAGAAATAAATACTAGTTTAAAAACATAGGCTGGGCAGGGTGGCTCATGCCTATAGTTCTAGTACTTTGGGAGGACAAAGTAGGAGGATCACTTGAGGTCAGTAGTTAGAAACCAGCCTGGGCAGCATGGTGAGATCTCACCTCTATTAAAAGTAAATATATAAAATTTAATTTTATAAAAAATGTATGAAATAAAATTTAAAATAAAAATGTAAATGCTGTCTTATTTATAGTAGATTGAAAGATAGTTTATATAGAAGTCTGTTTTGTTGAAAAATGATCATCTGTTTATACATATGAAACTGGAATTGAAAATATTTACACCTAGGAATTAAAAGTAGTTGTGGATGATTGGGTGGATAATGGAATTTTTCTTAGATCCATTCGCTTGTCTGTATTTTCTGTAATGAGTTTGTATTGTTTCTGTCAAAAAGAAAAAAAAAACTTGGTGGGGATGGAGCTTTTGTTTTGCTTAAATGCTTTTCTCACTTACTCTAGGCCAGGCTTTTTAGCTTTATCCATCTGGTTTGGTTTTCATCATCTTATACAGGCATGAATGTCATTCTATTGTTTAAAAAATTCTTACATTGGAATCTAAAATGTTTTCTAATTAATCCCCTATTGCTGGATACTTAAGTTATTTTAACATCTTTACATCATAGATAAGACAGAAGAAAAAAAATAATTGGCTGGAAATAAAAATATAGAAGCAAAAAATGGAGGAACGCTGCAATTCTGGAAAAAGATTAATAATGTTTTAAGGCAAAATGAGGAGTTAGAAATTTGCTAAGGAACACGCCAGAATTACTAATCCCTGGAAATCAGTGACTGGAAATACTTACTTTTACAAATGATCATCTTGACCAATTTATATTTGGTTAAGTTAGTATTGAACAAATACTAGGTGCTTGTCAGGAGAGCAAAGGGGAAAAACAAAGTTTGAGCATTATTCTGATATAGACTGAGGCTTGGATTCTGACTCTAATAGCAATGAGCCATCAGTTCACTCCCCCCATATGATAAAGGTGATAAGAAACAACACTGCTTACCTCCTAGGGTTTTGTGAGGGTTGATAGAGAATATATGTTAAGTACCTGGCATAATAAGTATTTTCTACCTTCCTCCCTCAATAAATATTTATCACATTGAATTATATGTATACATATGCATGAAAATCTCTGGGGAGTATGATTTTAAATAAGGATTAGTTTAAATATATCCTCCAAACCAAATAACAAATGCAGTGTATAATGAGGAAGGGACACCTTTGACTTTTATCACTCATAATATAATGTAACTGAAAAAGGGCAGTATCAAAGATTCTTTCTGCTCAGAATGGAAACAGCACAGATAGAAAATATGATAGAAAAATAAGTGTAGGAGATAAATAGATTAGGTTTTTTTGGCTACTGATGAAGTTATAGTGGTTGAGGTTGGTATCTTCCTGAAGCTGTGCTCAGATTCTCTCTCTCGTGGATTTAGGGAACTGAACTTGGTTCTGCTGCTGTTGCCACCACCTCTTTAAGGACTGTCCCTTCAACAGGTGCTGCAGACTTGCACAGGAAGGCAATCACAGAGATCACCAATATGAATTTCTGCCTGATGCTAATTTTTGAAGAGTATATCACAAAGTTCTCATGAAATGGGATTGTCCCAGGGAAGGCATTTTCCTTCCCCAGCTGGGCTTCATCTCAGGTCCCCATATGCGGTTCAGATACTCTACTTAATGTTGTCTGATCTGTGACTACTGTGGTTGTGGCTCTTCAAGTTGGAGACAGACAGTAGAAAGTGTTGTCCTCACACCCACCAAGATCATATGGAATGCATCCCTACTGTTCCCTTCCTGTTCCTTATTGGCAGTGGAATAGCAGAATTTTGTAGACTAAGACATGGAAGCATTTGGAGTTGGATGAACAAATAGGATATTTAGAGTTGAAGGACTTAGACAAGTGGGATACCAGTTGTCTTTCCACAGCTCTCTCACTGCTAATCTCTTAAAAACCAAGTAATTAAAATTTTTATTTAAAAACTTAAAATATTTACAATAGCATAAAAAATAGTAACAAACCCAATGAAGGAGATTAAAGACTTATACACTATAAACTATAAAATATTGCTAAAAGAAATTAAAGACACAAATAAATGAAGAGACATACTGTGTTCATGGATTAGAAAATTGTATTAAGATGTCCATGCTACCCAGAGCAATGTACAGATTTAACACAATCTTTATCAAAACCCAAATGGCATTATTTTTGCAGAAGTATAAAAATTTATCCTTAAATTCACATGGCATTTCAAGGAATCTGAAAAGCCAAAATGATTTTTAAAAGAGAAAGAAATTTAGAGGACTCACACATTCTGATTTGAAAACACTACAAAGCTACAGGAATCAAGAATGTGGTACTAGCATACAGACAGACGTATGGATAAATGGAATAGGATAGAGAAACCAGAAATAACCCCTCACATATACAGTCAAATGATCTATGATAAAGGCCAGAAGACCACTCTATGGAGAAAG
This sequence comes from Hylobates moloch, assembly GCF_009828535.3. Taxonomy (NCBI): domain Eukaryota; kingdom Metazoa; phylum Chordata; class Mammalia; order Primates; family Hylobatidae; genus Hylobates; species Hylobates moloch. Next base: position 98,502,940 of record NW_026652283.1, read on the forward strand.
AACAGTCTTTTCAATAAATGGTGCTGGGAAAACTGAATATCCACATGCAAAAGAATGAGGTTGGATCTTTTTATTATACTGTATATAGAAATAAACTCAAAATGGATTAAAGATGTAGTGCAAGACCCAAAAATATAAAATTTCTATCAGGAAACAAAAAGGGAAAGCCTTATGACATTGGATTTGGCAATGATTTCTTGGATATGACACCAAAGCACAGGCAACAAAAGCAAAAATAGACAAGACATCAAATGTAAAAGCTCTTGTGCACCAAAAGACACAATCAACAGTGAAAAGGCAATCTATGGGATGAGAGAAAATATTCTCAAATTATACATCTGATAATATTGTGAATAAAGAACTCCTACAACTCAAAAAAATTATATCACTCAACTTAAAAATGGGCAAAATACTTGAAAAGACATTTCTTCAAAGATGATACACCAATAACCAACGAATGTATGCAAAGATGCTCACTGTCACTAACATTAGAGAAATACAAACTGAAACCACACTATCACCTTACATCCATTAAGATGGCTACTATAAAAAAAAACCCACCACCTGAAAATAACAAGTGCTGGAGAGTATGTGGGCAAACTGGAGCACTTGTACACTGTTAGTGACATTGTACAATGGTGTAACTGCTATGTAAAATAGCATTAAAAATGAAAAATCAAAAAAATAGAAATAGAACTACCATATCCAGCAATTCTACTTCTGAGTATCTACCTTAAAAATTGAGAACAGGGTGAAGAGAGATTTGCACACCAATGTTCATAGAAGCACTATTCACGATAGTAGAGAGGTGGAAGCTACCCAAGTGTCCATCAATGGATGAATGGATATACAAAATGTAGTGTATACATAAATGGAATATTATTAAAAAGGGAAGAAATTGTCAGTGCTATGATGTAGATAAACCTTCATGACATTATGCAGAGTGAAGTCAATCACAAAAAGACCAGTACTATGTAATTCCATTTATGTGAGGTATTTAAAGTAGTAAAATTCACAGAAACAGAAAACAGGATGGTGATTTCCAGTAGGTTGCGAGGGGGAAGGTGGAATTATTCAGTGAGTATACAGTTTCAGTTTTAGAAGATGAAAATGTTTTGAACATCTGTTTCACAATGTGAAACATTGTTATATATGTCCAAATAAACAGTGAATATACTTAACACTACTGAGCTGTACACTTAAAAATGGTTAAGATGGTAAATTTTATTATTCATGTTTTACCACAATAAAAAATACCTAATTAAAAAATAAGTATTTTAAGGATAGAAAAGTGTGTAAAACTATTTAGAAACTTCCTTGTCAAACTGTCTTAGTCTATTTTGTGCTGCTATAACAGAATACCACAGAATGGGTAATTTATAACAAACAATTTTATTGGCTTACTGTTCTGGAGCTAAGAAGTCCAAGATTGAGGGGTCAGCATCTGGCGAGCCTTCTTGCTGCATCATTCCGTGATGGAAGGTAGAGAGGCAAGACAGCAACAGGAGGCCACACTCTTGCCTTTGTAACAACTACAACCCCCACCCATGAGGCTGGAGCCCTCATGAACTAATTACTTTTTATAGTATTTGAAGGTCCCACCTTTTAATGCTGCTACAATAGCAATTAAATTTCAACATGAATTTTTGGAGGAGACAAGCATTCAAACCATAGCAGTCCCTGAACAAATTTATCATTTTTTTGTGTATTTTGACATTGCTAGACAGCACTGATCATAATGTAATATTTTCTAAAGAGTAGAGATGTGTCTAGTTGTTTATTTGTCCCTTCACTGAACAATCTCAGATTGCTGTCCTTGAGTTCTTACATTTTTTTTTTATACTGTTGCCATCTCCCTCATCAGGGTCTCCCAAGAAGGTCAGTGATATTTTCTTCCTTCTCTTGAATTCCAGTAGCATCCTTAATCACCACTTGATGCTTTTGTGTGTTGCATTTAACAAGCTTGGTCATTGTTTTATCTTCTAGTTTTTTAGCCCAAAAAAGGTTGGAATTACATATAGTGTAATTTAGGTTGCCTCTGAAAATGTTAAGATCTACTATAAGAGTTTAAGTATCTGTTACTTTCACATTGTTCTAATTTTTGGCATTCTTCTGTATTCTTGCATATGTTCTAGTTATATGATTTTGTCAGATAAGAAGCTTGCATACAAAGTGTATGTAAATGAAAATATTTTTATGTAAATGTATACAAGTATAATTACAATTTATGCCCATGATTTGGAAAAGCTGATAATATTTTATTTCTCAAGAGATACACATATAAACAGAATTGCGAGGTAAGTCCCAGTTAAAAGGAATATTATAGCTTTCTATTCACTTAACTGCACTGGGAATGTGATTGATCTCTAACCCTTAGGGAAAAGGATAATGCCTACGCTTTCTTTCCTTACTTTCTCCATTTTCACTGCTCTCATAAGCAACACCACTAAGAGTCCATAGTACAGCTCAAAAGGGGGTGGCCAATTATGTTTCACTCTTTTTTATACTGCATGTAATTTTTTAAGAGCTTTCTTGAGGTCTAATTTATATTCCACAAAATTCATCAATTTGAGAGTACAATTCCATTTTTAACAAATTTACAGTCATTTAATCCTCACCTCCATAAAATTTTAGAGTACAGTCATCCCTTAGAATCTGCAGGGAGTTGGTTCTGGGACCTCCTGTGGATACCAAAATCCTCCACAAGATGCTCAATTCCTTTATATAAAATGGCATAGTATTTGCATATGTATTAGTCCATTCTCAAACTGCTATTAAGGATATACCTGAGACTGGGTTACTTATAAAAGAAAGAGGTTTAATGGACTCACAGTTCCACATGGCTGGGGAGTCCTCACAATCATGGCAGAGGCAAAGAAGGAGCAAAGGCACATCTTACATGGCAGCAGGCAAGAGAGTGTAGGCAGGGGAACTGTCCTTTATAAAACCATCAGATCTCCTGAGACTTATTCACTATCATGAGAACAGCATGGGAAAAACCCACCCCCATGATTCAATTAATTCCCACCAGTTCCCTCCCATGACACATGGGGATTATGGGAACAACAGTTCAAGATGGGATTTGGGTGGGGACAGAGACAAACCATATCAGCATATAACCTGTGCACATCCTCCTGTATATGTAAATCATCTCTAGATTACTTATAATACTTAATGCAATGTAAATGATATGTAAAGTTATACTATATTTTAAAAATTGTATTTTTATTGCACTGTCATTGTTGGTTTTTAAAAATATTTAATATCTTAAAATATTTATTGAATCCATAGATGTAGAACTCAGAGGCAGAGGACTGTGATTTCATGAATGTATTTAAAAAATTACTGTGCTTTTCTTCTGCTGCCTTTATGAATATCTCTTCCTTTATGCCAGCAGTGTCTGGCTGTGAAATATTCTGATCTTTGTAAGTAGAATGCAAAGAGACAGGCAGTTACTGTTTAGATTCAGGCAGTCAAAATAGGAGTTTCACAGCAAAACAATAATTCTATCACTCCGGCTATTGCCTTGGGCTTTCTACATTCTTTTATTTTCCCTTTAACTTAACCAATTTGCCTAGAGAATTAAATTACAGAGTTTTTTTCCTGGTGCAGAAAAGATATTTTTGTGCACCTTCAACGGCTATCCATGAGGTTAGCGTCAAGAAAAAGTAATATTTAATGCAGGCAAAGTCACTGAAAAAATCTCCATTTCTGGCATGAAGTGAAAATGAGAAGAGAAAGAAGGATTAAGCAAGAGGGGAGAGTGCAGAAATGCACCTTCTTGACTTCTTATTACTTGGGATGGAAGCAGGGGTGGAGAGACAGTGCATGGTTATATGGTAGTTTTATGGATATACGGTAAGCAACAACATAGGCCTTTATCAGCTTCTCTTGGAGGAGATCACCTTGCAGACTTATCAAAGCCAAAGTGATGGCTCACTAAAGTAGGATGGAGAGGGAGAGCCTGCATTGATCTTTTCAAGGGGTGGAGACGATTCAGAAAAGCCTTTCTGTCCTTCAGAGGAAGGTAGATTAATTGAGTACCCTTGGTCCTCTCAGTGGGCTTTCTCTGATGAGGATGAAGGCAAAAGCTATGGGATGCATTTGCTCTACTGGGGAGCCAAGAAAGGATGGGGCAAAAGCCCAGAAATGTCTATACCATCACCAAAAGCTAAAGTGAGACCACCTCATTCAAGAGAACCACAGTCTCTGACTAACATGAGAGATAAGAGGCCATGAGTATGCATCCCACATGACTGCCAGGTGTGAATGCACTAAAGATGTAGACAAGTGACATTGCCCAGGGACAAAGGTACCAGTCAGTGCACACTGCAGTGATCCAAGGACTCCACCACTCTTCCTCCACTCTGAGGTTGAGTGAGACATTCTTTTCTCCCCACACACCTAGAAGTCATCAAGAAAAGTATTAGGAGAAGTGGAAATCTGAGATATCAAACATGTTTACACAGTTAAACAGAACATTGCCTAAATGAACTGTTCAACTTATTATATATCATGTTTTAACCAAATTGGACTAAATAAAATCAGTGTTGTTACCTTTTTTTCAGCAATGTGGGCTCATGTGGAAGATTAATTAAAGAACATAATAAGGATACTATATTTTTTTCTATATACCCTAGTGTCATAAAAATAATAGCACCACAATAGGCTTAAAACAAATGGAATTGACTGCTTCAGCTAGTGCCACTGCCACTGGCACTGTCTTTGGAGAAGTGCAGTTGGCAAAGGTAAATATGTGCAAAGCTGGGCCTCAGGCCTCTGAGTGGAGTGTCCTGTGATAAGTAAGTCTCAGTATATAAGTTATGCATTTTGTAAAGAGGGAAAAGAGATGAGTATCAAATGTCTATCAGTCATATTATAATTTAAGCCAAAGTATTCATGCATTCATTCCAGCCTACAAACTCTTTGTTTAAGGAAAATAATTTACAGAGATATTTGAGATAAAATTGCATTTATATACCTAAAGTTGGCCTCATGGGCCTAAAGACTACCTGCTCATGTACTCCATCACTTCCTTCCCTGAGCTATTTCCATGAAGGTCGTGGAAGATTTTAGAAATTTATGGTTCTGAAGAGCACTAATAAGGACCACTTTTAGAAATGGTAGAATGTGATCTTTGTTAGTTATGTAAATAAGAACTTAATTTTAAAATTAGGCTTTAGCCATAGAATCACTGTTAGAGTGACAAGGTGTTTTGTAGAGCATTATTTAACTGAGAGTATCATTTAACCAGAAAGGTTACAGTACTTGCAGCCACAGAGCTACTTGGGGGCCAGAGTCAGGGCTAAAACTCTCACCCCAAACTCCAGAGAGTTCCCTTTTGTGCATATCACCAGGGAAGGTAATTAAAAGTAGGAAACAAAACCTGTAAGATACTGATCAAATCATACTTGGAATTTATGTGTGTTTCTGCCAGCATCTGAGATTTTTTGGTGTAGTGCTAATAATTTCAGCATTCAGGACCTTCTTCATGTTAAATATTGTAGAGCAACTATCTAAATTACTTGATGACAGCAAGCCACTGTTAAAGATTAAAATCTATTATGGTTAAATATTAAAATCTATATGGTTAATACTACACCATTAACCATCTTAAATTTCCACACTTCAGTTTTTGCCCCTTTAACAGACAAAAGTCAAATCAAAGTCCTTCCTTTGCTGATGTTGTTAGCTGATAAGACTATTCCCATTTCAGCACTCTGTCTGTATGCTGTGTTGTTTGATCTTCTAATACTTTGTATTGACTTACAAAATCAATAGAGACTTAGTTGGTATTTTTATGACATATCTGATTTTTCAGATGCTATGTGGGCTGAAAAATATACCCAAGCAACATATTTCATTCATATGCATTTTCATCATGGTATATTCTGTCGTGACACTCAGTTTTATTTCAGTACCTAATTTGTATGATGCAGTGATAGAGGATAAAGAAAATTTATGAAAAATTGGATTTCCTATTAGTCAGTAGCCTTATTTTTCAAGTTGACGGCACAAAAAAAGAGAATTTTAGAAAGTAATTGCAGAACATAAGTTTGATGACAGTTTTGCCCAAAATTGTTCAATAAAATATGTCAGCTTAGCATTTAATTGTTCTTTTATTGTTTCATGTGTGTTAGTTCAATCTTTCTGGTGAGAGAGGCTGCATGGTTTAGTGGAAAGAGAAAAGATGTTACAATTGATCATAATTTGAATATCAGCTCTGCTATTTACTATATCAGATATGTGACCTCCATAGAGTTAACTAACCTCTCTGATCCTCATTTCCATATTTGTAGAACTGGGTATACTTGCCTTATAGGGTGCTATGAATATTTGTCCCAAAACTTGTAATATAAGTGCCTAGTACAGTGTCTTTCTGGTCCATTAGGATTCAAAAAATAGTAGGTATTTGTTAGATTTTTCAGAATCAGACTCTGAATCAAGAATTAGAGTGTGGGTAGTTACTTTGTAAGGTGATTTCAGGGAGACAGCCAATAGAGGATGCATAATAAAGTAAGGTATTTATCACTGTGGGTAACTAAAGCTTAATCCTGCTGGGTAACTCTGGGTGTTAATGAAGACAGACATTAGTGTTACCACATGTGAAGAACAAGAAAGTTGGCTATTAATACATCAGTTTCTATCACTTATTGGTTGAAGGATGCTCAGCTATGGGTATTTATTTTCCAGAGCTTCACACTTGGCATGTAAGTGGGCAGAGCAGGTTCTGACCAAAATAGGCTGCAGGCAAAAATATGAGATGCTAACATTTGGAAATTAGAGAGCCTGTGCATGGAAGAGACACCTGAAGAAACACTCTACTCCGTTTCTGTTATTTTATCAACTGATGAACTTTTGTTTTCTTGGCTCCCCTTGCAGGGGCATGCTGAAACCACCTCATACTTGTTCATTACAAGTGTTAAATATTCAGAAATGTTGTGAGCTAGTTTTAAAATTGGCCCTGAAATTAGCCATGATCGGGGTCTTTACACCATAGAAATAGGCGAATGCTACCAATCAGAGCCTTTTCTTCAGAAACCAATTTATCAGTACATATTATTGTCCTTATCCCATCTATTTCCATAAATGGAAAATAGGGGTTACAATCATAGGCTTGAGAATCATATAGACCTATTCGAATTTGATATCTGATACCTTCTAGCTGTGTAGCCTTGGGCAAGTTACTTAATTTCTCTCAGTTTTAATATCCTCATTTATAAAACGGGGATGTTAGTATGTAACTTGCATGGCTATTGTGAAGATTAAATACAGTAAGATATTATATGTGCAGAACATTATAGAATATGGAATATATTATAGGAATTAGACCTTACACAATTGTAATAGGAACTGAAGAAGAAAACATTCATAAGGAAGAATTGGAAATCAGAGAAAAGTCATGGATCAGCTTCCTCAGGAACTGTCAAGAATGGCCAAGTTGGAGCTTGTAGGAAAATCTGGAAATCCAGGCATGTCAAATTGCCAAAGTGTAATAGTGAAATGGCCTGGAGAAACTTTTTTTTGTGTTTGAATGATATCCCTGGGATCGATAACGAAGTATCTAGATGAGAAGAGAAGAGAGTGAGGAGAAACTGCAATATGCTGGCATGTCTGTATCTATCCATTACAGCATTTGACCTCAGAGAGGCTGGGCCACTGCTTCACTTCTGCCAGAGTGTGGAGCCAAGGGCCACAGAGAATACTGGATTAGGAAACCACCCCAGAGGGCAAATCAGATCCTATTTAATATGTGAAGTTTGTGCCAGCGGGATTTCAGAACTGCTATAAGACAGTGATTACCCTCTGCCTCCTATTCTTTCCTGGGAGTGTCTGCAGAAATCATCCTGGCCTGCATCACTATTGTATGTTTTGTGTGACATCTGTTAACTTGTGTTTTTAGTTTAGGGGTCTCTGGACCAAGAACATAACTGAGCAGTCTTGTCTGCCTATTGACAAGACACAGACCATGATATTCTGGACTTCAAGCCTAATTCTATAATGAGATAAGATTTTGGAAGGTCCTCGTATGAGAATGAGGATATTTTGTGGATGAGAGGAATATGAATAATTTTGATCAGAGACTGGACTATGATAGATTGCAAAATTGGTTTCAGAATCCTTTCTTCCTAGTATGCTTACCACTTTGAAATGTGACACTGCTCTCTGTCATCAAGAGGTGAGCTTTTTTTTTCTTCTCTATATCCTTGAGTCTGGCTGCTTTTGTGACTTGCTTTGACCACTAGACAGCTGAAGTGTTATTTATGACAAATCATCTGAGATCTCAAGAGGTGCTGTAGCTTTTGCCTTCACTCTCTTCAAAGCTGGTATTACTTTGTGAGGAAGACAAGTCTTATCTCTTTGATAATAAAAGCCTACATAGAAAGACCTAGCCATCTCAATCTTCCTGGCTGAGCTGAGCTCTGAGCCAATGCACAGGTTGGATGCAGTTGTGTGAGTGAGCCCAGGCAAGACCAGAAGAATTACCCCGAAGCCATTATGTATGTTGGTGCTGCTTTAAGCTATTAAATTTTGGGTTCATTTTTCGGTACAACTATAGACAGCTGATATACCCTTCAAGTAGGTTTTTTTATGCTTTACTTGACCAGAGTGAGTTTGGTTGTTTGTATTTTCAAAGAGTTGTTGTTTTGTATAAATGTGCTGCTGTTTACAAAGGACCTATAAAAATATGGCATAGAGTAAGCACTAAACAAATGCTAGTTATGCTTATATGAAATAGGTTCTAGATGCTTACAAGAGGTGGAATGTAGATAACACTTAGTGGGTCTGGTGAATCTTTAGAAGGGGTTACACAGGCTTCAAGCAATCTCTGTGTCATCAAACCTTGGTTTTCTCTCAAATTCAACATGAGGACATTTGCTAACTGATCTGTAAGTGCTTGTAAAGCTCTAAGATCCCAAAATCTTACACATAATTGGCCAAAAACATCCTTGGCCCATATCCTAGATGGTTCCAAACCCGTATCTCAGTGAGTTTCAGCTAAGTAATAACCCAGGCCAGTGTCACTATGATCTCTTAGGCAGTGTTCTGCAAGTACTTCACTTCTCAACATGACAGTAGCAGTGAGATGTGCAGGCATTCCCCAGGGTACCTGCATTTGCCACTCCAGCGGTACAATCTATAATATAGTTTATGTTACTGTGGTGACTCCCAGGAAGCTACAATTTTTAGGACGTTTGCTCCAATTTTATGTAGAGGTGAAGCTGAATCTGTGTGGCATAAAGGGATGAGTTTCAGCGTCACCCTCTTCACTACTTCACTAAGCAATTCAGCTCTGGCCCCAGATTTGCAAACCCTACTCAGCAATGCATTTTTCTTGCAGGTAACAGTGTCCTCCCTCCATAGAAGGCAGTTTGGACCATCTGTTTTAATTTAAATGTACCCCTTGGAAAGGCTTTACTGCCATTCCAATGAGCTTCTCAATATGTACTTGCCAATCACATTTAGTAACTCTAAAGCAATTTGGTAAATACAGTTTTCTGTATCTGAAGGTGGCCACATGTGAATGTCACAACATGTGTATTGAGAAGCAAGAGAGCTGAGAGTAACTGACCCCTGTTCACCTGGAAAATGATTCACCAAAGCCCTAAGCAGGAGGCAGAACTCTGGGCAAAGATAATCCCCATATCAGAGTTAATCAACAGATGATGCAAATGAGGCACCCATTTATAGCATTTATTTAAATTTTCATTTAAATTGCTGGTTAAATGGAATTCATTTAAAATCCTGTAGTCAACACTTGAGCAAATTGGTTTTAAAACTATATATTAATTGTAGCACATTGCAATTTAATACATACTTCTAAGATAATTGCTTATTGCTTTAGGAGTACAAAAATGCATCCAAATAGTTTAGTGTGGTTCATAAGACACAAAGCAATATTTCTTGCTTGCCTTTTTTTGGAAAAAAGTAGAATATGGTAATTATTAACATGGCATCTGGAATCAGGCTGCCTGGCTTTGAATTCTGGCTCCACCACTTACTAGCTATGACTTGGACAATTCTCTTTCTCTAACTTCAGTTTTCTTATCTATAAAATAGAGTTAATAAAGATATCTTCATCATAAGGCTGTTATGGGGATTAAATGAAATAACCTATATAAAGTGTATAGCCCAATACCTGGTCCATTGTAAGTATCCATTACATGTTAACAATTATTATTTTATAAGTGCAGTTATATTTGTTTCATTTATGCCACACTACAACTAGAAAAGCTACTAGAGAAGATAGAATTACTCAGGTGGCTTGTGTCAGTGGCCTGCATTATATTTCTTTTTGGTAGCACTGCCCTGGACTCTTTTTGCTATGACTACACTATACACACTGACCTCAAGCATCCAGAATTATACATGGGAAGAATGTCAGAGAAAAAACAGCATATTTATTGTCTGACAGTAACTGGTTGACCTCCAAGTTTTGGAAAACAGTGTAAATAGATGAGAGACTCTGAAGGTCAAGAGAGTACACTTAGTAAGGTGTGTCTAGTTGGTTTTAATTTTCATCAGTTGGAAATGGCTAAAGAATCCAAGCTACTCAGAGTATTCATTATGGCTCTCTAGTTTCACGGAGTGCAGAATGACTCTTGCTCACCAAAAGGAGGAGTTTATTGAGAGTATCTTAGAAAGCTTACAGAATTAGAGAAAGATAAATAATTAGGTCTTAAATAAGACAGGAACCAAGGTGACTCTGGAGATCTGGAAAACTTAGAACTTGGAGATACCCACAAAAGGGTATTTAACTGACAGTATTACCAAGACCATATCCTAGGGGAAGGGTGGTTCTAGTTGAGATGCTAGTTAGGCCAAAAATGCCCTCAAGTAAACAAGCAAACTAAAAACAGGCCTTCTCTTTACTCAGCCCTGAATCTCAGAAAACACAGAAGTTACTATTAAAGCAATGAGTGAAACCTGGTGTTTTATTAATGTATATAGACAAGAAAAGGATGAAGAATAAGAAAGGACAAACAGCCAAGATGTCAGAGGAGGAAAATGCCAACAGAAACTGTGACTATGGGGGTGACAGTGGTCAATGAAGAGAAGAAGGAAGATACAGCTCCCGAGGAAAATACTGCTCTGTGGTGCAGTAGCTACCGCTGAGCCACATTAAGGATATGATCGAGTAAAGTGCTCCAACCTGGGACTGAAGGACAGGGATAACATTTACTGAATGGGTACGCTAAGTCAAATTTTTTCATGGAGCCCAATTGCATACATTTTTTCAAGCTGAATTTGTACCCATTATAGAAGTTCAAAAGATTTAGAAATGGGTTGGTGGGTGGAGGTGGTTTGGAGAGCTGCCTTATTAATATGACAATCTAAGATATACAATTGCAGCACATCATGCCCCTTACCAAGTAACGTTTACTCAAGCAACAGGAGTAAATGTCTCTGAAAAATCTACTCTCCTGAAAAGATTAGGTTATCTAATTCCTGGCCTTGTGCCCAATGAAAGAAAAATGTTACTGAAATTAAAATAAGTAGAGTTCATGATGTACTATGTATTTATTGGCTATTGGTAGGACACTGCCAGCTATTTTTCTGGCTGTTTCAGAGACTCCCTTCTGAGGAGCACGTTCTCTCAGAAGCTGGATGGTGTTTATGAATCTGGCTCTTTGGTTCGTGGGGGTGCCTTGGTGTTTCAGTAGAATCAGAATTATCTGACTGGTATCTGAGATTCTAACACAACATAATCTCATAACGTAAAACTCTGGGTGATGGGAACATGTTCCCTCCCAGAAATATTACATGTTCATCTGTGCTTTGCAAGAAAGGTGCTGATGCACAAAGTGATTTTCTCCCATCTTATTCTGTCACTTTTTATCTAATGATCATTTTTAGAACATAGACTTACTAGAGGAGAGAAAACCTGTTTATCCATTGACAGTTGTAGAACTCTTTGCAAAGATATGGGATACCTGGCTCAAATTCAGTAACAGTATTGTAGGAGACAGTATAAAACAAAATGTAAACCTACCATCCTGTCTACTATTTAGTTCATTTCCTCTCTCTCCCTGGCCTGGATTATTGCCATCATTTCTCTCTTCCTTCAATTCTTGGTTTCCCACCTAAACTTTATACCAGTCCCACTTCATCTTTCTAAGGCAGTCTTCTTATCCCATCAACAGCTTTCAGTGGCCTCCTATTGCCCACTCAGTAAGTAACAACTGAACTCCTCAGTTTCTACTGAAGTCCCTGCAAGGTTGGTCTCCTTGCCTCCTTCTCAAAAGCTCCTTCCCTCATTTACAGACCCTGCCCCTTGGACAAACAGAAGTACTTGAGGTTCTTAGGCGCACACACACACACACACTTTTCTGCTTTATTCCATGTTGCTTTTTCTGTCATGAATGTCCATGGCATGAATCTTGTTTCTATGTCATCATGACCAATTCCTATGAATTTGTCAAAACGTTGATCTTCCTATGCCCCAGCCACACATTTGTCTAACTTGCTTTTCCCCAGCATTCCCCAGATCAGTATAGGGGGTTCACTAGTCACCATCTATCTCATTGCTCGGGTCTCAAACCTAAGAATTACTTTAAATTCTTTTGCTTTCTTGACCCCTACACATCCAATCTATCAGCAAGTTCTTTAAGCTTTATCACCTAAATATCTCCCAAGTTGCAGCACTTTGCTCCATCTCCTCTGCTACCATCCAGACCAAAGTTCCCACTATCTACTGCCTGGACTTCTACAGCTGCGACCTAAGCAGTCTCCCTATTTCCACATCTGTCTTTTGACAGTTCATTCTCTACACGGCATCCAGAGTAATCTTCCATAAATGTAAGCCAGTTCATGTTACTCCTCTGTTTAAAACCCTTAAGTGGCTTCCTGTTGATTTTAGAGCAAAATAGGACCTTACCTGATCTGCTCCCGGTCCCTATTTCCAAATCTAATTTCACCCTTCCTTTCCCCTTGCCCTCACACTTGGGCCACACTTATCTCTTTCCGCTTCTTAAAGAAGCCAACTTGTTGATTGCTTGCATTTTCTGTTCCTTCTTCATGGATCATTCTGTTTCCATATCTTTCGTGTCTGGCTCCTTCTCTTTAAAACTCAATTCAGATATCTTCTGTCCAGAAACATTTTTTCCTAATTATATCTACAATAGCTCCTTGTCCTTGTTCTATGAAGTCATTCAGGTATTTCCTTTAGAACATTTATTAGAGCCTACATTATTTTAATAATTTATCTGTTTGTCTTAAGTGCATATATTATCCACCCCAACTAAATGTAAATTTTTCTTGTTCATTGCTCAACCTCGAATGCCTTACACAGAGTTCTATACATAATAGGCACTAAATATAGTATTTGCTGAATGGATGAATGGAGGTCTGTCTCAAATGCCACCTCATCCAGAAGGATTTTCTGTTTCTCACATTCAGAAGCAATACCCTTCTCTGAAGTTTCAGTATGTTTTGTCTGGCTCACATATCATACTTTATGCCCTTTGGATAGGATTTCAAGTATTCATAAACATGTCTAATTTCCCTTATTGGATTTTGGGGTCACCATCTGTGTGTCTATTTGGTCTTGAAGTTTTCTGTAGTGCCTGCCCTAAGGTCTTGCACATAGTAGCAATTCAAAATTTTATGAATATTTCATGAAAGTATGAATAAGAGAAGTATCTGCTCACTGTGGATTTCAGCTAAGGAGAATTTCACTCCAAGATGAGACTAAAGAAATGATTAAAATTCTCTCGTCTTGCTCTTCCTTTTCAAAAAAAATTTAGATACCCATCTCTAGATGACAAAGTTGAAGCATAGTTTTCTGTTTACTCCTTTGAATTCATGTTTGTGGATTGGATGTGGAAATGATCCGGTCCCTAAGCCTTCTTTATGATTCTATCAAATCACAGGGCTAGATCCAGAGACTAAGTTGCCACATTTGTCACCATTACCGAAAGCTTCAGAGCTTCTGTTCTCACTGCTTTGTATTATTATTTCTTAATATTTATTTCCCATAGTCATCTTCTTTGTAGGTTGTTCACAGTTACCCTCTCTCATTGGCATGCCATTTTTAAGACAACTAAAATGGCTTTAAAACCAGTGTGAAATTCAAAAGTGTGGCAAACAATCTATGAGGCTGATGTACCAGGTACATCAAGTAAATTAGGCATCCATTCTTTTGAGCTTGGAAGAAATACCTGACTTAGAAAACTCCAGAACAGAAAATATATCTTCAGTTTTTTAAATCTCAATTTTCCTTTGCCCTAGTTTCCTAAATATTCTCTTTCTAGACTTTTAACAACTTGAGAACAGAGACTGTGTTGTTTACTTCTGTATCCACAGGTACTAGGCTGGGTGCTTGATACGTAGTAGGCTCTTATTAATTTGTTAGTTAATACTACCCCAGCTCTTTTCTCAAACTTTGCTTCTCAGACTCTCTTGGACTGGCCTACTGAATTCTGTAAGTCCTGACCCTCCTGCCTCCCTTGGTCCCCAGTGTCTTTGCACTAACTTTCTGAAGAGCTCCTTGGCCTCCCCAACCAGATGTCTGGATTCACTTTTGATTCATTGTTTCTCATTTATGTCCTTTGAAAGCAAACATTATTTTTCTATTGCTAATTTGCTCTGAACAATTAAAGAGACTTGGATGGGAAACTTGGCTTTTACTGGCAGACTTTCTGACAAAACCCTAAGACTGCTAATTATGACTTCTACCTGAGCCAACAGTGTAACGTGAGTGCCAAAAGGGAGTTCATATAGACTGAGCGTCATTAATAGTTATCATTTATTGAGTTCTTTACACTGTCCCTGTCACTTTGTTTAGTACCTTGCACACATTACCACATTTGACCCTTTCAATGACTCATAGCTGTTTTCCCCATTTGCCAGATAAGAAATATGGATCACACAGAGGTTAAACAACATAGGTAAGATCACAGCAGCAGAGTTAGAATTTGGGCCAGGATTTAAAGCTCAGGCTTTGGAATCTACTGTGGTGTCAATAAAAGCTTTATTAATGAAATCATGGTGACCAGAGGATGGGAAATATGAGTTCACTATGTTGAGAGTTGGTGAGATCACACCTGGAATTTTGTGAGATGCCTCACTTTATAAGATAAAAGCAAATTGGTCCAGACTACGGACCACGGACTATCAGAAACCACTGAAAAAACTGAGCAGTTTTAACTGACCAAATAAAAGCATTGATAAAAAGTCTTCACATATTTGGATTATAGTCCTGTGGAAGAAAAATTCCATGTACTTTACTCATTTACTATAAAAGCCTATAGACATGACAGAAATGCATATTTGGAGTCACTCTCAGGAAAAGTTTTGTGACCATTGTGAAAGTGACAAGGCGGGAGGTCTGGGCACCTGTCAATGAAGTTGTTACTTCAGAAGTGATGAGGTTTTGAAAGTATGATTATTTATTAGTGCATATGTTCAAAGAGAAGGCAGGTCTTCTAATTTCAGAAATCTTCCCTGACCCTTCAACTTCTCCTATAACCACAACCCTTAGTTTCAAATGTCTACATTGTTTACATTCAGAATATTTTATTGGTGTCTTCCATGTGGCACTACTTGACACTTATTATCTTCTATTGCTGTTATTCAGCACTTTGAGGCCCCCAGTTACCCAAGTACAGTAATTCATCTTGCTGTCATTATTAACTCCCTAATGATGCCTTGCTAATGGTAGATACCCATAAAGCAGAATCTCATTGATCCTTCATAGAACTTCAGTAAATATTTAGTACTCAGTAAAAATTTCCCTCAGTTTCACTACTCATTAGTTCTGTGAACTTGGGCAAGGCAATTCAACCCAATTAAACCCTCTCTGTGCCTCAGTTTTCTCATTTGAAAAACTGAGTAACTGCAGTTTCTTACAATTACATTTGTTAAATCTGTAAAACTTTTAGAACAGGGCCTGGCACATAGTAAGTACTTTTTCTCATATATATGTGTATATATATATATATGTGTATATATATGTATATATATGTGTATATATATGTCTATATATGTATATATATATGTAGTACTGTAATTTTTCAGTTCTTCTCAGAGATTGATGCATATTTGTTAAGATAAATACACAATTATTAAAGGATTAGAGAGAGGGGCTAGACAACTGAATATTTGAAGTTTTGGAAGGACTTTAGAGGTCACCCACAATAGCCATTCCCACACCCACTGCATATTAGTGTATTTCAGTATTATTAATATAAATGGGAATACTTATTGAAATTTTAGATCCTAGGCTCCACGTAGAATCGTTTTGGGTAGGAATCCAGGATTCTGAATCTTCATTAATTTTCCCAGGAATTTTTTGGAAGCTAGCAGATCACTTTCCTCAGATGGGCTCCAATTTTTATAGATGAGAATACTGACTCACAGAGAGGTTGTATTATTTCAGGATCAGAGAACTTGGGAGTGATCAAGTGGGACTAGAAGTCAGCTCTCCTCATGTCTGGGCCACAGGTTGTGGAGGGAATTATTGGATTGTATGAAAAGGTTAGATAAGATGACTTCCAAAGTAAATATGCAGTCAGCCAGTCAGTCCTCAGAGAGCTATTGAAAGCCAGCTGCTGAACTCTGTTTCTGGAATGGTCAGTAAAATGAGACATGGCTCTTTTTTTCTGTAGGTTTATAATCTGGCATAAGAAATAAAACCTCTACACAGGTAGCCACAGTGCAAGGTGGAAAGCAACAAGGCAGAAGGTCTAGGAAGCTGCCTACCCAGTGTGGGCTGAACTACTCGGCTACCATCTTGTGTTCTGAACATGGTGGAGGAAGCTCTGCTCTTCTCACAGGGGAACCCCCGACCACTGTGGTCCTCTCTTCCTGCCCTTCCAGAGGTGATAACTCACCAGCCACTTGGTCTAGAGTTTATTACCCTGGTCATTTGATCAATCTGAGAAGATCTCCCTTTCTATTGTCACAGCTTACCATCACATGCAAGTTTCCTTTATGCATTTATGTACCATTATTACTATTATTTTTGAGACACAGTCTCACTCTTTTGCCCAGGCTGAAGTGCAGTGGTATGATCTTGGCTCACTGCAACCTCCTCCTCCCAGGTTCAAGTGATTCTTGTGCCTTAGCCTCCCGAGTAGCTGGGACTACAGGTATGTGCCACTATGCCTGGCTAATTTTTGTATTTTTTGGTAAAGACAGAATTTCATCATGTTTACCAGGCTGGTCTGAAACTCCCGGCCACAAGTGATCTGCCTGCCTCGGCCTCCCAAAGTGCTGAGATTGCAGGTGTGAACCACCGTGCCTGGTGTCATTGATGTATTGAATAAATATTGTTGTTACTTAGTACTGTTAGCTAACTTTTATTTAGTTCCCATTATGTACCAGACACTGTTTTAAGGCATTATCTGTATTAATTCATTTAATTCTATGCCAAAGGAAGAGGCTCTCAAAATCTGAAACAATATTTGAAGCTGAATTGTTTGTTAATCAAGGGAGAACAATATATCTCTCTGAATAAAGCAAAAGTTGAGCCTATACAGAATTTTGGAAGCTATGGAGGGGAGGAAGGGGTAAAAATGCAGAAGCTGGAGTCTTTAGGAATTGACTGGCTTTCAAATTTGGAATTGTGGTTTCTGGAGTGAGCCTGTGGTCCGTGGGCTGACTTTTAGAAGTCAAATGACTACCATAAAGAAAATAAGAGCACAGAAAGAGTGGCTGCAGTAACAAGAATGGAGAGGAGAGGAAAGGGAGGGTCTTGCAGCCACAGTTTCCTTTAATAATGAAGAGAACAGAAACCCAGGTTTGCCTTGCTGACTGTTCCCGGAGTTCTTTCAGCCTGCACTGTCTCTTCTCTAGCCCATTAACTGTGTTCTATGTCTATTGTATCCCCAGCCGAAGGTTTTCCCTGCTTAATCAGGTCCAGTCTCCTTGCTGTGCTATCAGTTCAGAAAGGCATACAGACAACCTGCGATGGCATCTCAGAGGAGGAAGACATTATCACTGGTTGGTTGAAGTAACCAGGAAGAACTTCGTTCATTTAATAGTCAAAAAATGTTCATCAAACTCCTATAAACTGCCAGGCACTTTCTGGGTGCTATGGAAAAAACAGTGAAACCAACAGACACAAATTCATGCTCTCACAGAGCTTAACCTTTATTGGAGAGACAGATGTTTAAAAAAATTATATATATATATAAATTTACGTGGGTATTATATGTCCCATGGTAGTCACTGCTCTGGAATCAAAGCAGAGAAAGTAGTGCAGAGAGGTGGTTGCAGCTTCATATAAGGTGGTCAAGGAAGGCCTCCCTGAGAAACTGATGTTTAAGGAAAGAATCAGAATGGTGAAAAGACCACAGATGATAGAGCTGTGTGAGCTTGGAGGACAGTAACAAGATGAGGTTTGAGGTCCATGAGATGATAGGGAAATGGGCATTTGAGGTTATTAGAAGGATGTTAGCTTTTAGTTTGATGAGGAGTCATTGAATGCTTTAAGCAGAGGAGTCATCATGTGATCAGATTTATCTTTTCAAGGGAACGTAGGAGGTACTGTGTCGAGAATAGTCCACAGAGAATGAGGGGAAAGGGTGGAGAAAGGTGGTTAGTTGGGAGGCTACTGCAGTAACCCTAGCATATGAAGGTGGTTTGAACTAAGGTAGTAAAAGTAGGGGTGATGAAAAGCAGTCATATCCTAGGTATAATCTTCATGGAAGATTCCTCAAATTGAAAGACTTCATTAAGAGCCACTATAAACTCTAGCGGTTAGAATGAAAATTCTGAATATCCTTCCTCAGGAGACCACAGAGCTTGACCTATTCTAGAATCTCCAGAGGGCCTTTTCTGACCTGGGCAAATGCTGGGGGAGAAAGAGGCACATTATCACATCTGGCTATAAAAATAAAATGTGTCTATCAAAGACAAGACATAATCTAGACCCAATTCTGTAGATTTTTATAGTATTTTCTCCTAGATAATTGTGTGAATTATGTGGATTTTTTTAATTCATTGGTGTGAAGACAGTGATAATTTAAATTTCACTGCTATTCTGGTTACGAGTGGGTGTTGACATTTTTTATTTTATCGTGTGTGTGTGTGACACACACACACACACACACACACACACACGGAACGGGGTGAGAGAAAGAGAAAGAGAAACATACTGAGCAGGCTATAGAGCTGCTGTTATTCCCTGGGTAATAAAAGCTTGAAATCCTACTAATGAGGTTAAAAAAAAAAAAAACCTTAACTTTTTCTGTGTGCTTAATAATAGCACTGCCTACTCACATAACCAGAGTTCCTGGAATAATTGCTCTCTTTCTTACTCTATTTTTAGGGCCTAAAAAATTTGGGAGGAGAGGAAAGTACCTTCAGGTGCAGAGCATTTCCATCTAAAAGCTCAATTCTAGGGCTTCAACATTTGGCCCTAAACCATGTTAAATGTTTCCTTTCATGTGAAAGTGAAGGCTGGAACTAACATTCATCATTGGAGCTCTGAATGGCTTCTCTTTCAGTGAGAGGACAAAAGATTGATCCTTTGCTGCAGATTCCATCTTTCCCCAACTGGGGGATCTTCCTGTAACGTTTTTATCTGGTGCTTTCATAGACACCATTTGTGTTTGCCAATAACAGAATTAAAGTGTTTGTGAAGCCATAGAATTTTATCAGAACATTTAACTTTGAGGAGAAGGTGGAATCTAAGGCATGATAAATGTTAATATTGTTAGAGCCCTCACTAAGAGTAGAAGTGTTTGAAATACATATATTTAGAAGGATTTTTTGTAGACCATTGGAATATTTAAGATGGATTTAAAATAGAAGACACTGTGTGAGGTACAGTGCTGAAAAGTACTTTAAAAGTTGTTTCTGTAAATTTCAACAATTAAATGAACATATACATTATAAGGTGGAGAAACATACTGATTAGAAAAAGAGAATGTGATTGAATCAAAGCTTGTGCTAGAAATTGGTTGAATATCTGGATTGAGTTGCCAGAATTATTTTTGTGGAGGGCTATTTTGGGTAGGTAGTAACCTTTCTTCTCAGATATAGATTTTCATGTTGACTTTTAACATTTAGTCAATGATTGGCATATACAGTCTTGAACATGTTCCGTCTCATCCTTTTGCCTGTGCTTAAACTGCAAGGTTGAAAAGTTTAAAGGCATTTAATACAGGCTTAACAAACCATTGTGCTGCTTTCTTTCCTCTATCACTCTCTATGTAGAAAATGGCTGAAAAATTAGGGGCTCTCAAGGACAAAGCAGTATCTAATATAGAGGAACATTTAAACATAGAATTAAAACATACAATTAAGATTAGTGACATGTTTATATCGCTGCTGCTTTTTAAGGAATAATTTGTTAAAAGGGAAAATATGGTATCCCTAACAAATTATGAGAGAGAGAGAGAGAGAGAGAGAGAGAGAGAGAGAGTGTGTGTGTGTGTGTGTGTGTGTGTGTGTGTGTGTGTGTGCATGAAACAGACGTGGGCTTATTATGTTTACGAAGATCTTTTGGTACATGTGTTTAAAAGGTGACTGCAAGAATGAGTAAAATGGGTTGCATTTACATTTCTTGGGCTCCTCCACACTCCCTGATGCTAAACAAGATGCTGCAAGAATGGAAAATAAAACTTTCTGTGTAAACTTTGTAATCTAGTTCATAGGGAAATTGGCCAACAGCTACATACACCTAAAGGAAGAGGGGACATACATTTGGAGAAACATATTCATGTGTGCTAGTTCAAGAAGAAAGCAGCTAGCTCTTTGCCTTTGAAGATTTCAATATTCACTTTGTTGAAGGTGACCAGGTGATCCCTCTTAGATACCTCCATAATTCAGATACATCCAATACATGATGGATCTTTATAAAATTCAATTTGTTATTTCAATCTGGAAATGCATTATTTCTTCCTTGAGGAAAACAAATTGTGTAAGGACAGGTGTTATTTTCTTTATCTCTGCCCAAAGCTTCATCCTAGGGCTCAGAAATGCTAAAGGACTCAGTACAAGGAAATGAAGCCAAAAGCTTGCTACCTTAATTATAGGATTTGTCCACTCAATGCACCAGATTCTGAAAGTTAAAACAACTCTTGTATTATATTGTGTTATTTATATTTTAAGGGGATACTGACAGCATAGAGGAGGTGTTAATTCTAGATAAAATCTGAAGGGCTTTTTTCTCATGCTTTTCTCCAAATGCCTAACTCCTGTTCCTACATCTCAAACTCTCCTGTGGTAGAGTGATGGCTGTCTCTGAGGAAAGGATTAGGGAAATCACTTAATCATTCGTGCATGTGTAGAAATGCCAATGAATATTTACTCTCTCCTAGGGGTAGGTGGTTTGTGAACCAACTCTCTAATTATGGAAAACATTTTTTCCAACTTCAAACACCATCTAGCATGGGAATTGTTGTATGTGAATGGTACCTTTCCTCATCAGACCTGAAATTATACTGAATGAGAGGGTCATATACTCCATGACTAACTCAGCCCAGTACAGAGTAACATATATAATAAGGCAGATTGACTTAATCCATAAATTGTGAGCTTTGTAAAATTTTCCTTAACTCTATCATACCATTGTGTGTCATAAGAAATTGTCAGCTCAACACCTCAAATGATGCCTTCATGTATTAAAAGATGTGCCATTTGAAGCTGGGATAGTGATGCATTTTGTCACCTGTGCTTTGTTATGTGATGTAATTAGACTATATCTCAAACACAATTTGTTTGCGTGATTCCAGGAGATACTGATCAACAAGAGATGATTCCAAGTAAGAAGAATGCTGTTCTTGTGGATGGGGTTGTGCTGAATGGTCCTACAACAGATGCAAAAGCTGGAGAAAAATTTGTTGAAGAGGCCTGTAGGCTAATAATGGAAGAGGTGGTTTTGAAAGCTACAGATGTCAATGAGAAGGTAAAAATTAAAACCTGTAAAAAATTGCAGAAATGGGAAAGATAGATGTTCCCCAAATCAGCATGGCTGAATATAAGGGAAATGGGAAGGCCAAATTGTTATTTCTTCTATGCTTTTGTCTCAAAAGGATGTCTAGATATAAAAGTATAGGCTGTCCTTCAGGCAATTCCTGCTGTCCTTGAAGGGTTGACTCCTTACTCTGCCAGTCATTCGTGGGAAGATTGGCTGAGACCCTAGAGTTTAATCACATAAGGACTTGAAGCACAGGGATGAAACTCCCTGCACCCTAGATAATAACGTAGATAAGTAACCTGCTAATCTGACTTATGCAACTCTCTAATGCTCTTTGCTCCCCATTTTCTAGTGCATACTCTTCATGTTGCTCGTGAAAATCAAGCAAAAGAAAAGGATGTGAAAACATTTTAAATTTATCTTAAGGTCCTTCTCAAGAGCTTGTCTAAATTTAGCCTAGAAATCTTAGGTGGTTAAGTCTGACTCCTTTCTGGTAGCAATTATTGGTTGCAGATTTCAAAATCAGGCTCAAATTCAATTCACATTGATATTAGAACCGCTGCTAATGGCATCTACTCTTCAGAGTACTTATTATGTTCTAAGGACTACTCCTTATGCATTTAATCCTTTCAAAAGCGCTAAAAGGCAGATACTATTTATTACCCCCATTTTAGAGCTGGGAAAGAAAGTCAGGCACAAAGAGGTCAAATATCTTGCCCAAGATTATACACAAGTATCAGAGCTGGGACTAAAATCCAGGCAGTCTCACTTCACAATCTGCACTCTTAACTACTCCATATGCCTCTTAAAATCACCGAATTAACCTTTATCACATTGGTTTTCGTGTTGGAGGTGGATTATCAACAAATGGATGTAAGGAAGAGATTTTTATTCCAGTTATATTAGTTAGAAATAAATATCATTTTTAAAAGATTTTGAAAGTGAGGTGATATTGATTCTGAATTTTTGATCACATGCCTTTGGGAAAACTAATAGGAAAATAGATTGATGCATGAATTTGGAAGGCAAAATCCTGATGGTGTTTGGTATTTGCCCAGAGAGCATATTTATAATTACATAATTTCTGGTCTTCTCTGTACTTGTGAAATACTTTGGACCTGCTTTACTTTGGAGTACACTGCTCCTTTGGCAGTTTTTTTTAATTGGCCATTTAGTCATTAAATATTAACTGAGTATTAGCTATGACTAAAGCTTTATATTCAGCCCTAGAGAATATAAAGAAAGACAATATAAAGGTCCAGCTCTGAACAGAATTTATAATCTAATTGGAAGGTTATGTTTTCATTAGAAAAGGCAGCGGGGCTCCCAGTGAGGATGTGATAAATGCTTTGAGACTGGAGCAGATTTTTGGGATTTCACTCAGGAGCGGGTACTTTGAGCTTAGATGCGGAATGTAAAGGGCAAGTGAGACTTTTGGGGGGCAGTGGCAGGGGAAGAGAATGGTTGGCGTTAGGGTACTCATTTCTGGAGGAAGAAAGCAGGAAGGTCAGTAATGGAAAGAGCATTGCAAAAGGACAAGATGTATTTAACACAGCAAGGGGATAATTTTTTGCCTGGAAAAGAGGGCTTACACAGGGAACTAATAAGATGAGAAATGGAAGATCTTAAGATCCTAAGTTGTCAATTAAGGAACCACAAGTCAATTACAATGTAATAGATGTGCAGGCTACCCACGGGAAGTTGGATTGAAAGCTATGCTAGAGTTGGGGGAAGGAGGTGAAGTTTTGATACCACTAACTTAGCCTACCTTGTTTGAGATCCAACAGAGCACCATTAAAAGGCAGCCTGCAGATATATACCCAAGCTTGGTGCAATGATCACTGCTAGTTTCATTAGTAGAAAATTCTTCATCAGCCAGTTTTTAAAACTGAATTATAATTTACATTCAGTAAAATTTACCCCTTTGGAGTGTGGTTCTATGAGTTTCAGAAGTCATAACTATTACTACGATATGATGGAACTGTTCTATATCTTAATTAGAATAGTTATATGATTGTAACTATTCTGTGCACCTCTTTAATCAATTCTCACCTTTCCTCTAGCCCCTGAAACCACCGATTTTCTTTCCCTATGATACTTGCCTTTTCTAGAGTGTCATGTTGATGGAATAGTATTGTAGTAGCCTTTGAGTCTTGCTGTTTACCCTCAACAAAATGCATTTGAGATTCATCCATGTTGTTGAATGCACCAGTAGTCATTCCTTTTGTCTCAGGCATTTCCAATTTACCTCTGCCTGTCATGGTTATAGCATCAGAGTTTAATTTCATACTACTTGCACAACTTGGTATTTCCTCCTGCTTCCCCCAACCTCCCAGTCTTTTCACTCCCTGACTATTTCCCTATCTCTTTCCTCCCCTCCACAGCCAAAATTTTTAGAGATTATCTACATTCCCTCCCTCCTTCTATTTCTTCACCTCCTACATCCTCACTTCAAAGCAATCTGGCCTCCGCCCCCACCTCTCTAAGTCAAGCTGCTCTTGCCAAGAACACCTCCTTGTTGATAAATTCCATGAGCACTTCAGTCTTTATCTAATTCAGCTTCTTAGCAGTATTTGACAGTGGTGAACATCGCCTTCCTAAAGTCTTCTTTCTTCTTGGTTATGGTAGCACTAAACTCTTAGGATTCTCCCTACCTCTCTGGCATGCCCTCCACAATACAGGCAGGCTCCTCTTCCTATGCCCATTTGTAAGTGTTGGTGATGCCCAGAAAGATTCTGCTCCTCTCTTTTCTGCTGTAGGTTCTCTCTGAGTCACATCAACTACTGTTATATTATCATAGTGTATCCCTGGAACTCTGTCCTCAATGTTTTGTAGGAGCCTCAGATCAACTGCTATACAACTTTTGGATATTCTGAAGGTGGCTTGTCCTAAACATGCTTATACCTCATCATCCCTACCACCCCAACCAGATCCTTCTCTTGCTATCCCCATTGCTGCCATCCAATCTTGTGTCCAAGCTGGAAACCTCCGGATGATCCTTGGCTCATTCATCTCACCCTCAAAATCTAACTGATTTCCAAGTTCTAGTGATTCTGCATTTTAAATATCTCTAAAAACTACATACTTAATACAGCATTGACAGTCATCCAGATCATCACCTTCTCTTGCCTGGCTTATTACAGCAACCTCTTATTTCAAATTTTATTTGGAATCTCCACATAACTAAAGCTATTGCCCCAAACACAAATATAATCCTTTCATTCCCCTGTCCTAAACATTTAAATGGCTTCCTTAGAGCAAAGTCCAAACTCTAATATGTCACATAAAGCCCATTATGATCTGAGCCTTGTTTATCTCTGTTCATTCATTTATTCAACACATCTTTATTGAGCACTATTATGTGCAGACTCTGTGTTAGTCACTTGGGATCAGTGAGCAAAAAGACAGATCTGCTTGTATGGAGATTATGTAGGATACAATAAGTAACAGTATATCAGAGGGTGATAAGTGCTTTGTAAAAAGGAATAGTAGGAAAAGTTAAAGGGGATTGATAGAGGTAGTGGGTAGATTTTAATTTTAGGTAAGAGAGTCGGGATTGCTGTTGTTGAGAAAGTGACTTCTGAGCAAAGCTTTGAAATAAGTGAGGGATTCAGTTATGAGGATATTTTGAAAAACATTCTAGGCAGAGGGCACAGACAGTACAGACCCCAGTATGGGAACATCCGTCGTGTAGTTAAGAACAGTAAGGAGGCCAGGGTGGCAGGAGCAGAGTTAGCCAGAAGGAAAGTAATCCCAGATGAGACTAGGGGAAAAATGAAGCCAGGAGAAACAGATCGTAAAGGATCATTTTATGTCTTTGAAATGACCTCAGGTTTTACTTTGAAAGAAATAGGGAGCCATGAGATGTATTTGAATAGAGGAATGGCCATGGCTTAAGTTTAGGAGGATCATTCTGGCTGCTGGTTTGATAGCAGACTGCATAGGGCAGGGTACTCGCAGAGAGAAAAACTGCTTCAGCATTCCTGTTTTATTTATTTCCTCTCCATTTCTCAAAAATCCATGTTCAAGCCATACAAACGTACTTGATTTTACAGATATGCCGTAGGATCCGAATTTTTTATCTTTTTTAATTTTACTTTTGATCTTTGCTACTTCTGTCACTTCCATCTAGAACCTCCCTAAACTTTGATTCACTCTACTCTTATTCTATGTTAACAACTTAGATAGCAGTATCACTAGGAAATCTCGCTTGACCTTGCAAATCTAAGATGGCACCCCTCATTGGTCCCATCAACATCTACATTACTGTCATAGTTCTTTTCGTCTGAACTATAGTTACATGTTCAAATCACGTGCTGCCTGGAAGCTTTGTAATGGTAGAGTCCACATTTGTAACACCCTCTCAATACCTGGCTATAGTGGATACTCAATTTGTGTTGTGGTTGAATCTCCAGGTGTGTGAATGGAGGCCTCCTGAACAATTGAAACAGCTTCTTGATTTGGAGATGAGAGACTCAGGCGAGCCACTCCATAAACTATTGGAACTCTGTCGGGATGTGATTCGCTACAGCGTCAAAACTAGTAAGAACTTGAATTTACTTCCTTGATCTGTACCTCTGACAAGTTCTTATGTTTGTAAAGCATTTATTTACCTCTCAAAGCTGAGTATAGCAATGTTTATGGAACAAGAAATCTGGATCAAAAAATTAGTAGTTCTGATGTTTTTGCAATGGTCCCTTTAATCCCTAATCCAGATTCATTGCCAAGGCCAAAGATAAGTTCATAGGAAAACTGTTGGTGTTAGTGTTTGTATGTAAATATCCTCCTCTCCTTGCCAACCCCCCCCCACATACTATTTGTAATCAAGATCATATATTATCACTGCTACTTATCATTTCTTGTGTTAGACCAAACTGGCAAATAGTATTTTGATTATACAAATTTGTTAAGGGATTTTAAATCTTGATGGCCCAGAGTATGCAAAAAAAGTGTTCAAAAGGTATCTTTAATAGAAACAGGAATAGATTTATCTGGAAGACACTGATTAACTCTTGGCAATTGGTAATTGCCAAACTATTTGATCAAATCTGGCTGTATCAAAAATAAATAAATAAAAGCCCTTAGATGGATATAAGACAAATGAATACATTCCAAGTTTTTGATGAGATTATTTCACAGTGATGTCATAACTACTGTGAACTTTGTACGTGCAGTGATGGGATGTCAATCTTACACTAAGGCACCATTCCAGCTTACCTATTAATATCCTGTTCATCCAGTGAACAAGTGTCAAAAATGGGAGAATAATCTTCCAAAATATTTCTCAGTGTAATGTAAAGGTAATCTAGTGCTTAAGACCATACAGACATTACTTTGTAAATTCTGGCGCTGGACTAAGTTTAGTGGAAAGAACATAGTGAAATTCTGGCTAAAATAATTGGATTATATTCCTTTGGGAAAGTCTGGTGTAGGTATCAAAAACTCAGTTAGCATTTCAAAAGCAGAGATAGGTATTTATTATTACAGTGCATGTCAAAAGTGTAGAATGACATTTAATGCAGTAGATTTTTCAGTTTACTGGATATTTTCCATGTTACCATGGAAATCAATCATAAATTAACACAGAACTAAAAAAAATCTTATTAAAATTACTTGTAGCAATGCCTTTTTTTTTTTTTTTGCCAGATCAGAGGAAGTTTTCCATGTTTAAGCTGAAAAGACATTTTCTTTTGAGACTTGTTTTTTTATTGAACCCCTAAAGAGAAAAAAAAACAAACTAAAACCAGATGCTGTAAGCTGTAATGAGAGGTCACCAAATAAAATGATTCCCAAATACTCAAATGTAGAAATAGAACTCCTGCCTCTTTGTTCTGTCATGCTGAGCTTCCTGCAATTGAGAATGTCAAGCCAGTTAGCCGGGTGTATGGTGTGATTATTCACATGGTGTAAAGCCAAGAACCTTTATGAGACCTTTTACAGGAGGGGAAAAAATTTAAAATTGGAACAAGACGTTGTTTGTCTCTTAAAGGCGATTGCATTTGAAGCAAATTGAATCAGAAGTGTACGTAAGCCGCATAGTGAGTCACATCTTACTCCAACTATATACTGCCAGTCGCATGGGTCCAATCTGAAAAATGAAAAGGCTGCTCAGTGCCGTAGCCTGGGGTGAACTCTGTTGTGAGTGAAATGTATATGAAGTGAGAAGTTAATATTGATATTTTCAGAAAAAAGGTAGTACCCTGTGATCCTTGGACAAATAGCATTCAAATAATTATTTAAAGGTCCTGGTTTGGGTCTGGGTTGTAAAAAAGAGGAGCAAGTAAATCAAAGCTCTTAAAAGACAATTCAGATTTTACTTAGAAACGTTGATCAGTAGAAAGGGCTCTAAGATGGGTCTTCAACATGTTTTTCCTTGTACATGATCCTGTTTGGGATTTTTTTTTAGAATGAGGTATAATTTATATTCAGTAAGGTGCAGAAATCTTAATTGCTCGGCATGATGAATTTGTACATAGCTGTGCATATGGAACCATCACCTGGATCTAGATATAGACCAATTCTAGCACTCCAGAGGCTCTCTGAAGTCCCTTCCCAATCCATAATTCTTTCCACAAAGTACCTAGAATTCTAACCGCCATCTCTCCTTAGATAGCTTTGTTGGTTTTGAATGTCATATAAATGGAATTATGTTATATATAACTCTTTTGTGTGTGTCTGCTTTCATTTTCTGTAAGATTCATTTATGTTAATGCTGTATCAGTAGTTTTTTTTTTATTGCTGCATAGATGAATACTCCGTTTTAAATTTACAGACCACCCAAGATTTTTCAACCAATTGTATGCTGGACTTGATTATTACTCCTTGGTGGCCCGATTTATGACCGAAGCATTGAATCCAAGTGTGTAAGTGCCATGCTACAGAAATTTCACACCAAACATGGATTAGAGACTTTAAGTAGATGAAATTTTATTTCAAAAATTTCTATTTAATGGTTTCTTTTGCATAATGCCATCATAAATAATGGAATAGTTTTATGATACTTATCAGTATTCAAATAGCTATTTGATTTAAATAGTGGTACCATGAGATGGAAAAGGCAGTCATTATTATCTCCGTTTAACAGATGAGAAAATTGATTAGGCAATTTTTTTTTATTATTATTATACTTTAGGTTTTAGGGTACATGTGCACAATGTGCAGGTTTGTTATATATGTATCCGTGTGCCATGTTGTTTTGCTACACCCGTTAACTCGTCATTTGGCATTAGGTATATCTCCTAATGCTGTCCCTCCCCCCTCCCCCCACCCCACAACAGTCCCCGGAGTGGATTAGGCAATTTTTTATTTGTTCCTGCATGAAAAGTCATTTTCTGTGCTAAGTGACGGAGAGACATATTGAACATAAATAAATCTTGACTCTGCCCTCATGGATCATAGTATCTGGTATAAAAATGCTAATCGAAGTGGTCCACAAAAATTAATGTAAAATCCAAACTCTCATCTGAAGGAAAAGTACAAAGTGTTCTAAGTATTAATATGAATGGGGCAATTTTTCCTAGTTGGAAGTTCAGGAGAGTGTGCTCTGCAAAGGTGACAGTTGACACTGAAGAATAAGTGTTATTAGGTGATAAGGTGAGGGATGAGTTCTAAATAGACAGAATGACGTGTATAAAGGCCCTGTGGCAGGACACAGCATGCCATTCTCTATGAACTGAAAGGTCAGTGTGGGTATAGCTGAGAAAGTTATAAGGACTATAGTGGAGAATAAGACTAAAGAGAGATAGAGATAGAAGCCAGACATACAGGGCCCAGGTGACCATGTTTATGAATCTTTCTAAATGTAACAAAAAGCCATTGAAGGTTTCTAAATCACTAGGTGCCATTTGCTTACTGAAAAAATCTCTAAAAATATAAATAGGTTGGAGGGGACCCATTCGGAGGGCATTGCTTTAGTCAGGTGAGAGAGGAAAGTAGCTTGGACTTGGAGAGAAGAGATAGGAATACAGCAGGAAAGAATGAGTTCAAAAAATAAAACAGAAAGGACAGGATACACATCTTGGAAATAATGGTAAAAGGGAGAACATTTCTGGGACAATGCCTGGGTTTCTGGCTTTCATAGCTAGGTTCATGGTCATATCATTCATAGAAATAAGAAGCACTGGGAGAGGGAACTGGTTTTCAAGTATATGGTGAAGGAGGCAAGAGCAAGCATTCCATTTTCAGTTGTGGGCATTTCAGTTTGCAGTGACTTTAAAATATCCAAGAATGCATAGGAACTAAGCTGAGAAATATATGGGCCTGGAATTCTGTTGTCTATATGAAAGGTATAAACCTAAGAATTATCAGTGAAATTATGGTAATTGAAATGGTGGACGTGGATGAGATTTCCTATGTCAGTGATTCACCACCCTGACTATTCATGAGAATCACTTGAGAATTTTATAAAAATGTATTGATACCTGGGTGCCAACCCAGGCCAATTAAATCTGAATTTCTGTGGCTGTGCCCCATGCATTGATATATTTACAAAGTTCAACAAGTGATTTCAATGGGAAGCCAAGATAAAGAACCACTGCCTAGGGGACAGAGTATAGAGTGGGGAGAGAAGAAGGCTCAATACTGGGCCTTGAGGACATCTAACATTTAATGGTTAGGAGGAACAGGGTCAGCTTATAATGGCGAGAATAGAAGGTAAAAACCAAAAGGCTAGCTGTGGCAGTCACGAGGAGAGCGTGCCTAGTGTCACATGTTGTTGAATATTCAACTAAGAGCCTAAACAGCATCCACTGGATTAGCTACATGGACGTCACTGGCAACTTTAGGGAGGTTTTGATGGAGTGATGACAGCAGATACCAGGTTACAATCAGTTACAGTGAGGGTAAGTCAGGAGAGACAGTAAAATTACACACCTTTTTCAATCTTTTCTTGTATATCCCAGGTTTTGTAACTCTTCATCTGAGTTCAAAAATTTCTAAATATTTCAGATTAAAGAAGTGTTAAATTGCTGCTAAGCTAAACCATCCACTCAAAATATGCCAACCCATGAGTGTGTTCTGTCTTGTCTTCTCCACCTCCAGGCTGATTCCTAGGTTTATAATTGAGCCAGTTTTCAAAGACAGGCTTAATACATTTTTTATTATGAAAGAGTATTTTATATATATTTGTAGGTTCACATAAATATATGTGCTTTTTTCATACTTTTGGTGTATGTACACTGGCTTCATAACATGGTTAAGAAACAGAATCTATCTTTAAAAGAATTTTTTTTTTGAGACGGAATCTTGCTCTGTTGCCCAGACTGGAGCACAGTGGTATGATCTCCACTTACTTCAACCTCTGCCTCCTAGGTTCAAGTAATTCTCTGCCTCAGTCTCCCAAGTAGCTGGAATTACAGGCCCCTACCACCATGCGTGGCTAATTTTTGTATTTTTAATAGAGATGGGGTTTCACCATCTTGGCCAGGCTGGTCTTGAACTCCTGACCTATGATCCACCCACCTTGAACACCCAAAGTGCTGGGATTACAGGCATGAGCGACTGCACCCAGCTGAATCTATCTTATTTTTAAGATGGCATAACATCTGTAGAGTTGACACATGTAGGTGATAAATAGTAGGTGATACATAGTAGGTGACCAACTTTTATGCCTCAATCCAAAGTTTTCCTTTCCTGATGTTAAAATAATTGCATTAAATTCTGTGACTATAAATCTAAATGTGTCTGTTTAACTTACATATTTAGAGTACACATTTATTCAGATACAATTTAATGTAATCCCTTAATTGAGAAGGAGATCATAGATACGTAGTCACCCTCAAGTTGTCTGGAGAGAGAAGATACTCAAACATTATCAAACAAGGCATGGTGACTATTGCAATGTGGGTTCCCAGGAATGCTGGTCTAGATGGTGTTTAGTGAGTGGGACATTTATTAAGGAGTACCCTTGGGATCAACATGAGTGACCTGGGGAAGGAGGAGGAGGATGCAAGAAAGGGCAGGGATAGGAGTCAAATTGCCTTGGAGGCTCCATGACAAATCTTGGCTGATGATCGGAGATCTCTGGAACCACAGTGGCCCTTCATGAGGGGTCTGGAGTTGGGCCCAGACAGCTAGGCCTTTACATCTCCAGCAGCCATCAGGTGTAGACCACCACAAGAAGAGGTGTGACCCTGGAGGAGGTAGCTCCCTGCAGCCGAGGCAATCTCTAAAGGGGCTAAAACAGCAATGCTCTGACAACAGCGTTCCAGCCCGGAGCAACACATCCTTCATTGACAAGGGATTTGGGTAGTGCTTTGCAGTAAAATTATCACATAAGAGATGTCTCACAGAACACTCCTCATTTATACAGACACAGAGTATAGTAGAGGAAACCCTGGTTCAGGTGGAGTAGTGTCCACTTAGAATATCTAGAGGGGACTGTTAGCATACTCATGGCAGTAATCTGATAAAACCTGGTTACCATGACAATGGATTTTCTTTGACCATCAACAGCATCCAAGTCAGTGTTTCAAGCATCCACAGAGTGAAATGGCCACTGCTCATGGCTAATACATAGAATGCAAATGCATTGCCTTTATCTCTCCTCATGGAATTGAGGTTTTTCTCGAAAGTAAGACTGCTGCAGCAGCTTGCAGATCCCTAAGGCCACAAGCTATTGGCATTTATCTAACCATGACTAGTGCTGTCACTAATGGAGTAATTCTCTATTTTCAGTGGATAAATTTCCAAAGACTGCCTACACTTCAGCAGCCACTTGGTTTAATAGAACTCTTTGTGCATTTCTTGGGACACCAAAGGAATGTTTTGACTCTAGTCATAGAAGTGAAGTGTTTTTTATATCTATCTAGTTATACGTATGAGGTGTCCCCAGTGTTTCTGTTAGTGGAAGAAGCGGTTCTGAAGAAAATGATTGAATTTATTGGCTGGAAAGAAGGGGATGGAATATTTAACCCAGGTGAGTACAATTAGTTATTGATATCAACCTTCCAATACAACCACGTAAAAATTTATTCATGAGGAACAACTCCTTGCAGATTTATACATGACAAAAAGTTGGATATTAATAATTATACTTGCAGAAAATCTAGCTTATGCCTTTCTCCAGAGTGATAATATTTTGTATTAATGCTAAATAAATGACATACATACTTAATGAATGAGATGCCTATAGTTTAGGATTTATATCTAACCCAAATGAATCGATTTGATGCTGGAAGTTTGGAAGGGCTATATAAGTCCTCTAAATTTTAAATCAAATTTTACTTGAGAATATTTCTGAATTACATTTGTTTATCCTGTAGTCCTTTTTTGTAGCCAGAGACCAACAAATATTATTTCAATTTTATTGATTAGGTGACAAAGAATATTAACTATGGAGACCTAGGTACTGGCCCTAAGTCCAGAGCTCACAGATTGAGACTTTTGGTTTGAAAAAAAGCCTGTCATGGAAAAAACCAAAATTTATCTTCTTTCTAAGAATAAAAGTTCTAGAATTAGAGATTAGGGTATGTAATAAAATATTCAGAATAATGGGAGCAGGGAGGTCGGTGTTCATGTGCTTTTCACAGTGATTTTTCATTAGGCTAGAGCAGTCATGGCCATTCATGCTTTCCACTGTATTCAGCATTTTGCGAGCTATAACTTCATGCTATAAATATGCCATTTTAATTTTGTTTTTGCAGGTGGCTCAGTGTCCAATATGTATGCAATGAATTTAGCTAGATACAAATATTGTCCTGATATTAAGGAAAAGGGGCTGTCTGGTTCCCCAAGATTAATCCTTTTCACATCTGCAGAGGTAAAAATTATTTTTGGTATTGAATATAGATTTTCTGAGAATGTATATTTAAGAGGGCTTTGTTTGAGGACTCCTAATGTGATTTTGTCCTATACCCATGTGACTAATATGCTGAAGTATAACATAGTATTTCATTCCAAAGTAAATTCTAATGAGTTTGATGTTGTAACGCCTGGTCCAATTTTGTACAATTACCTTTATTTACAATTTATAGTCTGTAACAACATTTTAAGAAAAGAATATTTAATTTGAAAGTGCTATCTCTGTGACTCTCTTTTTTCTGAGTGTCTAATTCGTTAGTACTTAGATGAACACTATGGATCTCAGCTATGTCTTCTACTCACATTTCCTTGTAAAATGGTTGCTTTGATTGGCTAATATAAGGGATGTGTATCTTAGTTTTCCAGGGAAAAGATATACAGTAACAATGAACACACACACACACACACACACACACACACACACACACAGATGTTGCTGCAGTTCTCCATCTCTTGTTTTACTCTCCACTAAATTAGGAGGTCAGACAGTGGATAAGTGCATTGGCTTTGAGTTAGGCTGCCTGGATTCAGTCCCTGCCTCTGTCACTTACTATCTGAGTAACCTTGAGTGAGTTAATTTCTTTGTGCCTCAGTTTCCTAAATTTGTAAAAATAAGTTTATCACTTAGCTCTTATAACCAATAAATCACCCCAAATATACAGTTATAAGTGATAATATACAGTTATAGAACGATAAGTCTCAAGATAGCTGGGCAGATTTGCTGCTCTTGGCTGGGCCCCCTTCCATGTCTAGGGGTTGGCTGGCTGATGGCCCATCTATGAGTGGCTCAGCCGGGATGATTCCAGTGATGCCTCTCTGCTCCTTATGTCTCTCATTCTCCAGCAAGTCAGTCTAGGTGTGTCCTTATGGCAATGGTGCAGGTATAAAAGGGCATGGCAACACATCAGGCCTCTTGAGTCTTAGCCTCAGAACTGGCCATTGTTACTTCTGCCTCATTTTCTTGGCAAAATCCCATCTGTGAGCCCAGATCCAAGATGTGGGAAGAAAGACCCCACCTCATAGGGGGACTTGCTGTAAAGTCACCAGGCAAAGGATTTGAGAACAACTGGAACCATTAGAATAATCCAGCAACCACGCAGTAGTTGCTGACTAGTGAGTTTTGGCAAATGTTAAATGAGTAATTGCATGTAAAGTATCATCTGGGACATAATAGATTTTTTAAAATATTAAATATAATTGTTACTAGGAGGAGAATGATCCAGCTGCAACAAGGTGGGCAGACGTAGATGGCACAGCTTAAGTGCAGCCTTTATTGGAAGAGATTTTTTCCCTTTCCTATTCTTGTGTGATTCCAGTGGATGCCTATGTCTATTCCACCACTGCTTCATCACCCAGGTTCTTGGCAGAATGAGTTTAGCTTCTTACCTTCTGAGATAATATCAGGTATCCTGTCACTAACATGAAGTGGACAAAATAAAAAACTGAGAGTTTGTTATTTCCAGCTAGACTTTTCTGTATCTATCATTTTCTTCTAAATACAAAAGTTAGTTTCTTATTGCAAAAGGACAAATTGTGCACTAATTTCTCCTCAGTAGGAGAAAATATGACCGCTCTCATGTTTTCCTCTCATGCTGTCTGACCTTTGCTCTGGTTCTTTCAGCACTAAGTGCAAAGTGGGAGTTGAGTGATGGGAGGCAACTGGGAGGAATCATCTAGCCTGAGATTCTTAACTCAGCCATTCGAGGCTCTTGTTCATAAGACATTCTTTCTGTACCAAGAGAAGAATATTTGGTCATGTGGACAGCTGGGAGAAAGTACTTGATTATTTGGGATTATTATGGAATAGAGTTTCCTTCTTCATGCTTCAGTCCTGGATGTTTTAATGTGAGGGACCCTAGCGGATCATAAATGCAGAGTCTCTTCTGCATTCAAACTGCTATTTCCAAGCTTGGGAAAGCTGATTAAATAGCACTCTGGTTATCAGCTCAGGTTTTTTACTTTTGCCTTTTTCATTCGTCATTTGGTTTAAAGCTTGCTGGAGTTCTTTTCGGGAATAATTACCATGGAAAGGGAAAAGATATTACATGGAAGCCTAGAATAAAGATTATGCCTGGGAAAGATCAGTAACAGGTGGGGCTTATGAATTGGGAGTGAAAAGAAATTGAAACCTTATGTAGTTGTGAAACCAGAACTAAGTGGTTTTTAAAAACTTTCCAAATAGAGGCAAAATATATGCGTTGGCTAACATGCCAGCAGAAGCTGGAGCCAGAAAAACCAAGAACTAGGTGTGAATTCCACAGAAAAATTACATCACTTCGAGCACAGTGTAGCCTTGAATTTATATTTTCACTCCATTGGTTGAGACACTACTTTGCAGCTCATTTCTTTCCCTATGCTCTCAAAGAGTCAGGTTATAGCATTTGCACTATTTTAATTCATATTTTATTGACTGCCTTTACTACTTATTACAACAAATCCATCTATTTCATTAAAGAATTAAAAAAGAAGGTTGTGTTTACTAAACAGTCTTAAACTCTGCATTAGTCTTTTTGCTATACCTCCCTTATTTTCTTTCGGGGGTTTGGTCCATGGCCCAGTACTGTTCTATTAGGTGGTCTTTTCCAGTTTTTGTGCTACCCCAAATTACTCCATTTCTATCTTGCACCATCAAGTGCAGAATATACGTACCCACCACTGAAGATGTTTTTGCATGTGTTAGGCTTTTATTGTAATTCTACTATTGATAAAGACCTGCAAGGTCATGACAAAGACCTTTGCACTGTCAGTATATCCAAGGTTGCCTCTCTAGTGCTAAATGGGAATCTAAGAGAAGGGGACTTTTGAAGAAATAAAAGTAATAAGTCTATGGCTTGGTTTGCACTTTGATATAAATTTCTTGGGTGTATAGAAATCCCATGTTTGTAAAGTTCCTGTATATTTCAGATCACTTCTGGAATTAGCATAAAGTAGTGATCATGATTTGCCACTAAAAAGTGAGGGTAAATGCAGAAACCCTTACCTCCCAGGCCAGTAATCAATGGGCTAACTCCTCTCTAGCACGGCTTAGGCTAGGAGAGGCAAGTGAGGTATGTAGGGTGTGTCTCATGGTCATGCCTCTAAATTTTGCACCCTAGGTGCCTCCTTCACTTCCTCCTGATCACTGGGTGAGGGCTGAGGTTGAGTTGCAATGGGATGTGATTGCAGGTCTTCTCCATGGGCAAGCAGGTGTTTCGTAGGACATCCTGCAAAACATGAGGCTGGGTTCAGTCTATCTGGCTTCTGGTTCTGGCCTCTTTGGGAATTAAACCAGCTGTGTGTTGTTAGAGACATCCCTTGGACACTCTTTTTCTTCATTCTCTAAAATGTAACATTTATATACCCCGTTCTCTCTACCAGCTAACTTGAGAATCAAATTAGTCAGCACTGGAGTCCAGGTGTCCAGGGCACAGTGTACATTTATATACCCCGTTCTCTCTACCAGCTAACTTGAGAATCAAATTAGTCAGCACTGGTGTCCAGGGCACAGTGTACACTGAGGAGAAAGCAGCAGTTCATTGAGAAGCTCAAGGTCATAGAAAAAAATCCTTGTGGGAGCCAGAAAGTAAAACTCCAGCTCAATGCTGTCTTTCATGTAGGCACTTGCTATTTTATCTTTATAGAAATGAACACTCGCTGAGAGTTTTTTCGTCTTCTGTAGATTTATGAAACCTATGGGGAGGTTGAGTCTTAGAACTGACTTATCTTTTGCCAGTGATAGAAACAGCCACTGTTTGTTTCTAAATGCAGTTGTTACTTCTGAATTCCAGCCTTCTAGGTTTTTCCTTTCCTTGAAACTACTCAGCATGTCTGAAGCATCACCTTCTTTTGTTCCCCTTCCAGGACTCTTCCTTCTCTGAAGCTTTCAGATGTTTAAACTTCAGTTTTGCAGTTTTTTTTTTTTTTTTGATCTATCTCAGATTGACATTGGGTTGTATTTTGCCCCGAGGTACTTAAAGATAGCTCCACTATTCTTATTCTGATTACAATATTTTTATTCAGCAGATTCATTGGTTGGAGATATTTTGCTATTTCTCAGGGGCAGAGCATTGTGCTTTTCCTTATAGTTAGATGTCAGTGGGGTAGGCTAGCATTTATCATTAAGAAATCAATAGCTGTTTGGTTGCCAGAGCTCAACTCTCTGGTGAGAAATAATTCACCTGAGCTATGTCACCTTAGCTATGGTAGGCAGGTTACCGCCAACCAGCATAGGCGGTAGAGCAAGTAGAGAATTAATTACACTTTCATGTACATTATTACTCTTCAATATGCATATGGTCTTTTAACAACCTGAAATAAAAGCATCCTATAGGCATTTTGGACATGTCCTATTTGATATTTGGAAATTAATTATTTAGAACGGTTTCATTTTTCCTGATGTTACTTCTGCATTTATTTTTACAGAGTTAAAAAAAGAGCTCCCAATAAAACTCTCTTGACAAAAGAAGGAGAAAAATTACCACATTTGAGGGAATATATCAAGTGAAGTGTGAAGGCATGACTACTCTTTTAATGTATTCATACCTACAAATTACTAAGATTTTTTTTGGTACAATAATGTCCTTTAGCACCTTCATTTTTCTGGCAAGAAAAAGAATTAATTGACCACCTGTCCTCACTAATGTATGAAGAGCGACATATCAAATGTTTGCATGCTAATTATTTTATGGGCTTTGTGTAGTATAGAGAAGGCCCAATAATGTAAAGCACACACTACTGTTTATCAATAAGAAATAGACCAGACTTAATTCCATATTCATCTATTAGCCTCACTCATGCCATAGCTGAGTAAAGTAGTTTGTCTATTATTACTTTTCTTCTTATGATTTTAGCCACATTCTTGTGTGTTCAGTATTAAACAAGATTGGTCAAGTGTCTGATCGGCACTTATAACTCATTGTTTGCTCTAGGAAATAATTAAATTCCTCTCTAGCCTGTGATTGCAATCTTTGAGATAGAGTCTTGCCCCTCTCCTTAGAGGGTTTTAAGTCGGCAGTGGACTAGATTCTAAGTTTCCATTAATACTTGGTCTTATGAGTAGCATCAGGAGAAACTTTACTTTTCTCAATGGGATGGAAAACAACAGCCTCCGGTGTCCTAGTTTCTTCCATGTGCCAGGCTCTGTGCTAAGCCCTCTACATATATTATTAACCCATTTTTGTCTAGCACAAGCAGATGGAGTAGGCATTATTGGCATGATCCCTTTAAAGATTAGGAAATTGAGGCTTGGAGAGTGTATATTATTTGTTCAAGATTCCATAGCTGTAACTGGAATACTTGACGTTAAATCCTGGTTTCTGTGACCCCAAAGTGAATGTTCTCAACCACTATGCTAAGGAGCTCAATTAAATTACTTTTTTATGCAATAATGTCCCAAAGATTGTGCTCAGCCATACTGACTTTCATCTACCTTTGATAATAAGCAATACTTTTTTTGTTTTATGTATTCATGTCTCTCCCTTCCCCACTGTCCCTTTGAATTCAGTGTCATTACTCCATGAAGAAGGCAGCCTCTTTTCTTGGGATTGGCACTGAGAATGTTTGCTTTGTGGAAACAGATGGAAGGTAATGGGAACAGGATCCGGAAGCCTGGTGGGTGGAGGGAAAAATTTATATGGTTTATAAAGCAGTATCATTGTCTGTTAACTACTAAAGATAACTGAAAGTCTCAAATCTTTGTCCCTTAGAGGTAAAATGATACCTGAGGAACTGGAGAAGCAAGTCTGGCAAGCCAGAAAAGAGGTGAGAGGGGAGAAAGCAAGAGGGAGAGAGAACGTGTGTGTGCGCGCGCGCATGCGCGCGCCCGCGCGCTTATGAAAGAGAATAGCAAGGAGAGAACGGAAACAACCAAAACCATTTCTATGTGTGGGAGAGAGAAGAGAGCATGTTGGAATTAAAATAGGAAAACTCATTTACAGATGTTCTATTTCCGAGTGCTTGGCTTTCCATGTTCTGTGGAGTTTCCCGGATATTCTTGTTCCCAGGTGGCTGGAGCCTATGAAAACACTGAAATCACCCGTATTCAGGATTCTTGGCTAGAAGAAGCTCTAAGGATGAATCCAGCCTCTCCAGCAGATCCCCAGCCTCTCCTCTCCTTATAATTCTTCCCTCTGAGAAATCTGCAGAACAAACCAATTTCCTCTGGGCTGTATTCCGGGCGATTTCTGATTTCTTGACCAACCTATTCTCCCAGGTTGCTTCCAACCCAAAACCCATCTATTACTATCACCCCCTGTTGGGTCTGTATCTAGTAGTTCAGTGGCAGAACGTCCTTTCTTCCTTAGCTGCTAGAATATATTAAAACTGAAATATTGGACAAGGCAAGGCATGGCTCTGGGCACCTGCTGTGCTCCAGCCAAGGCTGGCCTTAACACCTGCATTTTAAAAAGGGGTGTCATTAGGCCGGGCTTGGAGGCTCACGCCTGTAATCCCAGCACTTTGGGAGGCTGAGGCGGGCAGATTATGAGGTCAGGAGATCTAGCCCATCCTGGGTAATACAGTGAAACCCCGTCGCTACTAACAATACCAAAAAATTCACCGGGCGTGGTGGCGCATGTCTGTAATCCCAGCTACTCCGGAGACTGAGGCAGGAGAATCGCTTGAATCCAGGAGGCAGAAGTTGCAGTGAGCTGAAATCTCACCATTGCACTCCAGCCTGGGCGACAGAGTAAGACTCCATCTCAAAAAAAAAAAAAAAAAAAAGTGTGTCATCAGCCGTTTTGCTTTTTGGACCAAAAGCCTGCTAGATTTGCTGCTTCTCTCCCATCCCACCGCTGCCTGCCGATGGAGCTTCAGACCGTTCTCCAATAACTTTCCAATAGGTAGCAACAAAGGCAGGCATGACTACTGAAAAATAAAAAGCCTGGCTCCTGAGCTGGGATACAAGTGTATCTATCCTCATAGGAGTTCATACTCTAACAAGGATGGGTTTTTAAATGTTTTTAAGTTTGAATATTATAGTTCTGTTGTATTTTTTTTTCAAGTTTTCATAAAAACCACCTAGTCCTGGGGAATGCTAGATCACAATATTTGGCTTGAACTTCTGTATTTAAAATTTCTGCCGTTATTGCAGATGTATTGACTTCAGGTGTGTGTCCATCTACATTTTTTTTAACATTCCAATGACAAGTGAACTTGATTGTTATCTGGTGGTTTACATGATCAGATTTGACTCTGGTATCATTCTGAGTAACAACTTGTAAGTTCGTTCTCTGCTGAGAACCACAGATATTGTTTTCTAGTTTTAGTTTCATTTCTTTCTACACAAATTTCTATCAAAAATAATTTGCATTTTGTTATTAATGCTTGTTGGTGGGGAATATTAATTGTGTCATGATTGTCTTTCTTCCCTCCCTCATTTCTCCTTTCCTTCCTCCCTTTCTCCGTTCCCTATTCCCCACTTCTTAAATTTTAAACTTCTCATTACAAAAAATTGTATATGTTTCCTAAAAAACCAAAACACACAAAAACCAAGAGACTAATATCATGAGCCTTCATATACCCATTCTGTAATCAACAGTCATTAGGCTCATGCTCCTTTCTATTTAATCTGTACCACATACCCTCATACCACCACTAGATTCGTTTGAAGCAAACCCCAGACATAATACCATTTGAGCTATAAATAGTTGAGTATATTTATGAAGGATATGTACTTGCTTAAAAAGCATACCATAGTTTTGTTTAAATCTAATTTTTAATGTCAAATCTTCAGTGTATATTAAAATTTCCCCCATTGCCCTTTTAAAAAAAATAGTTGACTTGTCTGAATTAAGGATTCAAATAAAGTTCACAAATTGCATTTTGTTGATATATCAAATGTAAATGTTTTCTGACCTATAGCTTCCTCCTGCTCCCCTTTCCCCCACTACCACTGATTTGTTGAAAAGATCAGGTCTTTTGTCCTGTATAGCTTTCCACATTATAGATTTTTGTGGATTACATCAAGAATTTGAGACCCTAAGTGCTCACCTCCTCTGCACCATCCGGTTTGTTGTTTATATTTTCTGTAATTTGGCAGTTAGATCTTGAGACTCAATGAGATTTAAGTTGTATTTTTCTTTTTTTAAAACCAGGGAGGCTTCACATGGGTCTTGCCATCAGGAGACATCCTGTGTTTCTTTTGTAATAACGTTGATTGGTGGGGTCTGGTATCGTCAGTCCATCCATCACAATACCCTCCATCAGCTTCTCACTTAATGGTTTTTGCTGCCATTGATGATCATTGTCTAGACCCATTATTTCATTAAGTGATGTCCTAATTCCTTCTCTCCTTCCTTCTTTATTGTCAGGCATTCTACTATAAAGAAAAATATTCCTCCTCATTTTGTTTCCCTAAGGAAACACTGCACAGGCAAGACAGGATGAACGTCTTATTCTTTCCCCTTATTTATCAATTTTTAAAATAGTGAGTTTGTTGCCTAGCATCCCCTAAAGATAATCCCCATTTTTTTTTTTTAGTGTCATTAAGAATTCATGTTTCTAGCATAGAGGGTTTTATTCCACCACAGTCATTATCATTTTCGTTGCTCAAATTTTTGTTTGTTTTGACAGTGAAAGTACATGAAACGGACATAATACTAAAGTTGAGAACTCAAAAAAGTAAGTTTTTGAAAAGTAAAAATTGCTTTAGGCACATTTAAAAGTAGGGAAATGGGGTTAGAGTTCGTATGTCTCCTCAGTTTTCTTTCAAGTCAGCTAATACTTGAGCCTGGATTCACCAAGGACAAACCTCGCATCCATTCTGAGATAATAATACATGATGACTGGTTCATTTTTCTCAGTAGCTTCAGACCTAGTTGTTTTGTTTCAAGCTTTTAACTTACGTTGTTTCAGATATAAGGAATAGTACATCAACTATTTTTTCTGCTGGGATTCAACTCCCTGGCCTATGACAATCCATTGAAAAACTGTTGCACAGTGACCTTGTCTTGATGTCATTACATAGATGGTGAAAACCACAAAGCATCAGAGGTTCTAAAGGGCTTACTGACAAGCTCAAACTAGGATGAGCATTGAATATTTAGAGACATTTTGTTAGAGTTATGAGTGTTAGAAATGACAAATTTTCTTAGGCAATACAGCTCACTGGCAGCATGCAATCAATACTGTTTCTACTGAATTTTCTCATTAACAGCATGAGATATGGGGAAGAAAATCTAGAAGGTTAAATCCAGATTGCAAAAGTTTAATTTCTGGACCTGTATTTATAGTGGGATCTTTTTTTTTTAAAGGTGAGGAAAACTCATTAACAGACTATAATAGCTTGCAAAGGTATTTTCTCATGACTGTCAGGATGTCATATAGTTTATGAGGAAAAGCGCAACCATTAAAGACACCTTAAATCGTTTTAGTAAATAACTTTTTCTATTGCTTTTAATGATTTTAATGATTGATGTAAAGCTGGTCTTATTTCCTTTAGGTCACTGGTATGATAAAGCCATAGTTGTCAGTAGTTTGAATACAGGGAAGAATTTTCAAAGCCTTTGGTTTCTCCAGGGCTCTGTCACCTACTGACTTGGCTCTAAAAGTTTTGGGTAGATGGAATTGATTCTATTTGCCACAGCTGTCTCCCAAGATGGCAAATGGATTTGTTATATACCGTAACTTTGATCCGTATGCATCTCAATTTAGACATGCGAACCACATATTCTTGCTCTGCCCCACTTTCCATTGAGAAATAATATCTTTCTGTCAAAAGTCAGTTAAATTGCAAAGAGTCGGTTCAAACACAATAATCTCTGGCATTAAAGGACATAAAAATGTATTGTAATGAGCATGCACTTTATAAAACTGAGGGGAAAAAATGGCTCCATGCTAAATGGAGAAAAAAATAACTTTTAGAGGCACTAAACAACTTTTAGAGGCAGTAAACATTCTTGTCACTATTTCTCCGGTGCTCTAGAATCTTAATATTCTAGTTGCTCCCCTCACCCCTCATTTGTCTGCAAACTTCACCTATACAGCGAGCAACACCTCTCTACCACCATCCTGGAGCAATCCATTTGGAAACAATCTCATGTACTCTTCATCTATCTGATTGGCATAGAGTCCTTTAATGGGGACGAAGCATGTGACTAGCTTGACCGAGATAACCATTCATCTGTTCATGTGCACCCACATTCTCCCTTTTCTTCTCTATTTCCCACCAGCACCTGTTCACGCCACAAGATGCAGTCATCAGCTCTGTGAGGAGGAATAACTATGATAGAAGTGACACAGATTTTCTTTTCCAGCACATGCCAATGGATTTCTCTGTTGCACCTATTTTGGAGAATGTATCCCAGTGAGGTTGCATTATCTCCTCTGATGCTGAATTTGTACCTGAGAA
Source organism: Hylobates moloch (assembly GCF_009828535.3). Taxonomy (NCBI): domain Eukaryota; kingdom Metazoa; phylum Chordata; class Mammalia; order Primates; family Hylobatidae; genus Hylobates; species Hylobates moloch. Next base: position 98,546,937 of record NW_026652283.1, read on the forward strand.
TATTCTACATTCTTTGTTTTATAACCGTATTTATTTTACAAGGAAATGAGCAAACAGGCCTGCATGGTTTACTCCAGGAGCTGTTTGTCTTCCAATCTTTTTTTTTTTTTTGAGAAGGTGACAATGATGGCCCAATGGAGGCTAAATGTATTTTTTCAGGAAGAAATTAGGAGTCATACAAAATGTCAGTTTGCTGTTGCAGCTGAAGTTATTAAATTTCTATCTGGACAATTGATAGAACAAAACATTATAAAAAGAACACGAGAATACTGAAGATGTACTGAGTTGGGACACAAAATGCTAATGCCATAGCATTTTCTGTTTCCTTAATCTGTTTATAATGCCAAGAGGCCACATATTCACAACATTTGAAAACACCCATTGAATTAATGACTACCTCCAAAAAAACCAAATAACTCTCTGGATGCATAACCCTTTATATTTTCCAGCTACTACAGGACAAATTTAGTGATGACGGTGACAATTCTCTTTGTGTGTGGATCCTTGTTACAGGGGGCAGCACCGTTTCTTGTCTGTGCCACTTCTGGTACAACTGTGTTGGGAGCTTTTGACCCTTTGGATGAAATAGCAGACATCTGTGAGAGGCACAGCCTCTGGCTTCATGTAGATGTAAGTTCATTTATGTGTACATACCTGTTTAACCTTTGGTCTTTTTGTAGCCTTGGTAGAAATTTCTCTTATTCTCAGAAACTAGATGTGGAGTCCCCAACGCTTTTATTTGTGTGTTTCAAATTGGGGGAAATAAGTATGCCACTTTCTGTAAAGTATAAATGAGAAGATTCCACGACTTTGTGTAAATTTTGTTTTAGTTTTCTGGATTCCATTTTGCTTCTTTTACTCCCACATGAGCCATCTTTGGTCCTCAAATCTACTGTCATTGAAGCAGCCTGGTGTAAGGGACACATTTTAGATTAGGGAGCTGAGAGGCTTTGGTTTGAGATTCTCATCTGCCTCTTCTTCATTGTGATCTTAGCCTTTTGGATTTCAATTTCTTCATTTGTAAAGAGGGGGGATGGTGGATGTGGGCTGTATCTTCTAGCTCTAAAATTATGATTCCAAACAGCTGGGAAATGCAAAAAGCTACAATGCATAATTGTATGCTATAACTAAAGCAAGTTTTCTCTGGATCTATCAGATAATTATTTGAGGGGGGTTGGGATAATATACTCTTCATTATTTTCTAACAAAGAATTGGCCTTTTAAAAAATAATTTTTGTAAGTCCTATGGTTATTCAAAATACATCTTTCCTTAAATCAAAGGTAACTTTAAAAATTCTACTTATCCCGGGTTAGAATGCTGAATTCAGCCAACTATGAACACTTGTTGAGCTTTTTAATTTTTTAAAATTAATTTTTGTGTGAAACCAGCAGTTAATCAGTTTGATTCTAACCAAAGAGACAATTTGCACATGGTGTTTTGGGAGCTTTCCTCTGGTAAGTGATAGTTTCAGATCCTCCTTGTCAGAAGAAATATTTTTTGACTTGCTGAACAAAAGGAAACAGCATTTGGGGGATATACCCACACATAATTTTGTAGTTTAGATGATTTTATGCTTTCAAAGTGTTTATTTCAATCAAATCATATCACATAGTAGAGTGTCTGTGATATGATTCAAAGTTTAACTGAATACTAACATTTGGTAAAAGCAACAGTAGTATAAAGTTTACTGGAGTTATTGCTTCTATTAGTATGCCAATGGCAATACTTCAGGTAGATTACCTGTGACTTCTTAATGGGATTTTAGCATTTGTATCTGTTCATATTTCAACTTATTGATTTTTATAGACTTAGAAGTGTAACAATACATTATATCCTAAAAGATCATATGAAGTGAGCATTTTTGTAACTGTGGAAATAAGGGGGAAAATCAAATACATCAGCAGTTCTACCTAAATATTGTACTCTCATAAAAGAAACATCACATATGGATTTATATAGTTTATGTAGTTTGTATAAAATGGAGAAAAGTAAGTAGTTTATGTAAAACAGTAACCACAGCAGCTTTTAAATTGGGAGTGACATTAAGAGATTTATGGGGCTTAGAGAAAATTGTGATTTATGAATGAAAAGCTCTTCAGGTTTTCTAAAAATTAAAGGTTGAGTCTTTGAAGAAAACATCTTTATAAGGGAATGTAAACCACACCAAGTTATCCTATTTGTGCATAGTATGCATCTGGCAAATGCCTATAGTATTAGATTAAATTTGACACAAGCCTATCTGGCTTATTAAAGACATGTTTACCCATCCTTTAGTATTGTGGGTGTCAAATCAATAAAATGTTACTACAGGAACATGTAGCTTGTCTAGAAGAAACTTCATATGCCATAGGTACTTTATTAAAGAGAAAATATTAACAAATTGCAATAATTGCTTTGACCTGTTTGAAATCTTCTAAAGGGCATTTTAAAGCTTCTTTAAAATATTAAAAACTGATATTTATCTCTTTTTAAAAATGAAAAGACATTTACTTGTTCTTCTGGGTTTTCAGTAAAGCCATGCTGCTCTGCATACATACCACATTTTATTAATTCTAAGATGCACTTATTTAAAAAAAATTAAGAACTCTGAAACTGATATTTTGATGTCAATTTGTATTAGTAGTACACAAAAAATGAGGATGCTTACATTTGATACCATCTTCAATTTGGTAATATAATGCATTTTTAAACAACCAAATAAGAAAAACTAGTTTTATTAGACTCTCACTTCCAGTACTGTTCTTCCTTCATGAGGGCAATTGTTATGCTAGCTTCTGAGAACAGAACATCAAGCTGGTCTAGCTCTTCTTTAAATCAGAGGTTGTAGCTGCTGGAAAGCCTCTCATTCCCAACAAAGCTTCCTATTCTCTCACGCATTCTTCATTCCAAGTCCCATAGAAGGCAGCAAACATTTAAAATCATGGGCTTTAGAGGCTGCCAAATCTCAATTCCATTCTTGCCTTCACTTCCCTTTCAGGATTGGTTCTACTATTAATTTATTAACTAATTAAAGACAAATATATATAAAATGATATACTGTGTTGCCTCACATATAGTAATAGCTTAATAAATGATAGTCTTTATTGCGATGGAAAGCCAAACTCCATCATTTAGGTGATTGGTTTGATAATTTCACAGGTTCTGGAGTTTCCTAACTCCATTAGAGTGCAGCAAATTAAAGTAGGGCATTTACATCAGGGGTGTTTTTTTGTTTTTTGTTTTTTTTTTTTTTTTTTAGGAATAAATTTATGGATGAGCTGTTCCTAACCCTGCCAAAGTACTTTGTAAAGTGGTGAACTAATGCCTTGAAAGAGTTCCTGTGATTTCAAAACTTAAATCCAATTCACTAGAATTGGGAGATTATTTACCTTTTTGTAGAAGGAGTGGAGGCAGAGGCTAGCTCAGGGAGCATGAATGAGTAGAAGTGTAGGGTATGAGGCAGGTGGAAAGGGTGAGCGAGCAAACAGGTGTGGCTGACTGGACTAATTAATCCTTCCTGTAGTTGTCACTGATAGGTTCTCAGAGAGGCTGGGGGATAAGAGAAGTGAGAAAAGTAGGTAATTTAGGATTTAGGATATGTAATGAAAGTCAAGAAAAATGTGATATGTAACTCATCTTAATATTTGCAAGGACTAAGTTCTCAAAATCCAGATCTGGAGATCCTCAGTTGTAGGCTGGGATAAAATTTTCCTAGATGCTGAGGGCATTTGCCTTTGTGGCTCAGCCTTAGTCACACATGGTCCATTGTGAATCCAAGTAAGGGAGGAAATGCAGCAGGAAGGGAACTTGACTGACAATGCCAAGTTACTAACTCTTTACCTGGGAATCTTTGGTATTTGAACACACAACACCCTTGAAACACATAAGAGCTCATAGGCCTCTGGGGACCCCATGGAGTTGATGGAGACTCTAGTCCATGGGACAAGGCTGGTGCTAATATGAGGCCAGTGGGGTTGGCAGGGCTCAAATTTTAAGAAGCATTCACTCTTAGGGCAAGAGTCCAGCTCTGAGACTGAGTTCCTCCTTGAATTATGCACCCTGACTCATTCACTTCACCCTAGTCTCAGCTGTCAATGAAAGTTGTTTTTAAGTGGGATTTAAGGCCACAACGTTGCTTGTGCTGTACTTTGTTATTGGCTACCAACGGGCCCAGCTTTTGTAATACTCTGAGGATTGTGGAGATACTTCGTTTTCTTTATCTTCCATATCTGTGGTGCATACAACCATGACACTTCTTTCTACATGATATTAAGGTCTACCTATGCCTTTAAATTCCATAGCCAAAAATAGAAGTTGCTACATCCTAAGCAACTCCCGAACTTACCTATTGCCTAAAGCATCTCTGTCACCCTCATTCTACATGCTATACTCCCCAGTTTGGCCAAATTGTCACCTTCCTTAAGTAACGATGTTAACATGACAAGAGAATAGGCTTTGAATCTCAGATCTGATTTTTGACATTTGCAAGACCTTGGACAATTCACCTGAACACCTCTGAACTTTATAAAAAGTGGAAGTGATCATAACTCCATTCCTAATGGAATGCTGTAAGGTTTAAATAAACTTGGAAAGCATTCAATACAGCGCAAGCTAGTCCCCTCAAATTCTCTCAATACAGTTATCCTTTAATGTCCTACAAATTAAAATTTGCGTCTGCTCCATTTTCAAGAAGCATACTGACTTTTGTATTTCTTACATCAATTTCTCCCCCTTTGCTCCAGACCTGTTGACTATGGGATTTTATGTGAGCTCCCCTCTCCTTTACTCACCAAATTTACTTCTCCCCAGTGGATAACTTCCTTATGTCCCAAGCTTGCCCTCTCTCTCATTTGTCCTTGTTTCATTTGCAGATATTTCTGAAAGCCATTTAGCTAAAATGATCTAATTTTTCATTAACAGATATTTCCACCTAGCTCATCCTAGTTGGCCTTCTATCTATCTTGTCAATAATATGCCTTGTTCATTATGTAGAATGCTAGTCCCTAGCCCATGTCTCATCATACACTGAATGGCAAAATGTTAGCATTGTGAAGATGTTGTCTGTGTTGGAGTCTAAGCTTCAAGAGGGCATGGACTTTGAACCTCTTCATCCACACATAGCTCAGTTGGTTAATATACTGATTTATGATGTGTGAATTTATAATTTTAACGGTCAGTGAGGGCCCATCTATTGTGATGAGGTTCTGGTTGCCTGAGTAGAGTCAGTGATCAGAATTTCCTGGGGGTACAAATTGGTTAACATGACATAAAATATCAAATAATGCAGATTGAAGTCATCACTGGGGGTTTTCTGTGACAACCCACTGGTAAACAAATAACATTGAAATAACATCGTTTTGGTACTGTAAATATCTCAACAGGCTTCTTGGGGTGGCTCAGCTTTGATGTCGAGGAAGCACCGCAAGCTTCTGCGTGGCATCCACAGGTAAATGTAGTTTCCTGGTGTACAGCCAACTTTTGCCAGGCAAAGGGATCTCTTTGGACTAAGTGATATTTTGAAAATAGGAAAAAACAAAGTAATTGTTTTCCTTAAATAAACAACAAAAAAGACACTTCAAATTCCTTAAACCACTCAGATAAGGAGTTCTATAGAACAGTAAACTGTGTATGAGTACTGAATGCAGATATTGATAATGATAGTATTCCATTGCCTGTAGAAACTAATTGAGTCTTCTCCCTACTCTGTCCTTTTGTTTAAACAATAGGGCTGACTCTGTGGCCTGGAACCCACACAAGATGCTGATGGCTGGGATCCAGTGCTGTGCTCTCCTTGTGAAAGACAAATCTGTAAGTTTTCCTCTTGTGGTCTTTGGGCTTCAAGGGGGTTAAGTCACTGTGCTTGCTAAGGGCTTCATTTTTGCTCATCTCTTGGCAACTTGGGCGAGGTGTAAATTGAAGGTCTTTGGGAAATGTTGATGGTCTCTAAATGAAAGACAAGCCTAGATAAAATATTTAGTGATTCTGCTCAGGTAATTTTGTGGATTTGATTTAGGTATTATATAATCTCATTAGTTACAGCAAAATGGTCTCTCACCCTCATTTGGATTATATTTTAAAACTCAGTTTTAAACATTGCCAAGATTTTTTTCTCCTTGATTAAGTCTGGGATTTAAGTTATCTTGAAACTTCTGCTCACTGAGAAAGTGGAACAGATGTGTGTCATACATTAAATTGAATACTTAATACGCTTAGCTAGGGCTTAACAGCCCGTTTATATGGGAAGACATTTGTTCAGGGCTGATCTTCGAACACTAATTTATTAGGGGATTGCTCATCCCAAGTAGTTGGTACTTAGCTTCTTTTGGAATGCTAGGGAGAGTTGGAAACTTGTCTGGATCACTGTGAGGCAAGTGGGGAAAAAAGTTGAGGCTCCTTTGGGCCGGAGGTATAAACTCTGTTTTCCATGGGTTAAATAAGGATCCTTGTGGGAAGTGGCTCAGGCTGGGAAGTGCTACTTCATTCTTAGAAATGCCTCCTCAAGATCTGTGTTCAGCATGTGGGTGATCTTTCTCAGCCATCTGTTTACATTTTTTTCTTAGGGGACTCCCTTTGCCAATGTTAAAGTCATTTTCTGTTTTTAAGGAATTTTATTTGAAATGAAAACTATTTTTAAAACTTGAAACCTAGTCTTGCATGTGTAGCTATTTACAACTTTTTAAAGAGATTGTGATATTTATGTTAGTGTCCTGTGCGTTTTGACATGATCAAACAGACCGTCCATCAGAAACTACGAACAGGTTTTGCTTCTATAGAAATAGACACTACCAGAAATATGAATCAGTTCCTTAATGTTTTATTAGGTTGGATATAGTTGAATGTATTCAGTACCATTTTTAAATTTAAGTTTTAAAATTGCGGTGTGACTGTATTTGTAACTAAAAGGTAGTTTAAGATTACTATATTGATTGTGAACCAAAGAATGTAATCAACTTGCCCATAGGTACACATTTAGGATGGGACAGATAGGAATAAACCCAAGTTTTCTTTTGGTCTAGGTATAAGAACAAAAATTTATCAAGCATCCTTTATGAGTGAGGTATTTTACATTTGCTTTCTACCTAAATTGGCCAATCTGAATGATAAACTTATCTGTTGGTGTGATACGCTAAGGAGTGGAGAACTTAGACTAAAAATTTTATGACTTCTCTTAAATAACTTTCTAGCTTTCATATACTTTTCTTATTAACTGATATTAGAGTAATTTAGCCAACAACTGAATTACATTTCTGTACTTGAGGCAATTTAAATTTTTATGGATCATATAACACCTTAACAGGGGTTTTCTTTTTTTTAAAAGAATTCATTCCTGAATCTTAGTGACAATAATACCCATGTCTATTTTCATGGCATGAATTAAGAGGTTAGGGGAATTCTATTCACTGTGCAAAGAACTGAGCACTTTCAAAAAGTTGCCTGATTTTTTAATGAAAAGATTGTTTTCAATTTAAATGGAATAGAAAGCTAAACCATGAGATATGAGATATGGAAATCAGAAAACTACGAACACAAAACTTAAACTATCTCTTTTTTACCTGGTTTCTGCCTCTGTTATTCTCTTCCATATCATTAATTCATTCCATCAATCAGCATAAATGATCTGTGTAGGCTAGACACTGTGCGATTCTAGGCTCTTACAGCATTGAATCAGACAGACATATTACCCAGAGTCAAAGAGCTTATAATCTCACAGGGAAGACAATGAACAAAATGCAGATATTTAATTTTTTAACTATTTTGATAAGTGCACTAACGAATGTCAGACTCTGTTGATTGTAAAAATCAACAGGCATTCCAGCCTCCTTCTCTTCTTGCCCATCTCCCAAAATATTCACCTAACTAGCCTCCCCTGCAGTTTCTATGACATAGTTATGTCTAATGTGATGTAGAGAAATGTGATGAGGACCTTGAGAATAATTTTATACGAGAGCATTCTTCTCGCATTTTTCTACCTTGAATGCAGTTGCATCAGACATGATATATGGGTGTTACCGTAAGGCAATTACCCTAAATTTAAAAAATTAATATGCACAGAATGACAGAAACAAAGGGAAAGTCTTGGTTTGGGGTAATTTTGAAATGTTGCACCCCCCAAACGTGACTCCTTTCAGACTTTGCGATATCAAGTGGTTAAAATTAAATGTTCTTACTACTGAAACCATCTCCATTGGGTAATCTGTTAGTTGCAGCCAAATGCACCCTTGTCTGATACAGACAATAGTACTTCAGTAGTACACAGCAGGTGATGTTTCAGGTGGAAGGAACATCATGTGAAAATTCTTTAAGAAAGGAACGCCTTTTTTAAAAAAATTATTTTAGAAACTGAAAAAAGCCTATTTTGGCTGAGGCATAGAGAATAATGTGAAGATTGACATAATATGAGACTAAAGGATTAAGCAGTGGGTAGATCATGAACGGTCTTAGAGACCATTGTGATGATTTTAGATTTGATCTTTAGAACAATAGAAGAACTAAAAGAGTTATTGGAAAAGATTTTCATTTAGGACAATGAATTGGAGGGGAACAGGAATAGATGGAAGACTGAGAAAAAGGCTTGTAGTGTCTGTGCCAGAGTTGATGGCAAGAGAGACAGGAACATGTGAAATTCAGTACACATTTTAGCTATCAAGTAGATAGGGCTGAATTATCAATTATTATCAATTATCAATTATGGGAGATGAGAAACAGGTGTCATGTCATCGCCCTAAATAGAATCATTCATTCACTTGCTGTATCAGTAATCAGGATACAGCAACTGAACGAATGATTCTTTTCAGGAAGATGAAGATCACTGGAGGAAAAGAGTTGAGAGTGAAATAACTTTTAGTGCTGCTCATACTAAATTTGAGGTTCTTATGAGGTATATTCAAGTGAGGAAGTCACATAGGAAGTTGGCATATGGACCCAAATCTAAGAAGTCTGGACTGGTAAAGTCTATTACAGAATTGTTAACACATAGATGATATCTGAGGTCATAGGAATGGGTTAGATGCCTTGGGAGGATCTTTGGAATTAGAAGAAAATAAGGCCTAGAACTTAGCCCTGAAAAACTTTAGCATTTAGAGATTAGATAGAGGAGGAAGGATTCCCCATGAAGGCTGAGTCAGAATGGCTAGGGAGATGGTGGGAAGACCAGAAAGAGTGATGCTAACGAAACAGGGAAGAACATGTAGGAGAGAAAAAGTCATCTCTTTTCCTTACCCATTGCAAGGTTCATGGCTGACTTCCCTATAACAAAAGACATTGACAAAAGAAAAGCATAACAAACTTATTTAACCAAAATTTTATGTGAAACAAGAACCTTCAGAGATGAAGATCCAAAGGCCCAGGGAAAACTATTTTTCTGGACAATCATGCAGAAGTATGGTCATAAGCTGGCAGGGGGGACTTTGCAAGGCCTGTTTGTTCAGTCTTTTTGGCTTCCAGTCATAGGGTAGGAACCCTCTGGAATGAGGGTCTTAACAGCCTCCTTTTAGGGGAGGTAGGTCAAATAATTATTTATGACCGTGTTTCAGGGAGGAAAGGTGAAAGGAGATCAGAGAGTGACCTCCAAGGTGCCATATTTTGGATAACTGTGTTCTGAGCCATACAAAATGTGAGGCATGTGAATGACTTTCATCCTTCATGTGACAGCTTATTGTCACCCTCTTCTTTGAAGAGTCCCCAGACTTACCAAGATAAACTGGCACCTCCCCAGTGTTGTTTCTCAGACTCTGTTCCCCTCCTTCAAAGTGCTTATAGTTACTATTTTCATAATAGTGTGTATAATTACTATTTGTAATTATGATTTTTCATGTAATATTCTCTCCCACTAGAATGTAAGCTAAGTAAGGAGAAAGAATGTCATTATATTCACCACTGTGTTGTCAGTGCCTAGCAAGTATTCACTGAAAAGGGAAAAAAAAAAACTAATATCTATTTAAAAACTGAATGGTTGATTAAATACATTAATCATCCTCAGAAGTATCTGCCTTCATGTCAGCAGTAATTAAGAATTTGAATTTTTCCCTCACCCCAAATTATTCCCTTTTGAAAACTCCAAGATACAATGATTAGAATTGTAGTTGATGGGCGCCATTGCCTAGGTCCTAACACAAGGCTTGTGTTAGGATAATAACTGATGAATAGTGATTTTAATTGGTACTTCTGATGATGATGTAAGAGGATAACTCTAGTTTAAAAGAAAGTAAATTACTTAGTAAATATAATGCTGTTCATGGAAAAACTAATTCCCCAATTTGTACCTACAAAGCCCTGACATCCACAATGCTGTTTTCCTGATTGACTGGTAGTTTTTGCATTTTTGATTTCCTGTGTTAGTAAATAGGACTGCTTCAGGAACAAAGCACAGATGTTGCTCTCAAAGTTGTACTATCACTAACCCTCTTTGAATCACAGGAATAAAAAGAAAATCAGGGATTTAAAAAAAACTCTGTGATTATAAATAGGTTGACTTTAGGGGTAAATGCGGGATTTGCGTGGCTGTTTTGGATCAAAGACAGTTTTGATGCTTTGATCTAAAATAAAAGGCAATATATTCTAAGAATCAGTTGCATAGATGGAGAAAAATCTATCAGATTTTTGATTTTTAGTGTTTATGAGACATTTTTTAGTTTAAAAAAACAGGTATGAGAACATGAAACATGCTAATCAGATGGCCTTTTAAGTATAAATGATTCCTCTCTTTTTCTACCTACCGTTATCATTCAATTTGAACTCACAATGCCTTTTTGTTGAACGTAGCTGCTACAGAAAAGTGAATTTTTTTTTACTTTTTGTTTTTATAAAGACTGTGTTGACAGTATGGATTTTTAAATATCATGTTCATTTTTAATATTTTTATTTTAGAAGTAATTCATGTTCATCATCCAATGAGTCTGAAAATTCAGACAAAAAAAGTTGAAGTAAAAGGAACATAGAATACTGATATCTGAAGATGACCCTTTATGTATTTCCCAATGTATACCTACATTTAAATGTGTATGGGCACACCATGACTCTTCTATAAAATTTTCAGTATATCTTGTTTTTAGCATGCATTTTCTATTTAACAAAATTATGAAAACTGTTTCATGTCAATATGGATGCTATTACAATTTTAATAGCTGCATAAAGTCCTATCATTTTGATATAATTAACTTGGCCAACCTCTTATTGCTGACCAATCAGATTTTAATTTTTGCCTATTACAAATTTGGTTATCATCTTTGAGAGTAAATCTTTTTGCACATCCTTTAGTATTCCTTTAGCATAAATCCCTAGAAGTGGAAGGCAATAGTTAGCTTTCATAATGCTTTTTAAATTCAGGTTTCCTAATCTTTCTTCAAAAGCATTTACATTCTCATTAGTAGAGTATGAGTATATATGTGCATATGTGTGTGCATGCATATGTTTGTGTTCTAACCTTTGACATCACAGGCATAGTTTTGTCAATTTGATAGGCAAGACATTTGTATGCTTACTGACATAGATGCAAACATTTTCCTTCTAATTATGTCTATTGACATTTTATAACTCCTTCTCAGAGATCTTCTTTGGCTCAGTGTATTGACACGCAATTGCAAATTACCTAGGTTTTAAATGTGAGGACTTGGAGATAAGCTTGTAATGCTTTTCCTTTCTTTTCATCTTCATTCTAGAAGAGGCTGGGCATATAGACCCTCCCCGCCCCCCTACTTTTATTTTTGGAGAAGGAGTAGCAGAAAAAAAGAAGAGTGGGATAGTCATTCAACACATAGTTATTGAGGATGTGCTGAGCCACACACTGCAATGTAAAGAAAAAAAAAGACTAATGTCATTTCCCAGTGTGGTCGCCAGGAAAAGACAGAATTTTTGCTGAAAAATATACCTGAGAAGCAGGTTACTTAGCCCCATTTTCATTTCTGTTCTGAATGATTGATATTTACAAATGACAATTATTACATGCCAGTTTAAAAGTGTGCAAGTAAAGAGAAAAAGGAAAGAAAATATATTTTTCTTTTAAATCAGAGAAACTAGAACAAATCGAATCTGCTTTTGTGGGGATTTCTTTCCTAGCTCTTGCTTTTCTTCATAAAGCTCCTATGGAAATGCCATTAGATGGTCTGAAAATACTGAACAATCTGATCAAAGAAATTTTTTTCTCTCCTGCCAGAGAACACTCACACTTTTTCTGTACAGGTACATTATAAATTTCTTTAGAATGACAGCCTACCAGCTAATATAGCAGAAAAAGGGGAAGGTAGGTGTTTAAAACTGATTAGAAAAGAAGCATTTGACTTGTAGGAGAGAGATCAATCTCTTGTGCTTCTTGCTGCCAGAATCATTCTCTGTGTCTGGGCTGTTCTTGCTTGAGCTCAGAAAATTCTTCCCAGACCTTTTGGCAAGGTTGAGAATCAAACAGAGAGAACTCGTTAAATTCCCGATTGGTAAATACTCTTTTTAATTCCTGTATTTTTAAAATTATAATAAGCAACAGATAATTTTCTTTCCATGAAGTTTTGTAGGTGCATCACATTAAAAAACATGATTTCATCAGTAATCACAAACACCTCTGTCATTTCTGCTTTCTTTCTCTATAAGGTAAAGGGATAATAATGTTAGAGCCTCATATGTTCAGAATCCATTATCTATTTCTCCACCAACCAAACCAATAACATTTTTAGGATTTATTTGTTGGTATTACCATTGCCATTCACTTTAACAAGGGAATTTGGATTTCGCTTTAGATCTATGCCCTATACAGCTCAGTATATTGCTTCTATTGCTAACTATGACCCCAAGAGATGTGTTATTATGTAATTGTGATTGTACTATCTGATCTCAATCATCAGTTACCACCTAGTCATAAATGTGTACTGGTCCTAATGCAAGGCTTGAACTGGGCACCAAAGTTCTTAGAATCATCTGTAGTACACTGGGAGCTACTTGAGGACAGAATGGGTCTCACTCACCACTATTGCTCCACTACTGAGTATAAATCCAAGCCTCAGTTAATTCTCAATTAAAAAATGTTTCCCGAAGTGACTAAATCTGTATCTGTTTCCAATACCACCAAATGGCAATGTGTTTTAAGTTTTTTACCCACAATGTGAAGTAATATGTCCTTTATCATACATCTTGATCTTTCAAGTCTCAAAGCATGTCCCTTCTTGCTAATATGTAGGAATTTTTTTGAAGGGGTATGGAAATTGTTTGTCTTATCCATATGGCTTGATGTAGCTGTTACCTCCTCTCATCCCAGTCCATGTTGGCACTTTAAAAATCTTGACTCTGGGTTGTGCCAACATTTGGCCTTTTATCTACGTGCCTCAGAGACCAATAATAAATCAGTGACTCATGGTTTCCTTTTTCAGAAACCATATTGTCTTTCCCCTAGGAAGTTATTTTTGTTTTAGTATCTAATGATGCTGTCTTATTGGAGACTGGACAAGTGGAAGAGATACTTGCTTTTCTAAGGCTCCCTGGGTCCTCTCTTGACCCCTTCTAATGAACAGAATGACATTCACAATCTGCCAGTTTGCTTGAAATGGCTGTTTATAATGTTGGATCCAGCATCTTGGCCAACGGTCTCCCAATTTCATCCTTGAGTTCCTTCAAAACTCTTGGGCGACTGCCACCTGGTCTTACTGATTACGCTACATTTATTTTGTCAGTTTGACTTAGATGAGTTGGGGTTTTGCCCATTATTGGATTTTATATTTTCTGCCTATTTGTGCAGAACCCTGAGGGTGTAGAAATCTCTCTAACGCCCTTCCAGGTAACGAATTCACTCATCTTGGCAGTCAGCCTGTTTCAGTATGGAACTCCAACCTTTGCTTCTCTGCCAGTCATCACAGAGGACTTCAGATTTGCTAAAAAATGACAAGAAAAATATGAAATTCTGCCTTTGTGTCCTTTTGTCATCTTTAATTTGATAAAGACCAGCAGTTGAAAAATATCCCAGAGAGAGGATTCTATTTACACACTAAATTTTTTCCATCTCAGCTTGAAACAAAACTGATTAGGGTCCCACAACACAAAGATTATATAAATTAAAATCTAAGAAAGGAAGAAACATAAGATTAAGGGAATAAAAGCAAGCCTGGAATGAATGTAGTAGAAAAATTTATGCCATAATAAGCACGCTACACCTGCCTCAGGTAGGCTAGAATTTGGTTTTACTATTTTTAAAGGATTCCAAGTATCTGCCTTTTTTGCCTTTTATTTTACTATTAACTCATGGCAACAAGGCCTTCTATTTTTAAGTTCTGGGATACATGTGGCTAAGCATGCAGGTTTGTTACATAGGTATACATGTGCCATGGTGCCTTGCTGCACCTATCAACCCATCATCTAGGTTTGAAGCCTTGCATGTGTTAGGTATTTGTTGTAACGCTCTCCCCTCCCCTTGTCCCCCACCTGAGGACAGGCCCTGGTGTGTGATGTTCCCCTCCCTGTATCCATGTGTTCTGTTTATCTCCCACTTACTAGTGAGAACTTGCGGTGTTTAGTTTTCTGTTCATGTGCTAGTTAAGGCCTTCTATCACTACTCTAATATGATAGTTGAGGCCCTTTTGAGTTCTTGGAATAAATCATCCTATCTGTTTTTCTTTGCAGAATTTTCGTTGTCATATTGGTTGTTTCCAAGGAAGATATCTTAAAACATACCTGATAATTCTAATTAGGCTTTCTAGCTTTGTTGCTTCATGGCCCAAAGATTTCAGGGAGTCAATTTTTTGCTGAATGTGTTGTTCCATAGTGGTTCAAAGTGTTAATCCAAGTCCATGTGAATAAGAAAAGTGTTCTATTTTCAACTTCTGAGCTACTTACAAAATTAGATTTTATATAGACTTTTAGTAATCACATTTAAACCCTAATTTGTACAGAAATTGTTGGTGGCATATAATAAACAATGATTTGGGCAGAAAAACAAAAACTCTAAAATAGCAAACTTATTTTTTAAGTAGGGATCCCAATGCCCACAGAATAAATATCAGAAAATAAAAGTGGTACCCTGGTCTTGAATCTCCTGCTTCCAAGATGTGAAACTGCATATAATTCACAAGTACACACTCATGTGCATGTGCCTTCACACAGCAAACATACCTTTAGGTCATTATGATGCTGATTGAAAATCATAATTTAGAGGGTTTTGTTAATTGCAAAAGGAACTCAGTATCTACTCTGGTAGTTCATTCTCTGGTAGGCTAGTTGGGAGTTTGAAAGCTGTTTGCTTTACTTCAAAATTAAAATTATGAAATATAAGATATAAGGAACATGCATAAAACAAATGAACAGCTTAATTTGTTATAAATGTGAACAGGTCATTCTCACATGGATTAAAATAAAGAACATAACCAGAAACCCAGAAATCTCCACGTGTTTCTTTCTGATACTGACTTTCTTGCTTGCTTTTATTAGTTTTGCTCTGTAGTTATACCAAATAATATAATTTACTTTAGTTTTTGAATTTTATACAAATAGAATCATATAGTATATATTTTCTTGTGCTTGGATTTTTGTTGTTGCTCACACTTATGTCTAAGATTTAGCCATTTTGTGGCACAATCTGATAATTATTTTCATTCTTTTATACTATTCTATGTGAATATATCATAATTTGTTTATTCATTCTATTGTTGATGGGCATTTATTTCAAGGCTTTTATAAAAATTTTGTGCACATCTCTTTACTTCTTGTTTTATCTCTAAGGTTCCATCTGGAATAATTTTCCTTCCTCTTGAAGACCACATTTAGGAATTTTCTTGTGGGTCAAATGGTAGCATATTCTGTTATATTTTGCTTCTTCAAAAATGTTTTTCATTTTTGCTGGTGTTAAGATTCTGTCAGTAATTTTTTTTCAATACTTTGGTGATATTTTTCTTTTTCTAATTAAATTTTTCTCTTTTTGCCTTTTGTTGTTGTGTTAAAATATTTGCTATTTAACTGTCATTCCTCTGATGATAAAATGACTGTTTCCTCTGGCATCTTTTAAAATTTTCAAAAGCTTTAAAAAAATTTCTATTTAACAAGGATGCTCTAAATACAAATTTTATTTAGTTTTTCTTGCATTAGCTTTACTGGGTTTCTTGAATCTGTAGATTGATATGTTTTGTAATTATTATCCTTGCTTCCATTTCTCTCTCCTTTTCTGGCACATCAATTAAATATATATTAAGCCTTCTTCCTTTCTTTTCTTCTTACTCTGTTTTATATGTTCCATAATTTTCTTTCCATGTTTCATTGTGTAGTTTCTTCTGACCTATCTTGGAATTCTCTAATTTTCTCTTCAGCTGTATCTAATCTGCTGCTAAAGCCATCTCGAGTTATTTTGTCTTTCCAGCTTTATAATTTCTAATGGATTCTTTTTAACCTACATACTGTCTTCTCTACGTTCTTGATGTTTTTAAGATTAGCTTTTATCTGCTTGAACACTGTAAGCATAGATTTACCATCTCTTAACTTCAGTATCTAGTTTCCCTTTGGTGTTATTACTATTAGTTCTTGTGTCTGTGGATTCCTGGCTCTCATATTGTCTAGAGAGGTACCTTATAATCCTTGGTGGCTTACTTAATATTTTATTTGAAAATTTACCCTTAGGAATAATTTGAGATCTGAAGTGATCTTTTTCTTATAAAAGTGAAATCTCTATTTTCATTTTTATAGATATCTGAGGGAATTAGCAGTTCAGGACCAATGCTTGACATTTTTCTGGATCTTTGGGGTATAGCCTGTACCTCCATTTCATGGTGGAGACCTTTGGGTCCCAAACAAGAAAAGGAATTTCTTTCTTGGTCTTAAAGACAATGAATACTAATGAATTTTGTTTCCTGAAGCCTTTAGGATATCTGCTAGTGATAATACTCCAGGTCTCCACACTTGGTAAACACAGGACCTCAATCTTTGCTCCCTCCCTTCTCACCATTCTGGTTCTTGTCTTGGCTGTCCTCCCCGAGTCTGAAAGTGTCCTGGAGTAGGAACATCTCTAGTTTACCTCCTTGAGTTCCCTTTCCCTCTTTGTACCTCCCAGTAGTTTATCCCTGTCTTGTGGAGGACTGCTAGGCTTTTCATTAGATGCAGTTTTTATATTTTGTTCCAGGATTCTTGGCTGTCTTCAGTGGGAAGGTCTTCATCTACTCCTTTATTAGAATTGATATGTGCCATGTTCTAGATTTTTAATAATTAGCAGATGTTCAGTACTGCCACTGGAAATAAGCATTTGTTTATTCAGCCTTTCATTCAACCTGAAAATACGTAGAGACTACTATGTGTTCAGTGAATAAGACATGCTCCCTAAGTTAACTCAAAGGTTAATAACATTTTAAGCAAACATATACTATTCTTTAGTTATGTAATGATTAAAAAGCAGGAGTTGGAGAATGTAGATAAAATGAGAACACTGCTGAAAAGGCTGGTCAAGAAACTGTTGCAGCAGAGGTGACTTAAAATATGTTACTAGTATTTTCTTTCCATATTTTAAAAGTAATATATGATCACACTGTCAGAGTCAAGCATAATTTAGAACAAAAATTACTTGTAAAACACCAGCCAATATTAAATCATTTAAAATTTTCTTGAGATGCATATTAATATCTATCTAGGCTGATAAGTGTAGATTAGTATATTTTGCTTATATAACCAGCATCTTGCTTTCTTTATCCACTTCTACCCCTTCTTATGATCTAAAAAACAGAGGCTCGTTTGGTTTAAAGAAGCTTGAGAATATTTCTTTAATCACGGCCATCATTACCACGAAAGCAGCTAATTCAGCACCTTCAGCCCAGCTCAGCAGTTTGCATTACATGAAAGTCCATATACGTTTTTAGAAGCTTTGCTCCTATTACAAAATATGCAACACCTCCTCGCTCATCTCAATCCCCATCCAGACACCTCTTACAACTGTAGTTACTGAGGTAATCAGTGACTCAGAAACATGGGAAGCTAAACCTATCTTCTTCAATTAGGAGATATTGGTATTTGGAAATATCATCCAGCCATCTATTCTTGTGGAATTTTGTCATCTTTTTGTGACACATGTTAACTATTCATCTGTAAAGAAAGTTTCCAAGTGATACCAGACTTTCGTATGAGCAAATTATCCCATTAGATGTACCAAATGAAACCCAATATTGTACAAAACCTGCATATCAACTACAGGAAATGTGGACTAGTCTAAAGTGAAAGTAATTTGTAAAAAACATAGCATTAGTCCATAAACTGGAGGAGAAAAGTAGAGGAATTGTAATTAAGGGTCAGAAGACTAGATAAGGCATGAATATAAACTTGATATTCCATTTCTGAAATAATCCCATTGAATCAAGTGGCTGTTGATTGTTTTGCCAAGTCCACCTTGCTATAATCATTATAGCTTCAGAATATATTTCATCTAGTAGGGTAAGTCTATATTCACTCTTTTACAAAATGACTTATCTATTTATTCTTCCAAACAGTTTTCAAAAACAAGTTTAAAAAACTTCCACTGGGGATTTTTTCTAAGGTTTATATTAAACCTACGAATTAATTTGAGAAGACTTAACATCTTTGTATGATTTTAGCCTTCCAACATAGTAATATTTATTCAGATCTCATTTATTTCACACAAAGGTTAACTTTTTGTTATGATAAATTTCAAATATGTACAAAAGTAGAGATGAACTTCCATGAACCCATCACATGGTTTTAGTAGGGATCAATTCGTGACCAGTTTCATATCTTCTTCCTCCTCTTCCTTGTGTATAAAAAAAAGAAGAGGAAAAAAAAGACACTGACACATTATATCAGTTTACCTGTAAGTATTTCAGTTTCAATGACTTTTCTTAATAGAGGATCCTGCATATGTTTTGCTATGGTTAAACATTTTATATTATATTTTGTTTTTTAAACCTTCTAACTGCTAAGGCTGATGTAAGAAAAACTTTTGAAATATTTACTTATATTTAACTACTTCACCAGATTGCTAATTGGTTCTGAGAGATTTTAAGTTACTCTCTTGCATTTCTAAGAATTTGACTATATCAGTATAAATTGTCATTTTTTTCATTCTAATATCTAAGCTTCATATTGGTTATAATACACTGATAGGATTTTCAAAAATATGTTCAATAAACAGAAGACATTCTTGTCTTTGTGATTATCTAGTATGGAGTTTTACCACTTATCTTTCTATTATCAAATAAGGTAATTCTATTTACTCCTTAAACAAAATTAAATTTATGTTAACAGATTTTCTGTATTACTGATTAACCTCATTTTATTGCAGTAAACTATTTTAATATATTAGTGGATGATTTTTGCCTCCATGTACATAATATAGATCAATCTATTCTTTGTGTTTTATCTTGGTTGGATAGTATTTTGAGTAATTTTAAAATGTCTTTTTTTAAAAAAATAATTTCAATAACAGGCATCAGTTTTTAGAAATGTTCAGGAAATTTAATTATAAAACTTGATCAGAAATTTTGGGGTAGATGATTCTTTGTGTGTTCAGTTTTGACATTTTCATTGAACTATTAATAATTTTCTGCTCTAGTTGAGTCTATTACAATATTTTCTCAAATATATTTTGCAAAGATTTTCAAAGATCTTAGCATATAATATATGCCATATCCTTATTTTTATCTCATTTTTGTCTTGTATTCCTGCCTGAAATCTTAATTTTTAATTAAAAATTTTTCCCTGATTACTTATCTTATTTTCTCTCCATGAGGAATCACTTTTTGCATTTATTTTTCATGTCCTTATTAAATTTACGTAATTAATATTCATTTTCTCCTGATTTATGTTTTTGTTCTGTAAGAATGCTGTTTTACATTTGAGGGCAGTTTTGGCTCAGCTCCTTAAGTTCCATTTTGGAGTGTGCTCATCTAAATTAATTTCCAATTAATCTATAATAACCATGTTAGTTTACTCTGAGCAAAGACTGATTTATAAAAGTGATTTTAATCTCCCAAGTGCTTAAGATGTGTTATGAAATTCTGGTTCTTTTTATTGTACTCAGATAATGATCAGAATGAAACCAGAGATAAAGAGTGACAAATTTTTACCTTTTACACTCCATAGTTATTCTTGGAAGGATATCTTATACAAAAAACCATTTTTAGTTCACACCCTCTTTCCCAAGTAGATAAACAGGCCTCAGAGTTGGGGAGGGAAGAGGACTTTCTGAAGAGAAAGCAATTCTTAAGTCTAAGTGTAAACCCAGGGCTCCAAGAAAGAATAGAACCTCCCTGTAAATGAAAGGATAATAGGTTCTTTCCTCTCAGCTCAAATTCCAGGTGAAAATGTGGGAAGCCTCCCCCTCCATCTCCCATGTCAATATGGTCAAGCAGAAACTAAAGATGGCCTTTTATCTAGGCAAAAGAGTGCCTGGGATAGCCCCCTGTGTTCCTGCAGGCTTCAGAATGGCTGTTATGGAGGATCATCCAAAAGTGACTGAACATGAACAAGACACAAGGAAGCCTGGAATAGGGGCATGAAGCAAGAAGCAGGCCTCAAGTGATCTGACATTCAGAGGCCATGGCAGATATTCAGGTATAAGCAGGAAGGTGGCAAGACTATCTTGGGATGAGCTAAGGGTGGAGCTCAACACACGACTGCAGTGACCAAACTGGACAAGCAAATTTCACACCTCAGTGTAGGGTTGCCAGATTCAGTAAATAAAAACACAGGAGGCTCAGTTAAATTTTATTTTCATTAAACAATATTTTAGTTAAGTATATCCCAAATGTTACATAGGACATACTTATATTAATGGTTTTTATAAATTTATAACGTGTTTGAAATTCAAATTTAATGAGGTATTTTGTATTTTAACTGGCAACTTTTCTCAGCAGCATTTGAGAAATTCATAACATGAAATAGAGAACAAGGGGAGGAAGAAATTATCCTCAGAAAAAAAAATCTTGATCAACCATGTTTTATTTCTGAATGATCTGACTAGTCAATTTGAGTTTTTCTGGAAGTGACCAGACTAATTATGCATTAGAAGTAATGGTGGCTCCAAATCAGAAATGTTTTAAAGAAAAATAAAGTTCCCTTTTTATACATCCAAAGTGATATAATTTTTAAACTTCTAACAATTATATTTGCTTTTAAGTTCTCATGACAGGTAAAATATGGCACCTCCACAGTATAATGTTTACATCTCTGCCCAAGAGACCAGCAAAGCTAAATTAGAATCTTTCAGTGTTAATTCCACATTTCTAGTCTTCTTATCCTCTGGTCCAATTGGCAGGGTAGCGGGATGGAGCAAGGGCTCATTATGCCCATCTCTATGGATGAGAGAGGAGGTAAGGGGTCATTGTGAACTGGGCAAGGAGGCTAAATTGTGTCTACAAATGAACATCTTCCATGTCTTGCTGTGACAATTTACTAGCGGATTGCCAGTTTTTAAATGTAGTCCAGAAACTAAAAAGCAAGTGAAAAGAATTGTATCTTTCCCATCTCCAGTTCCATAGCAGTTATCAGAAAGACGTTCACCACTTCTTTTATAAGGCTACTCTCTTCCCAGTACATTTCATTATGCCCTTGTCACGGAGTAGCACATGTGGCTATTATATGTCCTTTTGATCTTACCTTGAAATAGTATTCCTGTTTTATTATCAGTCTTAGCACCATAGTGCAGATTAAACCCTCAACATCCAGTTATAGAAATACTGATGCATTCATTTAGAGCACTGTCAGAATCTTTGTGCCATTTCAATATTCAACTTGCCAGAGAGGTAGGGAAATGCAATGAAATACACAGCTGTTTTCAGAGTTAGTGTGAACCAGAAATTTATATGTAATAAGGAAAAGATTGTTTTCTGCCTGTGAGGTAGCAATATCAAACGTTAGAGGATTAGCCACTCTAATAGATTTCATTTCCCAATTTTGAAAGATATAGGGCCCCTGCACTTAAAAGGTTCAATTGAAATCTAAAAGGAAAATATCTAGGGAAGTAGAGTTCTTCGAATGTCTTCTTTGTTTAAAAAGCTTGTGATTGAGGAAATGACTTACCCATGATTGGTGGCAAGGTTAATTTCACGGAGCTGGAATCTTAAGTATATTCTAGAATCTGATATTGGATTTACAATATAACAATAAACTAGTATGAACTCATGGAGTTTAACACTCCCTGTATGGGGATTTGTTTTTCTGAATGCCTCTATAGCTTTAGACAATTTTGAGAAAGGTTGTCACTTACATTCAGGACATTTGTCATAATTATTTAGAACCAAAAACAGACATGCATGCCAGGCTACACGGGACTATAGAGAAGACATTGTCTCTCATTGTTGTAACGGGTTCATGGATCTTGTAAGGCAGGGGAGAAGGAAAATGTCTATGGTTCATTTTAGGTCACTGGGGTATGGGCACTGTATGTCAGCCCATGGTGACTTTTTAGAGGGTATGCTGAGCAGTGATAGGCTTGGGGACTATATAAGTGATTGGATATGGGACAGGAATAGGGTGTGGTACTCTTCACCCTAAGATGCTGTAAAATACAGTTATCCCCTGATTTCTGACAAGCACTGAACTGTCAGAAATTAAGAATATGTGGGCCAGGTGTAGTAGCTCATGCCTATAATCCCAGCACCTTGGGAGGCTGAGGCAGGTGGATTATCTGAGGTCAGGAGTTCAAGACCAGTCTGGCCAACATGGTGAAATCCTGTCTCTACCAAAAATACAAAAAGTAGCCAGGGATGGTGGCATGCGCCTGTAGTCCCAGCTACTTGGGAGGCTGAGGCAGGAGAATTGCTTGAACCTGGGAGGTGGAGGTTGCAGTGAGCCAAGATAGCACCACTACACTCCAGCCTGGGTGACAGAGTAAGACTCTGTCTCAAAAAGAAAAACACAACAGAAATTAAGAATATATGGTCTTGGGGAGAGCAAAGTCAGATCTGGACAATGACAAGTGCCAGGTATCTGGGACTGGGGAACGATGTGCTGGGAGATGAGGCTTGGAAGCAATTTCAGATCACATATGGAGGGATTTAAACATCAGGTTAAGAATGCATTCATTTTCCTACAGGCAAGTTGTTCCCTCTGTGTGGAAAACCAGATACTCTCTCTTCTTTGCCTACTTGAGTCCTCCTGTTTCTCTCATGAAACACAGCTGAAGCCTCAACTCTTCCAGGGGGCCTTTCTGCTTTTCCAGGATGCATTAGGGGCCTCCTCTCTAGCCAAGCATTTGTTCAGTACATATCGCAAATTCCTCTAACGGTGGAGCCATTAGCCTCTCATCTACACTGAATTATAGGCTCCCTACCTGTTCTCATGTCCAGTGCAGGCCTGGCAAATTTAATAAACAGATAAAACAAGTGGATAAATATAGTAACCCATTAAATCCACATATCAATCCCATGAGGTAGGGACTATTCCCCTTCCCACTGTACAGATGAGGAACCTGAATACAGAAAGCATAAATAACATGCTCACAGCCATGAAGTTCATAAAGGATGGAACTGGGATTCAGTCAGTCATGCTCAGTCCACAATCCATGCTTTTAACCACACAGCTTATGTGTGCCTAAAACAAGATGGCAGGTAATGGATCAACCCCGTTTCCTGCCTAAAACTGAATTTTAAAGTCGTAACAATGTACAGAAATAGAAAACGTTGATTTAGAAAGATAAAACCTGATTGTTTAATCCCCTTTGGAACCTATACAAAATGAAGTAGTAATGCTGATGATTTTGCTAATTCTAACTCATTTCCACAGCCAGTCTGGTTAAACTGACCTACAAATCTCCACCTAACTCAATTCGGTCCTCAAGACTCTTGCCTGTAGGTTTTTCTCATTACACTTTCCCTCGTTCAGCCAAGGTTGTACAGAAATTCTGTAGATATAGTCACTCTCCCCCAGGATTTGCAGTCATGGTTGTTCTAAATACATCTGGTTCTCTTGTTCCCTTCGGGACACTTGCAATCTGTCAGGCAACGGTTTCTTGTTTGGTTTGGAAACTATAATTCTCATACCTGGAGACCTAGGATTGCGCCAGAGAATCGTAAATGTCATCACATAGCCCTCCTTCTAACCGACCAGAGAGAACTGTCTACTTTCCCTCCCTGCCTTCCTTTTTGTTCCTTTACCAGTAGCTTCTACTTGATGTTTGCAGTAAAACAGAAAATGAACCCAAATTTAACCAGTTCTATCAAAGAGTAATTTTTTTTCTTCTTGGGGTATCGGGGGAACGATGAAAATTAGAAATTATAAGCCAGTATGGGTCTTGATTTTCAAATGCCATTCTCTATGGGCATTGTGTAAAATGTTTCTTAAATCCAGAAAGGAAAATAAACCATGGCCATTTTATTTCCCAGTTTAAGTAGCTCTTTTAGTGGCTAAATATTTACTGTGTAAAAGGGATTAAAAATTTGCTTTAATGAAAATGAAAGACAATTTTTTTTTTTTTTTTTTGAGACAGAGTCTGGCTCTGTCACCCAGGCTGGAGTGCAGTGGCACAATCTCGGCTCATTGCAACCTCCGCCTCCCAGGTTCAAGAGATTCTCCTGCCTCAGCATTCCAAGTAGCTGGGATTACAGGTGCCCGCCACCATGCCCAGCTAATTTTTATATTTTTAGTAGAGACAGGATCTGACTATGTTCGCCAGGCTGGTCTCAAACTCTTATTTTTTTTTTTTTTAATCAAGAGCAATGTCTCTGGTTTTGCAGGCTTCATGTAAATGTTTAACTTTTTCTGCCTCTACAGATTTGGAAATGACTATCTTATGGAATGTCTCTTCACTGGAATGTCTTAAAGCATGGGGTCTAAAAATTATGGCCCTTAGGTTAAACCTGGCCTGTCATCTGTTCTTATAAAGTTTTATTAGAACACAGGCATGCTCATTTAAATATTCTCTATGGCAGCTTTCATGCTACAACCATAGAGTTTGGTGATTGTGATAGAGATCATATGGCTTGCAAACCTGAAAGTATTTACTACCTGGCCCTATACAGATAAGATTCTATCTATCCTATATAGGATATATAAGGCGGACTCACTTGCTCATCCTTGTTTTAGAACATCCAGAGATGTGGGTTTGCTTTACCCAGTCTTTAAGGCTATAGTTTGAACTGGGAAATTCTGGGATTAAATATGATTTCTCAGTGGGTAAATTAACCTATGGACCTTGAAACCCAGCAAGATTTGTATTCAAATTATTCCTCTGCTTGGGACTGCCTTGTGTGACTTTGAGAAGTCATTTAACCTTTATGAACCTTGATGCTTTTATCTGTATAATGAAGACACCTTCTGTTTTGAAAAACTAATATAACGTTAAATGAGATAATGTTCAAACGTGTGCAGTGCATTGTTAATCAGGTAGTAAGCACACGATAAATGTAATTTCCTTTTTCCTTGTTATGTCTATGTTGAGGAGTAACCCACATGCTAAAGCACAGGCTCTTTCTGCCTGAACAAATATCCATTAGTATAGTGGAAACTTTTTTTGTCATTTCAGCATATTTCTGTATTTTATCATAAGTCCTTGAAAAAATGCTATTGTCCACTACATCTTTTGTTCTATCCAAAGATTCTGCCAAGGACTTCCTAAATGTTTAACTGCTATTTAAGGATAGTTTTAACTAGGACTGCTCATGGTGATGGTAATGTCAGTAATGTCCCACAAATCTTCAATGGGATTTATGCAAAGACGACCAGGGAACTTGTGTTTCAGAACTTGCCTTCCTGCATAGCATGTTCCTGTCTGTGAAATCAATCTCCTACCTATACTCCAGGCCTCAGAGGCCAGACCTCTCAAGAATGCTCAAACTCCAAGAAATGTAGGCCACAGGCCTTATTGCTAAATGTAAAATTCTATTTGAGAAGGAACCATGCCTTTGTTGACAGCATCACAAAAAGCTGGGGACATAGATTGATTTTGTTAAGTATTGTGCCCTTGGTGAAGAATTGCTCTTCCAGCCTCAGTCCAAAGCAGAACACTCTGTGTCTGTTTTGTCCAGTTTGAAAGAACATTTCTATATATCTGTCTGCCTATTTTGGAGAGATGCAATTAATCCATCTAGACTGAAGAAATATGTCCTGTGTTAATAAATATATTTTTTCCAGGCATTTACTTAAACATCATGCCACAAATAATCCAAATATCTCCAGGAGGTGGGCTGCAGTGCAATATTATCCTCAATTTGCAGATGAATGAAAGTGTTATATGATGAAGCAAGGTGATGTAGTTGACAGTTACACAGCAAATACCCAAAGTTCAGAAGCAGCAAATGACTACTGAATGCCTTTGCTATACTATGCATCAGTTACTAGGTATGCCAAAAATTTGTCAAATTCTGTACCCTCTTCTCTTTTGTCTCCCTTCTCATGTGCCTTGTGTGTGCAGACACTCCAGTCTTCCTCATTGTATTTTCTCTTGGCTTTGAATCTCATTTCTTCTGTTCCACATTCTCCCCCTTTTATTTCCCCTTCCTTCTCTTCTTCTCCCATCTACCCCACCTCCCTCATTTCTCCTCTTTTCTCTCCTTCCTCCTGTCCTCTCCCAATCCTACCATATTGTAGGCTACCTTAAATCCCTTTCACAACAAAGTAGGTTCTTAAACGGATGCCAGAAACTCAGAGTTAGCAATAATATAAGAGGAAGGATCACAGTTCTTCCTATCAGAGCTGAGTGAGCAAAGTTCCCCTATCTGTTGATACTAGCTTCTGAACACAAATTGTTTTTCTTCCATATCACAATAACAGTGATATGGTTTGCCTGTGTCCCCACCCAAGTCTCATTTTAAATTGTAGCTCCCACAATTCCTTTGTGTTGTGGGAGGACCCAGTGGGAAGTAGTTGAATCATGGGGGCAAGGTCTTTCCCATGCTATTCTTATAATAGTGAGTAAGTCTTACAAGATCTGATGGTTTTAGAAAGGGGAGTTTCCCTGCACAAGTTCTCTTGTCTGTTGCCATGTGCGATATGCCTTTCACCTTCCACCATGATTGTGAGGCCTTCCCAGCCACGTGGAACTGTGAGTCCATTAAACTTCTTTTGCAAATTGCCCAGTCTCTGGTGTATCTATCAGCAGCATGAAAACAGAGTAATATACATAGCAAAGCAAAAGGTTGAATAGGTTAGGGTTCTTGGTTTTGTTTGTACACTTCATCCATGCCATAACCCATGGACTTAGGTTTTATAGTTTGGAGCTTCTTTTTTTTCTCTCACTGATTAAGACTTCAGCATGGACCACATGTAACCCACATTCTCTTTTGGTTACATGGAATAAAGGCTTTCTTCGCTTGTATTCACACAAATAAAACTCTTATAATGGGCACTAGTAGCAAAAAATAAGTCAGATAATCACCCTGGTTTATATGTTATCAGAAAAATTCAACACTTCAGACTTCTCTAGTCCCAACATGAATGTAATGTTGACTGAAACTTCTAGATCAGGATTTTTCAATGTGAGATCAAGACCCATCAGAGCAGTGGTTTCCAATCCTGGCTGCACCTTAGCATCACCTAGGAAACATTTTAAACAATAACATTGTCCTTACTTCACACTGAAAATTCTGGTTCTTTGGCCTCGATTAGGAACCCTGCAATGTTATTTTGGGGGGAAAAGAAAACATGATTCTAATGTTATCCAGGGTTAACAATCACTGTACTAATTGTTCTTGAGTTACACAGTCAATTGTAAGTCATGCCAGCTTTTTATTTTTTCCTTTAAATTAACAGAACAGAATAGACTGAAATCAAAAAAATTAGTATGCACTCCATGTGGTAATGATGTGTACTATTCCATGAAATTTTTCTTTCAGTTTCATGTGTAGTAGGGTGGATACTGTGTCACTATTTAAAAATAATTTCTTACTGTGAATTGTAGTCAGAGTTTGAAAAACACTGTTTTAGATTATCTTTAATAGAGAAGTTGTGTGGATTGTTGCCTAAGTAAAATCGAAAAATCTCCATCTGTCCTAAGAGAGAAGCCCGATTGTACTATTTTTAAATGCTTGTAGGGCATGCAGAGGTGTTGCCAAGTGATCTCTGCACTATCAAATGTTTCTTAACTATTTATAGAGGCACTTACACATTCTCTAAGAAACTGAGTCCAACTTTCCTCTTGTAGGCAGCATTATGGTTTAAAATTATTAAGTTGCATTTCTAAAAATATCTTTTAGTTCAGTCTCCTCATTTTCTAAGCAGCTCATTCTAACCCTTAGTTAGGGGTATTTAAGGAAGATTTACACTCTGGGAGAAAATATCTCAGATCTTGTACTAAAGTACGCTAGCAGTTCTCTGAAAATCCCTAACAGGTCTGCAGCCCTGAAACTTAAAGCTTTCTGGAATCTTCCAAGAGGCTTTCTGGAAGGGGAAGGGGAGTCTTGATCTCAACACTAAGTGTTCAGAATATTCCAGAAGTCAGTGGTTTTTACAGATGTCAAACTGATCCAGTGCCTGTGAGCTCTTAGCAGTTCATAGCTGGTAATGTGTAAACCACTATCAAGAAGGCTGGTATGTTTCCAGCCTCGCCCTTGTAGCATGAGGGGGAGGGACTTCCCTCCCCCTCCCCCTCCTCCACTTTCATTTTGCGTGGAAGGCTGCTATTTCCTTTGCTCATTTTGCTGTGAGACTACTGTGGGTGACTGGGAGAGAGAGTAGCTAGGATGACAAATGAGAAGAAAGGAGAGCCAGAGGAGGGTGTGGCCAAGAGAGGACTGGGGGCTCACGGGAAGGACCTGGGGAGAATTGCCCACTGCATAAACATGCCCTTTCCTGCCCTTCTGCCTTGAGCTGGACACAGGGCTGTAGGATCTCTTTGATAACTTATTACGTAAAGCAATATACACAGTGGGAAAGTGAGGATTTTGAACAACCACAGAAACGTTAAATATGTTAAGGAAAGAAGCAACTGACCTCAGCTTTGTAAAGCAACTTAAGAATTTTCAAGAGCATATCAACCAAAGGGCCAAAGGTGGAAGACACACAGATCTCTCTCTCTCTCTCTCTCTCTATATATATATATATATAATATATATATATATATCTACCTATGTATCTGTCTATATATATCATGTAACTTTTCTTTCATAGTATCGTGAATTGAAATGCTGATGTTTTCTCAAAGAACACATTTTCACAGATAGCTGTGAAGTTAAAAGTATTATGTCAATTAACTGAAACGAGAGGAAATCACATTTTGTTGGAAACCTAGCACGCGGCATCCAGAAACTTTCTGGAAACAGCTTGAACCAGGCCGACCATCGAGCCAGTTTGTGAAAGGGCTGATAGCACAGGTTTTGAGAAACTGGAGATCAAAATAAACTCGAGGAAAGGAGATGTCAAAATGGCAAGACAACAAGCTCAAATATGTCACTATATGGCAGAAGAGAACAGGGCAGACTGTTCACCAGAACAGAATTCAATCACAAGCATCTTATGTATCAGCAAACTTCATTACATAGCTTATAAACTTCAGAATATTTGAGAAAATACTAGAGCAAGGTTGTTGTCTCCTTATAGCCTTATGCTCCTTAAATTGGAATAAGACAGAAAATATGTTTATATCCCCACAGAATATGCATAGAGACCCTTCCCTGCAGTATGAATTTTATGCAATGATTTTTTGGAGGAAAAGGTGTGTTTAAAAAATCTCACTTTTTGTTAATATATACTCGTAATAAATCCAAGTAATATAAAAATATGAACTTAAATGAAAGTTCTCTACAATCCCACCTCTAAAAATAAACTATTAAAACAAAAAGTATCAGCAAACTTCTGTGCAAAACATCTTCCAGAAAGTACAAGAGATCATGGGAAGGAAGTGAGAATTGGAGAATTGAGGATTTGAGTGGAGATTGATCTATAGGCAATACCAGTGATTGGAAAATGCTTGACTGGAATGGGAAAGATAGCTGAGTCAATATCAAAAGGTGATTCAGAACTGGTAATAGAAGCAAG
Source organism: Hylobates moloch (assembly GCF_009828535.3). NCBI lineage: Eukaryota > Metazoa > Chordata > Mammalia > Primates > Hylobatidae > Hylobates > Hylobates moloch. The sequence continues at coordinate 98,576,782 of NW_026652283.1, forward strand.
CCTTTGTATCATGATTTGAACCTCCTACATTGAAACATCCAATGGAGCACAGTGTGTCTGCCTCTCAAATTAGCCTCTCAAATTGCAGATGAAAAGACAAATAGGAATTCAGATTTCATGGTAAATTCAAAAAATAATTGTGACCCTTTATAAAAAATAAGTTCTCTCTCCAAGCTGTATGCAAACCAGATGATTTTAAATGTTTTCTACTCTGACAGAGAATGAAAAAGCTACAGCAGAAAGAGAATGAACTAAATAAATCCAAGTAAAGAAATGAATTAAAGACATGCCATAGGAAAAAATGCAAGATGTTTATTTGAAGATGTCAGAAATGAAAGAATACATGCTTTGGATTATAGGTGAACATAAATAGAGCAAAATGCAGAAATAGTGTGAGTAGACACTCAGGAAATGAGTCCTGGCTGGTTAAAGTTGAAGGCAAATTCCCAATTATAAGTGAATAGCTCTTACAGTAGAGTATATGAAGCACACTCTCCACCATCATTCAGTCACTGTGCATGAGACTGGGAAAACAGTTTACACAGAAGAACAGACACAGGAGAGTGAGGTGAACATAAGTGCAAAGACTGTGAGGTTTCAAATGATTTTGATGACCTGCTCTCATTCTTATCATAGGACTTGTAACATGTTGTATACATTTGAAAGCCAGAAAGAGGGAACATTTATAACACTGAGGGAAAAAAAACCAGAAAGATAAAAGTAGTGGGTGGACTTGCATTTAAAGAAATGGAGAGGGTTATTTTCCCCACTTTCTAACTTCATACATCAGCATTTTAGACAAAAAAGGCAAAAGATTCATAAAAGTGGTGGTCTAATGTAAGAATCTGTATGTTAGATGACATCCAAATAGTCCGCTGGTTTCCACAAGCTCAAAATGCACCCATTTACACAGATGCTTTGTATTGACCTGTACTTTAGCACTTGAAATCTCACATTTGAATTATAATCCTCATATTGTTCATTTCTTTGTTTTGTTTTGTTTTTTGAGATAGAGTCCTGCTCTGTCGCCCAGGCCAGCATGCAGTAATGCTATCTCAGCTCACTGCAACCTCTGCCTCCCAGGTTCAAGCGATTCTCCTGCCTCAGCCTCCCAAGTAGCCAGGATTACAGGCATGCAACCACCATGCCCAGTTAATTTTTGTATTTTTAGTAGAGATGGGGTTTCACCATGTTGGTCAGGCTGGTCTCCAACTCCTGACCTCAGGTGATCTGCCGACCTCGGCCTCCCAAAGTGCTGGGATTACAGGCATGGGCCACTGGGCCTGGCCTGTTCATCCTTTGTTTCTCTCTTCCTTTTCCCACCTCTCTGCCCTGCCCTTCCCTCGCTCTTTCCCTCCCTCCTCCTTTCTTTTCTTCTCGGACTATTCATGGCCCAACCTAATACACTGACCTTTTACATGGTTCAGTGTGATTTGCTTCCTTTTGGGAAAAACAGTTTTATTTTCCCCACTGATGGGGTCTCTCTCTGTTGCCCAGGCTGGAGTGCAGTGGCACAATCTCGGCTCACTGCAGTCTCCACCTCCCGGGTTCAAACGATTCTCCTGCCTCAGCCTCCTGAGTAGCTGGGACTACAGTCATGTGACCCCATACCTGACTGATTTTTGTATTTTTAGTAGAGATGGGGTTTCGCCATGTTGGCCAGGCTGCTCTCGAACTCCTGACCTCAAGTGATCTGCCTGACTCTGCCTCCCAAAGTGCTGGGATTACAGGCATGAGCCACTGCGCCCGGCCGCACATCCGCTATTGTCCTCTGCTTACTCTCTTCCTTTCACCCCACACCAACTACACAGGAGTTAACCGTTTTTCCCTCTTTGCTTAAGGAAACTGGAGAAAACTCAAGTTACACCTGGCCATTTGATGGCTCCTTAGCTCTCAGTCCACCTAGCATCCCTGCCGTAGGTCATTCTTATTTTATGTGATGCCTTTAGAGTGTTCCATTTAAACTACACTGAGACTTGTAAAGACCCACAGCATCTACAGAGGACATCAAGTATGGGAGCTTAATCAAGTCAGCATCTGCTCCATTTGAAGGATGTAGAGTATTGATAACTCTTCCTATTGCTTTAAGATTTGTTGTAATATGTTCTGTCAACTCAGCCTACTTCTATAACTGTATAACTGGCAAATACATTCCATTAAAAAGGAAGGTGGGTGAGGGTTGTAATATGTTCATTTCATAAACAGTGGGGACGTCTAGAGCTGATGTTCAGTTCTGTAGCTTGCCTGGGGAAATAAAGTAAACCAAAGGAAGAACAGGCAGTGACAGCTGGGAGGGGGCTAGGGGATACCGGAATGTACAAGAAGAGAAAGACTGGTGGGTAAGATTTTTGGCTTAAGACTAGAGTATTCCCAGTTAACATTAGTTCCTTATATGTTCATAATACTTATGTATGATGGGTAGAACAAGTAACAGCATTTTCATTAGACCAATGAGAAAAATGAAGCCCAAGATGTTAAGTGACAGGCTTTGAGCTCCGACACCAAGTAACTAAATCAAAAGCAGAATTCACATCTGCTAATTCTCACTTTATTCTGCCAGATTAGTAATGAAGTTTTAAGTTGTAATATCTGTAGGAGCCTGAGAAGATTCCATCACTAATCATTCTTATTGTGGCATTTAAGATGCTTGGTGACTTGGCTACTCTAGATTTCTAGCCTGAACTCTCCAGCTATGGCCCACCTCCTTAATTAGCTCCAGTTGTACTCAATTAGTTCTGTTCTCTCATCTGTCCAGCTGTCCCTCACTTTTCAGCTCTCAGCTTCTTCTGTGAAAAGCCATCTCTCACACCTCTAAGGTGGTGAATATGACCCTCCTTTGTGCTCTGTCGTGCCTTGTTCTTTCTCCTATTCTAGCACTGGACAGTAGTGGCCTGTTTTATTGTGCTCCTATTCCCATCTGAAATGTCTTAAGGATGGTGACTTATTTACCATTACATCTCCAGTGCTTAGCACAGCTTTCAGCCTATATTAAGGTACCCAAATATTTGATCAATAAAGAAAGCCAATATCAGATGGCATAATCATTTTAAAAGTTCACTTTTATATTTTAGATTACAGCCAAGTCTTCCATTTGCAACCTAAATTTGATTTTGCACATTATGCCAACAAATATTAACCCAGATACTTAGCACCTTCATGGGCTTGTATACCCAGGCTCCTGCATGATAGTCCTTGTTATATAATAGGTCCTCAATTTTTAGATGAATTACTAAAAGATGATTACTATTCCTATTTTCTAAGTCATTTAGACTTTTTTTTTGCATGTAAATATGGTGACATAGGACAGAATATAGGAAGGGCCATATGGGAAGAGCTTTTGGTGGCTTTTCTTTGATGAGCTGAAAAACATGATTGCAAGGAGGAAATACAAAGGTTTTTGTTGTGGACAGCAAGGATCCCCCCACCCAGGCCACAGACCTGTACCGGTTCATGGCCTGTTAGGAACCAGGCCACACAGCAGGAAGTGAGTGGTAGGTGAGCAAGCATTACCACCTGAGCTCCGCCTCCCATAAGATCAGTCTTGGCATTAGATTCTTATAGGAGGGCAAACTATTGTGAACCATGCATAAGAGGGATCTAGGTCACGTGATCCTTTTATGAGCCTCTAATGCCTGATTTGAGGTAGAACTCTTTCTTCCTGAAACCATCTCCCCGATACCCCACCCCACATCTGTGGAAAAACTGTCTCCCATGAGCACTGGTCCCTGGTGCCAAAAAAAAAGGCTGGTGACTGCTGGTGCACAGAATCCTGACTTAGTAGACCCATGGGATCACTGACCAAAAAGAGACCACAGAATCTGATCTGGCCTATGGAAATCAAAGATGGCTTGGCCAGGAGAATATGCAACCTACAGATTCATTCATTCACATAATGAGTGAATATTTTGGATAATATTACCAGATTCACAAGTATTCATAAAGATCTCAAAATGCTTTATAAACAGTATATTACTGGTGGTAAGACCAGAGGTCATATTTATAGGAAAAAATAAGAGTTTGAAACAGGATCTTAGTTATTTTGACCTCTAGCTCAGTGTTCTCTTCTGCCATTTTCCTTTTCACCAACCTCTCCAAATGGAGTACCCTCTTTCACACGTATTTAAGTGCCCACTGTCGCTGCAATACAGTATAATAGGTTAGAGTTCAGGCCCTGAATCTAGGCAGTTTTGGTTTGAAACCTAGCCCTATCACCTAGTAGCTACATGAACTTAGGTAGTTAACTTGCTGTGTTGCAAAATGTACAAAGGAGTTGACAAAAAATAGAATTCATCTCACTTGGTGGTTGTGAGATTTAAATGAGTTATTACATATGAAGTGTCTGGAAAATAGTAAGAGCTCAGTAAAATGTTAGCTCTGGTCATTAATATTATTATGTGCTAGGTTAGGTGTTGTGAATGCAAAGAGGGAGATTAAAAGTTGTGGTTTCTGTGCTTGTCATTGTCATTCTGTGCTTCTCTTTACTGTATAATCCAATCCATTCTTTACTTTCCTCTGCTTTGCTCTGCAAAAGGGCCAGACTCCTAAAAGCCATATTTTCCAGGCTCTTTTGCCAATTGGCTTCCTGCTAGGTTTGGTCACACAAAAGGTTCATATAAGATAGTGAGGTTAGGAGGCCAAGAGTCTCTCTCTACATGGGTAATGTTAAAGAAAACCAGAACCAGACAGTAAAGTAGTTAAAACAGACTTTGTTCAGGAACTACTGCAATGAGGGATAGACCTCAGTATAACCGGACTCACTTCTGAATACAGCATGGACAAGTAGGGATTCATAGCCAAGGGGCAGGTTGGGAAGTTAGTAGGTGGAAAATGACTAAGAAAACATTAGGAATAAAAGGATACAGGTTAGACATCTAACAAGATTCTTGCTGAAGGCAGGCTAGATTAGTCAGATAACAAGTATGAAGGATGAAGAATTTGGTCAGATAAAGGGAGATATTGGGGTGGGAGATTCTTTCCAAACTGACTGGGAAGATTCTTGCCACAATAGGGTGATGCATTTACAGAAAGATAAATGTCAAGGTGGAGACCTAGAGGACTCAGACTAAGTAACTAAATGTTAGTCAGAAAGAGAATCTTTGTTAGTAGCACCACCAGAGAAGTTCTCTCTTCGTCATTTCCTGTCTCCAAACAGAGCCTCTCTCCATGCTCACAGATTCCACTTGGAAGCTTCAGTTTTCAGGTTTCCTACCAACTTTCCGTGTAGGGAGTGAGGCCAATACAGGCTACAATACAACAAGATGAAAGGACATATTCCTGATAATGGATGTTACTTAGTACCAGATTCAACTGTGCCTGAAGATTATATACGACTAGATTTTTAAATATACAAGCCTATAAAAGTACTCCCCTTTGCTTAAGTCTCTTTCACTTGCCACTGTACAAGTCCTAATACAATGTCTACTAATCCCTGAGAAGAGTTTGAATTAATATCACAATATAAGGCAATTTGTATTTTCGTTGGATACTTGTCTCTGAAAGCCATATTACTAATATTTATTGTCTTGCTAGGATTAAGAGTATGAAGATGAGCAAGATAAATATGGTGCTTCTCTTTGATAGGACAATAATAACTATTTTCAACAATGTTAAGTTTTACTATACTTATTCTAAAATGTTTTCTCTGGAGATCTGAGCATCTTCTCTTAGTTGGTGTCTTAAAACTAAAGGGCATCTCATCCATTTTAATACAAGGACATAAACTAAAATGCAAAGCGAAATCTTTGGGAGGAAAGTTTATTTTTGATAAAGTAAATCCCAAGCCTCCAAGTTGTTCTTTAGGAAACCTTCCCAAGGCAGAATTTTTTAGTGCCATAAAATTAAAATTGTTTATTCTGCTATTTGCTTTCTTGGCTCTCTTGTTCTCCACTTGCTTATGATGATACAATTTGTCTTCTGATAATGGATGAGCCTCCTCTCCCTTTCAATCACTACCATAGGCCCCTAAAACTTGCTCAAGAAATGACCAAAGTTTGTTTGCTTTGGGGATTTTTAATCTTTCATGGTTGGTGACAGTAAATTTATAATCATAATGCAAGTGTGTGTGTGTGTGTGTGCGCGCGCGCGCCTGTGTTGTGAACCTGTGTGCATGATTTGTCCTTAAAGTAGACGCAGTGGCCTTTTAGTGTTATAATAGATGATCAGAGTGTAGTTGCTATGGAAACAATAACCAAATTTCCCGACTTTTGAGGGCGGGAGATGCAGCAGTGGCAACTATGATCAGAGGAGAGATATTGATGATAAAATCTAAGACTTAAAAGTAAGGGATTTTTCTATTTTACTGTTCAGGTCAGAGCAATCTGCTCTTTCCCTGTATCTCTCAAGAATACCCATCAGAACCAGGCTGAAGGCATACTAATATTTTTTATTCTTATTCTAGAGACAGGGTCCCGCTGTGTTGCTTAGGCTGGTGAGCCGTGGTGTGCTCACTGCAGCCTCAACCTCATGGGCTCAAGTGATCTTCCCACTTCAGTCATACGCCACAACCACAGACACATGCCACCATGTCCAACTAATTTTTATGTTTGTAGAGATGGGGTCTATGTTGCCCAGGCTTGTATCAAACTGCTCACCTCAGGTGATCCTCTTACCTCAGGTGATCCTCTTGCCTCAGCCCTCCAAAGCATTGGGATTACAGGTGTGAGCCACAGTGCCCAGCCTCATCAGTTTTATACTCAGTTTATCGTGGATACTGACTGGGTGAGGGGCATATTGTAATTCTTGGTTATATTTGGTATATAATTTCTCTGTAGTATAAAATCATACTTTTTTGTAATGGAGTATGTTTAGATCCAGACTAGTATCTATACAAGAAAATGTTGCTTAAATTAAGTCAGCAAACTTATGCTTTCATTTGAAATGAGATACCTTGAGATTTCCTTTTCATTCAACTAATTAGCACAAGTTGGTTAGTCAGATGAAGCATATTTAATACATTCTGTGATCAGAAGGAAACATTTTCTAGGACCCCATGTCTACTGAGAAGGTTTTTTGTAGCTTCCTTTATACCACTAGTAGTTTTGCATTGTTAAACTTTGGAAAATGCACCAAATGAGAAGCTCATCTACCTGTGTTTATAATATTCATACCACATGTCAGGGCATTGGGAGTGGAATCATTGTCTTGATAGCTTAATGAGAGTGCTCTGTGCCCAGCAGTGTTAAGCTACATGGATATAACAATGGATAGGAAATGATTCCTGCTCCCAAGAACCGCTTGACCACACAAGGAGAGAATATACGTAGTGACTGCTCATTGCATGGGGAAAGCACAGGACCAAGGCCAACAAATGCAGCCAAATACCAGTTATTCCTTTGAGCCCAATGAGATGGGGCAGATGAAGCTCAAGGGGAAGAAAAAGTTGAGATAGGACCTGATGGAAGGGCAGACCTGGGAAAGAAGGCAGGCGATGCTTAGTGTCAGTAAACTTCACAGCTTATAAATAGACTGCATATATTCTTTTGAAAGTGTCAAGTGTCAAAATAGAGTGAGATTCAAGCAAATGGTATAAGAAAAGACATAGATGAGACATGATGTAGTGGTTCGGGGACATTGAGCACATTGGCTCCACTGAGGAGCATAAGGATCTAAAATATTTTGGGGGAGTTGTCAGGGCTGTAAATGATCGATTAGGAAATCTTGGCTTTTGTAGACACTAGATGATATTGAAGACAGCATGGCTTCAACTTTAATGATTTCAGGTCGAGGCAAAGGCCCTATAATCGTGAAGAATAGTAAATTATCACCCACTTGTTATCTTAATGATAACAAGTCAGTAAATGAAAAAGGAATTTGGTTGCAAATAAAACCAGCATGAGACAAACACGAAAGGCCCTGTGGGATTATAGCTGATGTTTTGTGGTAGTGAAAACTTGTTGGCTCTTGTTTACCTCTTCCATAGCTCTTTCACTGGGTTTTTATCCCTAAGTTATGTCAGGTCTAGCCTTTTCAAATAAATATGAAAGAGAAGGTCTTAAAACCTAGTTTTTTGGCTTATGAAATTGTATAACATATGTAAATATGTTAGGGTTTTTTTTTCTGGCTAATGGAGAGCACTTTGAGTTACAGTTTTATTCACACTGAAAAACTGGCCCACCTTGATGTCACAGTGATAATGACATGGTCTTCTCAGCTTCTCAATACTCAGTAAAATTGTGAAGATGGATTTTAGCATTGTCAACTCTGAGGTTTTGTTTGGTAACACCGTGGGTAATGTGTATCTGAAAGTCAATGTACAGTGATTGTATCTGATGTAAGGCAGTCAAAGTGAGATGTACATTTGGCACAGGTAGTAGAATATACACATTGTGTGTGTACTTGTGTGTTTGCTTTCAAAAATCAAGTTGTATTTTAAAGTTTAACAGTCTTGTAATCTTTTTTTCTTTTTCAAAGGATCTTCTTAAAAAATGCTACTCTGCCAAGGCATCTTACCTCTTCCAGCAGGATAAATTCTATGATGTGAGCTATGACACAGGAGACAAGTCTATCCAATGTAGCAGAAGACCAGATGCATTCAAGTTCTGGATGACCTGGAAGGCCCTGGGTACATTAGGCCTTGAAGAAAGAGTTAATCGTGCTCTTGCTTTATCTAGGTACTAAGCCTCCCTCTCTCTCTCTGTGTGTGTATGTATCTGTGACTGTCTATAATAGAAGACCTAAGTAATACTTGAAATGTGTTGCAAGTGCATGTTTTCATTTGTGCATTCTTTATTTCATCCAATACACATTTTCTCAGTACCTACTATGTGTTAGGAATTATGAACAGAGCAGTCCTGCCACCTCCCTCCAAGATCCTAGTCTACTGAGATACACAAATGACCCTCCTTTTTGGCAAGTCAGGTATAGAGTCTCCAAGACCAATCAGGAGGGCTCTCTAAGTGTGTTCTTGAGGAGCACTGGCAGAGGCTCCTTGGAGGAAGTGACTTTCAACTGAGATGTAATGAAGAGAAGGTGATACCGTTTGGCTCTGTGTGCCCACCCAAATCTCATCTTGAATTGTATTCCTATAATTCCCAGGTGTTGTGGGAGGGACCTGGTGGGAAATAATTTGAATTATGGGGGCTATTTTCCCCATACTGCACTGTGATAGTGAATAAGTCTCACAAGATCTGATGGTTTTATCAGGGGTTTCTACTTTTGCATTCTTCCTTGTTTTCTCTTGCTGCCACCATGCAAGAAGTGTCTTTTGGCTTCTGCCATGAATTGAGGCCTCCCCAGCCATATGGAACTGTAAGTCATTCAAGAGGTGACTTGGGTGCTATTAAAAGCATTCCATTTTAAAAGGGAAACAGCATAAAAGTTCAGAAAATTCTCATCCTGACGATACAGTAGAAAAGAAAAACCCATTTTTTGAGGAGAAATCCAAGCTAGCTGCAGAAATTTGCATAAGTAACAAGGAGCTGAATGATAATCCTCAAAACAATGGGGAAAATGTCTCCAGGGCATGTCATAGGTCTTCATGGCAGCCCCTCCCGTCAGACCCAGAAGCCTAGGAGGAATAAATGGTTTCGTGGGCTTGGGGACACACAGGGTCCCCAAGCTGTGTGCAGCCTACAGACTTGGTGCCCTGCATCCCAGCTGCTCCAGACATTGCTAAAAGGGGCCAAGGTGCAGCTCAGCCCATGGTTTCAGAGGGTGCAAGCCCCAAACCTTAGCAGTTTCCACGTGGTGTTGAGCCTGTGGGCACACAAGTCAAGAATTGAGGTTTGGGAACCTCCACCTAGATTTCAGAAGAGGTATGGAAATGCCTGGATGCCCAGGCAAAAGTTTGCTGCAGGGGAGGGGGCCCTCATGGAGACCCTCTGCTAGGGCAGTGCAGAAGGGAAATGTGGGGTCGGAGCCCCCACACAGAGTCCCTACTGGGGCACTGCCTAGTGGAGCTGTGAGAAGAGGGCCACCATCCTCCAGACCCCAGAATGGTAGATCCACTGACAGCTTACACTGTGTGCCCGGAAAAGCCGCAGACACTCAACGCCAGCATGTGAAAGCAGCCACGATGGGGGCTATACCCTGCAAAGCCACAGGGGTGGAAGTGCCAAAGGCTATGGGAACCCACCTCTTGCATCAGCGTGACCCAGATATGAGACATGGATTCAAAGGAGATAATTTTGGAACTTTAGAATTTGACTGCCCTGCTGAAATTCAGACTTGTATGAGTCCTGTAACCCCTTTGTTTTGACCAATTTCTCCCATTTGGAATGGCTGTATTTACCCAATACCTGTATCCCCATTGTATCTAGGAAGTTACTAGCTTGCTTTTGACTTTACAGGTTCATAGGCAGAAGGGACTTGCCTTGTCTCAGATGAGACTTTGGACTGTGGACTTTTGGATTAATGCTGGAATGAGTTAAGACTGGGGGACTGTTGAGAGGTTGTGATTGGTTTTGAAATGTGAGCACATGAGATTTGGAGAGGCCAGGGGCAGAATGACATGGTTTGACTCTGTGTCCTCACCCAAATCTCATCTTGAATTCTACTCCCATAATTCCCAGGTGTTGTGGGAGGGACCCAGTGGGAGATAATTTGAATCGTGGGGGCGGTTTCCCCCATACTGCTGTCATGGTAGTGCATAAGTCTCATAAGCTCTGATGGTTTTATCAGGGGTTTCTGCTTTTGCATTTCTTTTTCTCTTGCCACTTCCATGTAAGAAGTGCCTTTTGCCTCCCACCATGATTCTGAGGCCTCCCCAGCCTCAGGGAACTGTAGAACTATAAGTTCAATTAAACCTTTTTCTTCCCAGTCTCAGGTATGTCTTTATCAGCAGCATGAAAACGGACTAAAACAGAAGGGGAGAAGAATGACCTAGGTGGAAGGAGCAACAGGCCCAAGTTTCTGGGTGTGAGGTGACGCAAAAGTCTGGATGCGACATTAAGGACCTGAAAAGCAGATAATCTGTGAGTTGTGGTGGCAGCTTAAGTCTTGAAGGGAAAGGCAGTGTGGAAGTACCATGTTTACTTGCCTTGTAGTAACATTAGAAATAAAACTTGTCACACTTTCAAGAACATTAGAAAAGCTCGAGATGTAGATGCCAGATATTGCTACTTGAATAGGACTGAACTGCTAAACTTAGATCAGTGGTGGACAGGCCATAGCCAAATTTAGTTTTAAATGTGTTTTGTTGGGCTTATACTGCTCAGGGTTAACTTTCATGGTGTTAAACATTCAAACATTTAAATATTTGAAGTGCTTTTTTAAAAAAATAAATTTCTCGAAAACCTGGATTTGCTTTTCTCAAAGCTTAGAATGCTCTCAGTCCCACATGGTAACAATTAGCTGAACATGATGATGCCTGACTCTGGAGAAACACAGTCCCTAATCATTTCTTACAGTTTAAAAAAAAAAAAAAAAAAAAAAAAAAAAAAAAAAAAAAACCTAAGCAACTAATCTAGCCTAATAGCATAGAGGTACAGACAACCTGGATTCAAGACCTAAATCCTATGTGACTGGGGCAAGTTTCTTAGTCTCTCTGCACCTCGGTTTTGTCCCAGTAAAATGATAATAGCACGTATCTCAAACAGTTACTATAAAGATTAAAGGAATTGATACATGTAGAACACTTAGATTAATGCCTGGGATGTCCTACATGCTATTTAAGTTTTAGTTATTATTTACTTAACTGCTTGGCCAGTATATAGGCATCAGGCTTTGAACTCTGTTTTAGATAGTCTTTCTTTACTCCCTGTTAACAGTTCACTTGGAAAATCATGTAGGACCTTCTTAGAGATTTATAGCAATTTCTTCTTTCTATACTGGGAGTGGTATGGGTATTCTGAGCAACAAGCTGTCTGAATGTGTTAAAAAAACAATTGTTTTCCCCCTAGAGGTCTAAATGTTGGCTAGCATGACTTTATATCATATCATAGTGGCTGGGGTGTTTGAGTCTACTCCCCACATGTCTTTCATATTCCTTGATCAGCATACTAGCCAGCACATATTCTTGAGATGGCCATGACAGAAGGCCAAGAAGGCAAACCAATTATGTAAGCCCACTTTAAACTCCTGATTGTATTATATCTGTAGCTGATTGCATTGTACTCCTTTGGTCAAAGAAAATCATATGGCTAAACTCAATGTGAGGAGGTGGGAGGTGGGAAGTGCCCTCTGCCTTTTAGCAGGAAGAATTGCAGAGTTACATGGCAAAGGGCTTGGATATAAGGACAGGTAAAGAGATGGCTTTGGCATTTTCAGAAGACTTTTAGAAGTCAGTAATTCTGGTGATTATGGGTATGAAGCAGTTTGAAAAACCTGTGAATATTATATGAGGATTCTTGGTAGTAAGCGATGGAAACATTAACTCAAGATATTATAAACAAAGGTAATTTAAGGCTTTTAAGACTAGTGTAGTGATGACTTTTGGAAGGCTTGGTCTAGGTTCTTAAACAATATCAACAGTCCTCGGTCTCTCTGCATCTTGCAGTTCTGCTTTCCTTCAAGTTGGGTTTATTCCTATGGAGGAAGATGGATGCAAAGAGTGTCAGATCTATATTCTTCCAGGTTCAAGTTTAAGATCAAAAGGATAAAGTACTCCTCCCTCAACAATCCCGAGGAAAGTTTATTTGAGAGTGAGGTAAATATCCATCTCTGAATCAGTCATGGTTTCTAGGGCAATGTGATGCTCTCAGTAGTAATGATGATTCACCTGCTCTCTCTTGGCACTGGGGAGTGTGTCAATTCCTTTTTATAGAATGTGTACTGAGCCTAGATGAAGGTACCTTTGTTAGAGATAGGGTTAAAGTGCTTCTATTAGAAGTGGGGAGATAACCCAGTGGTGAAAAAACAAGACGGTCTACGGTCTACCATAAATTATTTATAGCTGCTCACTAAATTAGAAGTCCAGGAAACTCTGTTCCGTTTTTGTGGATTTTCTTGCACTATTTAAATGGGGGTAGAATCTCTGCATTATTTTGTCTAAGCTTGAAATAAGGTTAGTTATATTTTATGATTGTATTTATTATAAAGTTAACATTCATCTCAGGGTGGAATTTAGTTTATAGTCTAAGAATACTTTCTAATTTCTGCAGAGAAATATCACAGGAGGATAAATGTTAACATTTCAATTCAATTCAACACTTATTGTTTGTAAATGTTTGTCAAGTTGAATTGAATTAACATTTTAGTGAGCATTGCTGCCGACTGTGACCTATGTTTAAATATTTGAAAAATAATCCCTCTTCTTTCCTGCTGTTACCCATAATAGTTTTTTTGCCTTAACTTTCCACACTCTTGATATCCAACAGTCTATTCCTGGGGTTGGCAAAAGTCTGCCTCCAATGCCAAGGAAAAGGGCAGAGTACTTTGAGGCATGTAATTTGGTATGAATGTGAAATTATACAACTTGGAAAGAGTTTCTCTAGAATTAAGATTTATAGTAAATTAGCAACAGAAGGGCTTTATTTTCATGATTTATTTCTTTTCAAATTACTGATTCGTTTGTAGTTCTGCTTTTTAGGAAAGATAGAATATTTTCTCAATTCTAGGGTCTATTCTGTTTGCTTAAGCCTATATGCAGTAGTATAGCAGGTAAATTGGCTCTCAGAAGGAAAAGAAAGCCCCAGTTTGTAGAGTCTGCCAATTTTCATGGTGTAAATATTTGTCATAGTAAATTGCAAGCTACCAATGGTTGTAGTTTGATGAAATTCCTGAATATTTAACAGTGGACTCTCAACCACTACAAACTAGCCCTAGACCACCACTGGTTCTGTGAGCCATAATCTTAATTCTTCCAGCTATAATCTTAACTCTTCCAGTCTTCTAACCAGGTGCGTAATGTGAAGTAGCATAATCAGTTCAAACCACTGACAGGGTCAAGATATTTCCCATGAAGCCCACTGATGCCTGGCAACTTGCTTCAGCGTTTACCAAATCAAAAGCATTTCACCCATGGTTGGAAGGCTCCACCTGGAATAATTCTAAGTCACAGTAACATTGTTTTGTTTCCAAGGAGTGTAACTTCTTTCAGTAGATAACTCCAGCAAAGTAAAGCTGCACATGATGATTGTATTAGTATTTGAGGAGCACGTTATTGGCAGGCTCTTATAGCTAAAATATCCACTTCCCTAGGCCCTAGGGTCAGGTATCAAATACTGGAAAAGCTGTGCAACTGTTTTCCTTTGATAATGATACAGGAAGAATTATACCGATTCCATAGAAATAATGTTTCCATATTCCTGAATCTAAATGGAGCTTAACTTTGAAGTTTTTTATTGACTAAGATTTAAGGATGAGATTTTGATAGACCAATGATCACTGCACCGATCAGATAGCCCTCTTTGTCTTCCCCTGGGAAAGTAAGAGCAGACACTTTCAAGAGGACAATGATTCCAATTTTATGGGTTGTCAGAAATTTAGCAAGGAAAAATTTAGTGCCTAGGAGACCTCTAAGGCTTTTCCTAATTTCCATTTGACCCTGTCAACCCAATTGAAGAGAGAACATTTCTCCCAGAAAATATTAATTACTAAAATGCTTTTTTTCTTTGGTTTGAAAATCAGTGACACTGAGAGCCTAAGGCAACATGTGATTACTGGGCATAATTGAAACCCAGGGGGATCAGGTTTAAAACTACCACTATGGCACAAAGCCAGTGACTGTACATTTCTGATATCTGCCTAGGAAAGTAAAAAATGTTTTACTATACTAGGTTACCTGTTGCTGAGGGCACCTTCTAGGCCTTTGTTATGGCATTCAGGTTAAATGGATATCCACTAAGGGATAATTTTTCAAGCAGGCTTAGAAGAGTCATGTCTAAGTCTTTTCAACAACAACAAACAGCTCAGGAACTCCCACTCTGCTACTTTGGTCTCCAGAGTATCATTTATCTATTCCCTTTACACACAATCTCTGCAATCTCTCAGATGGAAATCATTTCATAGACTTGCATGGACACCGAGGGGTTTATTGTTATCAGTATGGAAAAGGTGAGCAGTTACACAATGGTGCTTTTGTGCCAGTGTATTTCTCTAGGTGATGGCAGGTACAGAGTCTGGAAGACTAGGGAACAGTCTTCGTTTTTATTTTTCTTTATATTGGTGATCTTTTTAAAAGTTACAATTACAGTAGAATAGAGCACGTGGGTGTCTGTGATGAATTCCACAAGTCATGTGACATGTGCTGATATATGCAAAGCATATGGAAAGCAGATGGAAAAATCTCAGGAGTTCTGGGAGGCTCAATGCATCAGAAGAGATTTCAAATGAGAAGATGAGACTAGGAGAGAAACTTGGTCCAAAATGGTTCAGGGAGGCGCTAAGCGGCTGCTGAAGTAAGAAAGGGACTGGAAAGGCTATTTTCAGAGAGGAAAGAATGTCTTGCAAAAGGACAAGAGAAATAAAAACAAAGGGCGAGATTTATATAACCAATCTGAGAACTGAGATTCTCTAATGTTAGAAGCATATTTGTAAGAAAGAAAAGTTGTTTTGCAGCAAGTTTATCATTAATGCATTTGCCAAGATCAAGCCAGAATATTAATATGTTATTACCCCACAGTAGGATTGGTGAAAACTCTAAATATGTATTTTTTCTCTCTTTTATGCCAAGGTTAGTGGAAGGGACAAAGAGTTCTATGAAGTTATTACTGCTTTTCGAGTCCACTTACTTGAATACCTTTTGATAGTAGTTTATGGTTTCTGCATTATGTCCCCAAACTGAACGTACTTTTTTTCTGGCTTCCACCATGTAAGATTAGTTTATTAAATGTATTTTGTCTTTAGGCTGTTTTCATATATTGCAGAAAAAGTTATGAGGAATAAATTATCCCTAGAAACATAGGCAGAGGTGACTTAAAACGTTTTGGCTTTCCTCCCAACAACTCATTTCATTTAAGCATTTATTTAAGAAGAGGATAGGGTACTTTATAGTAGAAATACTTCTAAACCAGCATTTATGAAAGTATGCTGTGGCCAGTAGACTTCCAAGAGATCTTAATAGATGATCCTTCAAAAAATAGTTCCATTGTTAAATATGTCTGGGAGATGCTAACTACTATATTATTCCTCTCCTGGAAATTCGAAGTACTCATTAGGACATTTAAAACTTTGAGAGGGCCTGTAATATAGAAGCATTTTTTAACTTTAATCAATATGCAGACGCTGTTGATTTGCTCACCAAGGACCATTCTCTCTTGCCTGTAGAACATTGATTTTGTTCACATAGCAATGTTCAAAAGCTGGGAACATTGGTTTAGTCAACCATCTTCCCCAATTATTAGTTTAGGGGAGGGTAGGTGGCTCAGTCAACAAGATACTGTGAAGACTTCTGGGGAAAATATTCTTCTCTAAATAGAACTTAAAGTGCTTTTGCTATAGCCCTCTCTGCGCTTTGGACACTGCTGTATAAGGATGGGACGTATGGAGCTGTAGCAGCTGCTTGTGAACATGAGAGGAAACCTCCCTAACACAGAGCATGGCTAGCTGAAATTATAGTAAATAACTGGTTCCTGATATTATTGAACAATCCAACCAGCTTGACAAATGGCCTTATGAATTAAGCCAAGTATAGTTTTTTGTTGGAGATCTTGCTCTCTCACCTAGGCTGGAGTGCAGTGGTACAATTATGGCTCACTGCAACCTCCACCTCCCAGGCTCAAGTGATCCTCCTTCCTACCTCAGCCTCCTGAGTAGCTGGGACCATGGATGTACACTTCCACACCCGGCTAATTTTTGTATTCTTGGTAGAGATGGGGTTTCACCATGTTGCCCAGGCTGGTCTTGAACTCCTGGACTCAAACAATCTGCCCACCTCAGCCTCCCAAAGTGCTAGGATTATAGGCATAAGCCACCATGCCTGGCCAAGTGTACCTCTAAGCATAGACAAAAATCAATCTAATTGATATGCCTAGCAGTGTTCAAACTTATTTGATAGTGGGACTTTTTATGTGGAAAACCTCTATTAAGATGGTATACCATGGAGCACAGTTTGAAAACTCTGGTGTAAGACCTTTGTTATCATAGTAATAGCTGCATCCCCTGTTGCCTCAAATCACCTCTACCTTCAACTCAGCTGGAGTGTTACACTGGGTGTATCAGTCCGTTCTCATGCTGCTAATAAAGACATACCTGAGACTGGGCAATTTATAAAGAAAAAGGTTCAATGGGCTCACAGTTCCATGTGGCTGGGGAGGCCTCACAATCATGGCAGAAGGTGAAGGGGGAACAAAGGCACGTCTTACGTGGCAGCAGGTAAGAGCATCTGCAGGGGAACTGCCCTTTATTAAACCATCAGATCCTGTGAGACTTATTCACTGTCATGAAAACAGCATGAGAAAACCCACCCCCATGATTCATTTACCTCCTACCAGGTCCCTCCCATGACCCATGGGGATTATGGGAGCTACAATTCAAGATGACATTTGGGTGAGGACACAGCCAAACCATATCACCGGGCTTTAACAGGCTCTGAGAGTGACTGCGATAGGAACATTACCCCAACACAAAGCCCAGATCTACGTGGTTAGCAAAAAGAGTTTTAACAGAAATAATTCTGTTTTAGGATGCCTTTCCCCCAGGAGCAACTTTAGCCAGTTTGACAAGCATTTTAAAATGATACTATGGTTAATACATGCAAGTTTTGTGTAGTCATAACTTGGAAGGATTTTACCAATTTTTTTGTATATCTTTACATGCATGAGGAAATGGAGGCAGGCTCAGGAAGACTTAGGAATTTGCCTAGATTCACAAAGTTATTTAGCTGCACAATTAGAATCTTCTAAAGTTATTCCCAAGATTTCTGGAGAAAGCTTTCTTCATAGCCTCAGTTCAGGATGAAATCATAACAAGCTTTTGAGTTAACAGATTGCCAGTACATTTGTGCCTGAAAAGGTGAGAAAAAGGATGGTTCACAAAGCTTTTCTCCTATAGGTAGGAAGTATATTCATCTATTTGTTTTATATTTTTAAGTTCTTTTTCAAAAACTGTACAAGTAACCACATATATGAAACTTTGAAAGGAGATATAAAAAGGGAATGGAAAATTCCCCCACCCCCATTGCATCTTCTTTCCCCCTCCCTCAGGTAAACTAACAATTTATGACGTATCCTTCCATACTATTTTTGTATATACATGTGGATAGAGATTTAAAAAAAAAAGTGTAAAAATTGAATCAAATCATCCCCATTTCTCAGAACCTCACTTTTATCTTTTACTAATTTATCATGATCATGCTGTGCTTTAAGTGGATATAATTCATTCATTTTAATAGCTGCAGGTTACATTATGTTGCTATAGTCAGCATTTTAATTCCCTATTTATGAATATTAATCTTGTTTCTAGTTATTTTGTATGGAATATACCTATACACCCACAGTACAGAGATTTAGATATAACAGCATATATGTGCACATATATTTATATGTACTATCTATCCTTGATATAACTTTTTTCTTGGTAGACCAGCATTTCAAAACTGGTTTGCTTGATAAGATATGAGTATTATTAATTTAAAAGGTTTGTAGCAGCTTTCTATCATATTCTCACCACCACTGGATGTTGTCACTCTAAAATTTGTTTCTGGTATCATTGGGAAACATGGTTAATACAGGAGTATTTTATTTTATGTGCTTAACCTTATTTTCCCAGGCATTGCATTTTGGGGGTTTTGTTTTTACAAATTGAGGGTTTGTGGTAATCCTGCATGGAGCAAGTCTATCAGTGCCATTTTCCCAACAGCATGTGCTAACTTCATGTCTGTGTTATGTTTTCGTAATTCTCATAATAAAAATGTTTGAGTCATCAGTTCTGTTTGATGTTACTGTTGTAATTGCTCTGGGGCTCCATAGAATGCACCCATAGAAGCTGGAAAGCTTGACTGCTGTCCAACTGGCCATTCCCCCCATCTCTCTCTTCTTCAGGCTTTCCAATTTTCTGAGACACAGCAATATCAAGATTAGGCCAACTAATAACTCTACAATGGCCTCTGAGTGTTCAAATAAAAGGAAGAGTCACATGTCTGTCACTTCAAATAATCTAGAAATGGTTAAGCTTAGTGAGGATGACATGCCAAAAGCCAAGACAGACAAAGTTAGGCCTCTTGTGCCAAATAGCCAAGTTATGAACGTAAAGGAAAAGTTCTTGAAGGAAATTAGAGGTTCTAAACTTTAGTGAATACATGAATAATAAAGCAAAACCACCTTATTGCTGATATGAAGGTCTTAGAGTTCTGGATAGATCAAACCAGGCATGACATTGCCTTGAGCCAAAGCCCAATTCAGAGCAAGACCCTAACTTTCTCCAATTCTATGAAGGCTGAGAGAGGTGCAGAAGATGAACAAGGAAAGTTGGAAGCTAGCAGAGGTTGGTTCATGAGGTTCGAGTACAGAAGCTGTCTCACAACATAGAAGTGCAAGATGAAGCAGCAAATGCTGATGGAGAAACTGAGCAAGTTGTGCTGAAGATCTAGCTAAGATCATTGAAGAATGTGGCTACATTAAACACGTTTTCAATGTAGGCGAATCAGTCATATTGGAAGAAGCTGCCACGTACGAATTTCATGACCAGAGGGAAGTCATTGCCTGTCTTCAAAGCTTCAAATACAGGCTGAATCTATTGTTAGGAGCTAATGTAGCTGGTGACTTTAGGTTGAAGTCAATGCTCATTTACCATTCTGAAAATTCTAAGACTCTTCAGATTTATGCTAAACTTACTCTGCGTGTAACTCTAAGTGGAACAACGAAGCCTGTGACAGCACATCTCTTTATAGCATGGTTTACTGGATATTTGAAGCCCACTGTTGAGACTTGAGACTACTCAGAAAAAAGATGTTTTTCAAAATATTACTGCTCATTGAGAATGCATCTAGTAACTCAAGAGCTCTGATGGAGATGTACAAGGAGATTAATATTGTTTCCATGCTTGCTAACAACATTCATTTTACAGCTCATAGATCAAGGAGTAATACAGACTTTCAAGTCTTATTTAAGAAATTTATTTTGTAAGGCTATAGCTGTGATATCAGTGATTCCTCTGATGGATCTGGGCAAAGTGAATTGAAAATTTTACAGGTTTACCCTTTTATACACCACTGAAAACACTGATGACTCATAGGAGGTGGTCAAAATACTAATAATGGGGATTTAGAAGAAGTTAATTCCAACTCTCATGGTTGACTTTTAGGGGTATAAGACTTCAGGGAAGGAAGTCACCGAAGATGTGGTGAAAACAGCAAGAGAAATAGAATTAGAAATGAAGCCCAAAGATGTGACTGAATTGCTGCAGTCTCATGATAAAACTTGAATAGATGAGGAGCCTCTTCATATGGATGAGCAAAGAAAGTGGTTTCGTGAGAAGAAATCTACTCAGTGAGCATATTGTGAATATTGTTGAAAGGATAACAAAGGATATAGAATATTACATAAACTTAGTTGGCAAAGCAGCAGCAAGGTTTGAAAGGATTGACTTTAATTTTGAAACAAGTTCTGTTGTGGGTAAGATGCTTTCAAACAGCATTGCCTACTACAGAGAAATCTTTTGTGAAAGAAGAGTCAGGCAGTGTGGCAACTTTCATCGTTGCCTTATTATAAGAAATTGTCCCAACCACCCCGACCTTCAGCCCTTTGATCAGTCAGCAACCATCAACATCAAGGCAAGACCCTCCAGCAGCAAAAAGATTACAACTCACTGAAGTCTCAGATAATCCTTAGCACTTTTTAGCAACAAGGTATTTTTAATCATGGCATGTGCATTGTTTTAGACATAATGCCATTGTATACTCAGACTACAGTATACTCAGACTACAGTATACTGTAAATGAAACCTTTATATACACTGAGGAACCCCCAAAATTGTGACCCCCTTTCCTGCAGCATTCACTTTATTGTAGTGTTCTGGAACCAAACCTACAAAACCCCCGAGGGATGCCTGTATTATTGTTTTAATTTGCACTTTGATTATTACTGATCTTGAATAACTTTTCTGGTATCTATTGAGCAATGGAATTGCTTTTTATGAAAGCTAGCCAGTGTGATAGGTTTAGCTACATATGTCTTCTGAAAAAGTGTTCAGAGAATGGCATATGTAGAACATCCGGTACTTTGTGAGCATGTGTGCCCATGTGTATGCTCACATTAGTGCTCAAGGATTCCCATATTACTAGTTAATAGACAATTTTTAATAAGATAATATCTTTGAAATATATAATATCTATATGCAAACATCAATATTTAACTTAATATAAAAAGCTGTATAAATTTGGAAAAAGGAACTTCATCTTAAAAACTAGTGTATTCCATATTCACATTATAGAATGACCTTCCTAAAATGATGTAATAATCCCTTTCCAGGTTTTATAGTCGCATCTTTTCATGTTTATGATTTTAATTTTTAAAAAACCATTTCAAATTGGAAAAGAAGATTGCATTAGTCCAGTTTTATAGGTAAGAGACTTGAGGCCCAAGAGGAGCATGGTTGTGTCTTTAAATATTAGTTGAATATTTATGATTTAGTGACATGATCATAGGATCATAACTATTACTGGAATCTAGTTTTCAAAGGCATTCCTGATGTTTGGTGTGATTTTTTGCTATTATATATAAAAATCACAATAAATGCTCTGACAAACACATTTCTGTCAGCGTCTCCATTATTTCCTTAGGTTTGATTCCTAGATTTGAAGTACTGGGTCAAGTGTTGTGAATATTTCAAAGGCTCGTGAATCACTAGTTTTCAAGGCCAACCATTTCAGACTTCTCTTTTGGTATAGACAAAAGCCAAGCCTAGAAGAGAGGAGTCAATGTTATTATATAGAGCACCATGTTCTCAATGTTGTTTTAGTCTTTTCTCAACTCATATTCCATATTTCATCTATGCCCTTTACTTAGGTGTGATAATTCTCTTTCCCCCAATATTCAAAATGACTTTATAGATACTCTATCAATGGCTACAGCCCACTTTTTCCCCTTCATAGTCAGGTAATTTATTTTTTCTTGTATTTTTTAAGTTTTGGGGTACATGTGCAGGATGTGCAGGTTACCTAGGTAAACAAACATGTACCACGGTTTGCTGCACTTAACCCACCACCTAGGTATTAAGCCCCACATGCATTAGCTCTTTTCCCTAATACTCTCCTCTCATCCTCCCCTGACAGGCCCTAGGTGTGTGTTGCTCCCCTCCCTGTGTCCATGTGTTTTCACTGTTCAGCTCCCACTTATAAGCGAGAACATGCAGTGTTTGCTTTTCTGTTCCTGTGTTAGTTTGCTGAGGATAATCAGTCCACTTTTAACATGATACTGATTATCAGCCCTCATTCTCTCTGCGCTGGACTTAGAAAAGATTACGTTGATCTTCCTTGATTTTAAATGAACTTACAAGCAGGATTACACACCAAAAAACAAACAAACAAACAAAAAACTCTTTCCTCCAAGCCAGCTATTTAATGTAAGTACCTATGTTAAATCCCCCATTTAGGATATAAATGTAAGACCCACATGTTCAGAGATATGTATCTCCAGCTTGCTTTATCTGGCTTTTCACACCAGGGTTAAAGCCTGATGCTAACATGAGATAGATATCATCAAAAAGATACATCTTTTTACTCAGGCCAAGGATATTACAGTAGGTCTGGAGTATTTATCTATCCATAGCTCTGCCTGTACCTTGACCTTTATCTGTATCTTTCTTATCTCCGAGCCCTGTCTCTGAATCAGTTTTGTCGTACATCAGTCATGTTCATGACACTTTTACATTGCAGATTATAAATATTATTGTGACTTTTAATTTTAGGTACCTCGTAGATGAAATCAAGAAAAGAGAAGGATTCAAGTTACTGATGGAAGTAAGTGATTACATAATTGTGCTTGTGATTTTGTCAGTTAACAGTGATGAAGGTGGTAATTTTCTAATCTGTTATATATTTCATTGGTTTTATGTTACAGACTTAAAAACAAGTCATTAGCTTAATCCATAGTCTATTATGTTAATTTACTCTATTAGTGAATACTTTTCCTTTGTTGGATTCACAGAATATACATGCCTTTAATCATTGAAAATTAAAATGCTCAATAATAATTACCAAGGATAATATTGAATAAATTATGACCTCTATCTTGATATATAAATTGCATACTGATTGTACTGCAAATATTCATCTGTGATGTAGTGGTGCCTGCATGTGAAAAATCAATTAAGTGAATGTACAATACTGCATACAGTTTTCTCTTTTTATAAAATAATGAGAGCATATTAGCTTTGGAGCAATAGGAAAATAAGTCATTTTGTTGATGTTGGATTGTTTGCTATGTGTAAGAAATGAGGTGGTTACAAAGGTAGAGAATATTTTTTTCTAAAACATGTTTGGAAAATATAGTGTGTAATTCTGGTTTTTAAGAAATATAAATTGCAAGGTTATCTTAGATTTTGTTATAGTATATGTGTTATAGCAGTTTTTAACCTAATGTAAAAATAACCTAGAGATTCCAGTCTTGGAGCCTGTGCTATACATAAGAAATGTAGCTGGCTAGGCACGGTGGCTCACACCTGTAATCAGCACTTTGAGAGGCCAAGGCAGGCATCACGAGGTCAGGAGTTCGAGACCAGCCTAACATGGCGAAACCCTGTCTCTACTAAAAATACAAAAATTAGTCGAGTGTGGTGGCTCACGCTTGTAATCCCAGCTACTCGGGAGGCTGAGGCAGGAGAATTGCTTAAACCGGGGAGGTGGTGGTTGCAGTGAGCTGAGATCACGCCATTGCAATCCAGCCTGCACAACAAGAGTGAAACTGTCTCAGAAAAAAAAAAAAAAAAAAAAAAGTAAAGTAAAAAGAAAGAAATCTAGCTTTTTTTTGGTATTTATTCAATAAGATGCATTGAACAATTACTATGTCAGGCATGGTTCTAGGCACAGGAGATAGAAAACAGAAAAGGTCCCTGATTTCATGATGCTTACATTCAGGTGGAAAGTGAAAGGCACTAAATAAGCAAATTAATTAATAGGGAAATCAGGTAGTCAGAGTCTTAAAACAATAAAACATGTTCATGAGATAATCTAGTATACAAATAATTAGACAGGTTATAGATATAGTACTGTATTTGGGGGAAAAGTGTAGAATGCTGAAATGGGGATGGCTTATTTGGTTTGGGTAATCTGGGTAGGGGATTTTAAGGTTATTTTTGAGCTGAGACCTGAATAAAGACAAACAGCAAGCCACGCGGATGTTTGAGGGAAAGACATTCTGGCAGAATTGGTAAACAACTGCAAGGCTTAAAGCTGAAAAAGAGTTCTGTCTTTGAGCAGCCAAAAAAAGTTGTATTGAATGAAGGAGAGTGTGCAGCAGGTGATGGAATTGCAGAGGTGGGCAGAGACCAGATCAGGTGGTGGTCAGGTAGGTCAAGGTAAGGCCTTTAGCCTGTATTCCAAATGTAGTTAACTGGAGATGTTTTAAGAAGACAGGAGTCTGACTTGCATTTTAAAAGATTCTTGATGTCGTGAGAAGACAGGAATGTTGAAAAAGCAATAGTGAAGAGAGGACAAGAGAAAAGTAAGCAAGACAAACTCAAACTGTTTTTAGTAGCCAAAGTGAAATATGACAATAGTCCTCAGGGAAGTTTGGGAAATACTTTCCAGAGAATCTAGAGCATGGATTCCACTACTATCTACAAAGGAAGCATCAGATTAGAAAGTTCTAAGCTTCCAAAGTTCCAGAAAGCTAGAGATATGGAAGATCTTGCATGCATACCAAAATGATTAATAAACAACTTTCTGGTAGTACTATAAAGACAACAAATTTAGAGTGCGAGAAGTTCTATAGAACAGACAACCTGGTTTCTTCAACAGGCCAGTGACATGAGGAAAAAATAGAGGGAGTAGTGATAATCTCTCTTTAGGTTCAAAGAGACTGAAGAGGGATAACAACCAAATAAGGCATATAGACCTTGTTGAAATCCCAGTTTGAACAAGCCAACTGTAAAAAGTAATTCTTGTAACAGTTGGGGAGTTTTGAATATGAACTGGCTATTAGATGGTGTCAAGGAATTGTCAATTTTGTGAGGCATAATGGCATTATAACATGTAAGAACATGTCTCTAGTTTTTAAATTTTCTCGGGTTTGAGTTTCTTCTTTATTTTCTCTAATTTGAGTTGTGTTATTTTCTCTGGTGATGGGAGCTATAGTGCTTATGAAAAGTCCTGTACACCTTGAAACTGTACAGTCTTTTGATAGAGCTGAAAGTGATGAGAAAAAAGATGGGCCGATTAAAAAGTTGTTTATATATTCTTCTTAAAGTCTTAGAAAAGAGAAACCACTTACCATCATCATTAGGAAATTGCAAACACTCATGTCCTTGCCATGAAAGCTAAGGTGGGATTTAATTATTAGTCAGCCTTCTGCCCTTGGATTTTTCATCTGTGGGAGCCAGCTGGGCCACAAGCAGTGAAGGTGGTTTTCTAAATGGTTTTCCAGAATTCCTAGTGTAAGGATTTTTGTATGTGATCTGCAGTTGCCGCTTTTCTTTTTATTATACTGAGAAAGCAGAGTTAGACCTTGGATGTCAAATATAAAGTTGATAGTCTTTTTGCTAGTATATATGCATTTGTATGTCTATATATGTGCATTTGAGAGAGAGAGAGAGAGTATATGTGTCACTGTTGTCTAACAGCAAGGAGAAAGTTAAGTGGAACATTGGAAATTGTAGATGAACGTGACAAGACAATACCCAGTACTTGAATATTTTTTCCTGAAAATAACTTTCAATCATCAATAAAATGTATTATTTTAAGTCAATTCTGAATTATTCATAGGCCCCTGAAAATCATCTTTCTGTGTTGGATCTAAGATCTAATAGATGTTTTTCCTAGATGTATATTCATTCTTATACTATCATTCACATATTTTATTTTTATCTCTTGGGAGAGTCCTAATTATTCAACCTTTTTTGTTTTTCTTTTCTCAAGGTCTACACTAGGAGGAGTTATTAATGTTTCATCAACTTTGAGTTATAGAAGATCTTCGAGGACATATAGTCAACTTCCTGCACAATGCAGGAAACCTATCTTAACAGTATCTGTTAACAGGTGGTCAACCTCTGATTGAATACTTCCTATTTGCAGAAATTCGCTAGTTCATTCCTCTTCCAGATAGCTCTAATTATTCATGTTCTAATAGTGAACCTACTAATATGTATCAAGCACATTGTGATTTCTTACATTATCTTGTTATATAGTTTTTAGATTACAACTACCTAATTGCTAAATCTGATGCACATTATTTTAGTCTTCATCTTGCTGAAATTCTGTAGCATTATATGTTATCCATTCACTCCCTCTCGATAGTCTCCCATCTTAGTTTCTTTGATTTCCTTTCCCAATTTCTCTTTCCATGTGACTTGTTCTTTTCAGTCTCCATGTAAGGGTCTTTTCATCAGGGCACTTCCCTTAAATATTCTTCTACAACACTCTTTGTCTTTGGCCACATAGTCTCCCTGAAATGTCTTCACATCCAGAACTTCACATCAATAGCCTCTTTGTCTTCATCCTCAACTTAACTCCTAAACTCCACGCCTTTGGATATGAATATATCCTGAAATTTTCACCTAGACATCACAGACACCTCAAATTCAACATTTCTAAAACTTAAGTGTAGTATTTTCTTTACCAAAATTCTACTTTCTTCTTTTGGTCATTAGAGCTATGATCCACCCAACCAAAAGTCTTGATGTTCTTACTATCTCATTTTCCTCCCTGCTATCTTGAATACTTAGTCTTCTCCACTTCCAAAGCCACTGCCTTAGTTCAAGATCTCATCACTCTTCAGGTTGGTACTATCTAGGTACTGTCTCCTAACTTGTGTCCCACTTCCAGTCTTAGATCCCTCCAGCCTAACTGCCACACTGCTGCTAGAGCAGCTTTTCGAAGATGAGATCTATTTCCTAGAGTAGTGAAACTCTCCAGTAACTCCATGTTCCTCCAGAATCAAGCCCAAGCTTCCAAGCATGTCATATGAGAAGTCCTTCATGACATGACTCCCATCTTCGTTTCTAGCTTCACCTCTCTTCAATACACCCTGTCCTCTATTCATTCCAAGTTCAGAAACTGTTAGTCATTTTCTTGTCCTGATGCCTGTCAATACCTATAACACAGAAAGCTTTGCTTATTAAGTTGAACAGCTTGGTTACCCCTTGCTGGACATTATTTCTTAATGTTTCCCTTCAAATATACTACATCAAGAAATTAACAGTGATGTACCTCACTAGTACACATTTTAATGGAGCTACTCATCCACTTTAAGAGACATCTCTTTTTACCATTATGGCCCCAAATAATAGTCACTGAGTACAGTGCTTGCTGTGTGCCAGACACGGTACTAAATTTTGAAAACACATTTTCTCTTTAATGATCAAACCAACGCTGTGGGGCAGACAACATCATCTATATTTTATAGTTTAGGAAGCAGAAACTGAGAAAGTTTGATACTCATCCCAAAGATCTGATCAAGTTGAAATTCAAAGCCACATCCTTGCAACTCCAAAACTTAGGCTTTTTGTGCTATCCAGTGCTGCCTTTGAGATTTTTCAATAGTCTAATCTTAACACCTATAAGCTTGAAGTCAATTAAAATTCACCATTCCAGCTTTTTCTTCAGTCTATATTTGCATGATTGTTTGAATCTGTGTGCTGGATTCTGCATTTATATTTATTAAAACAAAATAATGCTAGCTTCTGATCTAATGATATTGTAAGCAAAGGAGATGAATTTCTTTTGATATGACTCAGTTTCAGAGAATGTGAGCTGCTACCTCTTAGTGACCACTAATTTCTTCCCCAAATGGTCTCAAAATTTGCTAAATAATTCTTCCTGAAATTGATAAAGAACTTTAGAATATATTTTGTTTGAAAACCAGTATAGAATATATTCAAACTCTTCTTTAATGGCACATTACTCCTTTATCATGAATTTTTAAAGATTATGACAATGCATTTGCTGCTCCAGAGTTTTTGTACCCTTCACTAGACCACTTGGAGTCCTGTAATACCTTCCTAATTTTGTGGACTTTAGAACATAGACTAAATGTGTTCTCAGGACACCCAAGAAGTCAGACTTTCATATATGTAGGCAATTAAAATTAAGGGGTATATAAATGATTTTACTCTGAAAATACTCATTAGTGCTTTGAAGTCTCTTTAAAAATTATGTAAAACACAAGCTACAGAGGCAGAGACCGGAAAAAGTCAAGTATATTTTCACAAAAATTCAAAGACGTTTTTCAACTCTTAATTTTGGAAATGACCAAAGCGAAGATATTCCAAATGAAACATCAAATTTCTTCCAATGAAATGAAGTGTCAAGAAGGGCTTTACAAGCTTTCAAATGTTGTAGCACTGAAGCCATTCCATTCTAAAAGTGCTTAGTGATAGATCCAATTCCTTTTGCCCAAACAAACTTACTAAAAAATGTAAAAGGTCTAAATCCTAACTTGTAAAATATAGAACCCATAACAGCAGATAAAACATCGTAAACTGTTTTGTAATGTTCCTATGCAAATGAAAGGGAATAACAAATTTGGTGATGTATCAGAGTCCATTCAGAAGACAAGAACTGCATGGTAAAGTGGGAAAGTAATATCAAGAATTATTAACAAGGGATTGGAGTAATGGAGGATCGCCTCATAGGAGAGAATGAAAAACCTAAAAATGAACAGGAGCAGCAGATATAGAGAGCAGCCACCACTCCTGGAACTGAGATAGAGCACCCAAGGGAGAGGCCATCCCTTCCCAGGACTGAGGTCTAGACCTCTTCAGAGAGAGAGTATGACCTTGGCTCATGGGATAGCAGAAAAGTTTACTGAGGCGTTACATTGGTGGTACTCACTAGAAATCTAGTCTTGAGTGCTAAGCTGAGGGAAGCCATACACAGGGGCCATGCCACAACTTGGAAATCACTGCAAGCTACCTAGAAGAAGTGCCAGAGAAGTCATTCAAGGCAAGGTGCCTAGGCTGGCATCTCTCTCCTATGAAACCACCTGAGGGAAGTATGCCAGGAAAAGCCATTTATGGGCCCTCCATTTGCTGCCTTTCTGCTGTGATGCCACCTGAAAGGGGTGTACTGGGGGAAGCTATTGGGGTAGACAGGTGGGGGTGTGCTCAAGTTTCTGGTCACCAGTGCTGCTGAAAAGAACCACAGATTCTGTAGGAGACCCATGAAGCGAGCACACCACACCAGGAAGGCATTCCTTCCTTCTCCAGTGTCTCTCCAGCACCCTCTGCTGACGAAGTCTAAGACTGGACAAGATGTCAAGGGAGAAATATCTGCAGAGTCCACCTACATTATTTTAGGACACTCAAAAAAGGGTAGATTTCTGGCTGAGAGGCAATAAATCAATAACTGACATAACAATCTAGTGACAGATAATTACTATATTTTTCTTCTACTTTCTGGTCAGGTATAGTTACTTCATTTGAAAAAAGTGTTCACATTAAATGCTCAAAGAATTTGGGAGTTCAGTACAGTCTATCCTAGATAAATCAATTATTATATTAGGTTGCTGCAAAAGTAATTGCAGTTTTTGCCATTACTTTCAGTACATCAGAAATCCAGGTATAAATTGTGTAGATTTGTAAGGATGATTGTAGTCTCATAAATGTTTGTGAAAATTGAGTTGAATTAGTGTTTTATTTTTAACTACTCTTTATTTTGAAGATTTATAGCTCTTTTCTTGTCAAGTCCAGTAAGAATATTAACAATTTCCGAGATAAGAGGATAAGCTCAAGAACTTATCTCTCATTGAACTGACAATGTTTCTGGGCATTCACTTATGATTTAAAATCCACTAAAATCAAAACATACATATTTATATATATATATATATATATATATGTATGTCTCACCAGTCTTGATTTTAAGATATGAGATGATGGGTCTTTCCTCTTGATGAAATGCTTTGAAACTTTATATACTGGAACATAATTGATGGTTATTGAGAACTGTTATAACATTGGTTATTACAAACTGTTTATGGCAGAAAATGAAAATCAGTTCAAATATTGTCAGTGTGAAGCATCAGATGAGGAAGATGCATATGACAGTCTTTCCTGAATACAATTCTATATGTCTAATTTGTGAACCCCCAACATAATGTCCCAAATCTCCTAGTCATTGAGTACAAGTCTTTTGGTCATCGCATTTCCTATGTTTTTGTCCAGTGAGGACAAAGCCTCGTCTGCATGACAAAGGCTGGGCTAAAGCCTGTTAGAATACAAGTCCCATGTTTAAGCAAGTCATGTCTGATAGAAAAACAGACTGGCAGGGAAGATAACTGGGTTATGATTACTTAGTGTAGAACATAAACTGCCCACTTCAGAATCAATTGACATGCTTCATAAAATGCCAATTCTTTAGCCTTTTCTAGGATGGACTTAGACATTGGACATTTTGAACATAGGAACCAGAATCTACATTTTGAATAGGTCTCCTAGCTAATTCGCACTTTTACTGATATTTGAGAGCCGGGAGTCAAGGTGATGCTCTTTTTGCAAAAGCAGTATTGGCTAGGGGCATAGTAGTGCTGGTTAGCGAAGCCCAAGCATGTCATGCTGCTGTCAACTCACAGGTAATCAAAGCTTTTGCATTTGCCAGGTGTAGGGGCCAACTTTGGCTGCCTTAAGAAAAATAATTATTGGAAACCTATGATGGTATAGCAAATAACTTAAGGATCACTGTTGGAGAGAGAGGATCCAAGGCATCTCTGAGCATGTATGTAAGCGGCACTAACTGACGATCAGAGCTGGGTTGAGTCAGCTTCAAACTTTACTGTTTTTTCCTGATCTTTGCACATTTTTTAAGATGAAAGAGAACCTGCTAGGTGCATACCATGGAGAAGAAAATTTTTAAATCGGATGTTAGCAGAAGGCAGAAGGGATTGTTACTCTGTAAGATTCTGATATGTTAAAATTTTATACACATAACTCTTGAAGAAACTAGCTAAAAGTAATTGCATTCCAAGATAAATCTTAGGATAACAAACAACTTTATATTTTTTCTAATTCTCAGCCTGAATATGCCAATATTTGCTTTTGGTACATTCCACCGAGCCTCAGAGAGATGGAAGAAGGACCCGAGTTCTGGGCAAAACTTAATTTGGTAAGTAATAAGCAAATGGTATTTTTCTTTTTGATGAAGTAGATTCAGTGCACATTATCTGTTGATCCTATAAATAATTCTGTGCTTGCTAGGCCCTCTTATCTAGAGAAGTGTCTTCTAGTTCGTTAAAAAGTAATGACAGGCCAAGCAGTTGTAGACATTTTTTACATTTAACAAATTAACATGGTTGACACACACACCCAAAACAATTAGGTTGTTCGTAAGATAGTTTGTTAGAAGTTCTGGCTCACAGTGTACTTCAGGAAGTGCCATCTGATCATGGGACACAAGGTTAAAGTTGTGTGATGAATGACTACTTATTTCAACTCTGCTACTGCATCTGTCTGTTGCATCACCTTACTTGGAAATAATGTTAGAAGTCTAAATCTGATACTTTCTGTAAGCGTGAGACCTTCTGTCTTCAACAAAGGCCCTCTGTCTTACACCCAAGGGGATTACATAAACGAGAAAAGAGATGCTAGCAGTGGGTTTCAGCTGATCATTGAAAATGTGCTTGGAAGTGTCTTCATACACAGCTGTCAGGGCTGATGATACAGTGTGAGGAGAGGCCCCAGGCTCCAGGGACTGCTTGTGTCTCATCTACTCCTAGCACGGCCCTGCCAGTTATAATCCTGCCTCTAATCCAGATTTCCAAGAACTATGGAGTCTCGTGAGTAACACTACTTGATCCCACTTTCCAGATATATGAACATAATGCATGTTGAAAGTGAACCCATGGGAGCTCCACTGGGGATTACGTGGCCATGTCATGTAGAGTGCAAGTTCTTATGGGCTAGCACCATCAAAATCAGGCAATTTCCTACCTCTTGAGTGGGATTCAAGTCAGCACAGCTGACTTTATGACCCTGGTTAGTAAAGCTCTGACTTGCAAACCTCTCCTTACCCTCAGGGGAAAAATGATTTTTGTTTTTGGCAATTTTCGTGGTCCATAGCCTATTTGCCCTTTAGAAGACAAACAAACTCCCTACTCAGGTAAGTGACAAACATTCGTTGAGCGTCCACTATACTATGCACTGGAAATACAAACATCAAAAGGACGTGTCTCTGCCCTTGAGAAACTCAATATTCCCAGAGACAATGAGTAAAGAGACAATCGCGAGGTAACCAAGAAGTACCTGAATGGAAATTAACTGTTTGCAGTGAAAGTAGAGAGAAAGGGTACCTACCCCAATGTGTGATACTAGAGCTGAGTTTTGAACAATAAGCAGATGCCAGTCAGGGGACAATTGTAAAGAAGTGGATCCCAGGAAGAATCACAGCATGAGAACTCAGGCTCAAGAGAGGAGAATGTGATTCAAAGATCACAGGGGTGCAAAGAAGCAGTGATGGGAGGTGAGAAGAGTAACAGGCAGAGGGAGGGGGTCATGGAGCCTTGTCTTCCATGGCAGAAAGCTTGGGATTTTTGCCCCAGTCTAACTAGAAGGAAGACGGCAGAGCATAGCCTTTAAGTCATGGTCACTGATTGCCTCACTTGGCAGCATGTCCTTTTAGCTTCAGGTCATTTTCTGTTTGTTCATGGCTCAGACCTCCTAACCTGTAACATAAGAGGTGTATTCTGTATTGGTCATCTATTATCAAACCCTATATCAGGTAGCAAAGATGGGGAGAGATGGATGGTGTTATATCTGTGCCCATATCCATTTCAGGCAGTTAGCATAGACTTTGGGATGTGTCTTGTATTTTTGTCACACACAAAATAGCAAAGTGCTTAAGAATACATTTCAGATGTTAAGTTACCCTTGAAGAGAAACAGGAACTGGACAATGTGAAAATTTAGTGGTGAAGTTTAGAGGAACATTTTTTCACTTTGATGGGATGTGGCTGATATTTTTTAGTAGGGTAGAGAAAGAAATTACAAGTTGAGAAAGATATGGTCACCATTTTTCTCACTAAGCTAGAAATTGTTTAAGAAAAACAATGAAGAATGTGATATTTGTGTCTTACTCAGTACTGTTGGACTGACAGGGATTAGAATAATTAGATAGACTCATTATGTTTGTTTTTAGAAAAATTGAAATTGAGTATGGATATATATAAGCTAATCTCAGATAATACAGAATGCATTTTTTTTTTTCTAAGACGGAGTCTTGCTCTGTCACCCAGGCTGGGGTGCAATGGCATGATCTCTGCTCACTGCAGCCTCCGCCTCCCAGGTTCAAGCGATTCCCACACCCTCAGTCTCTCGAGTAGCTGTGATCACAGGCACCCACCATCATACCTAGCTAAATTTTTGTATTTTTTTCGAGATAGGGTTTCGCCATGTTGGCCAGGCTTTGACCTCAGGTGATCCACCTGCCTCGGCCTCCCAAATTGCTGAGATTACAGGCATGAGCCACCGCACCCGGCCTGTAATGCACTTTTTATCTTAAAATTCCCATTCTCTTTTATCCCCAATATTTGCCAAAATGGATGATCATACTGTAAATATCCAGTTTATTTTCTTTACTGTCAGCCATCTTGGACTCTCCATCCCTTAATTTTGGAAATGCTTTTCTGCCATTTGCAACCATGGTTTCCCCCCTTGCCTGATCTAGTAACAACTTCATTTGTTATAGTTGCTACTGAATAGAAAAAAGGCATGCTGCAGACAAATTATTACTGGTCCTGAGTTTCTTAATTTCCTATCATTCTCTCCCTGCAAGTCGGGGTGTGTGCATGAATTTGGCAAGGGGGAAGGGAGATTTATGTATATACATAGTTTACGTGGTTTTATACTTACTGTAGAATGAGAATGCAAGTATATGATTTATAACCTGTAGTGTACTTAAAGCACACTTGAAATTTATTTCAGGGTTTATCTTGGATAGAGAATCACAAATAAATAAGGCTTTGCCCCTCTGATTCAGACTAATGTCAGGTTGAGCTGTCAGATTTCAGAATCGCTGGTGTGATAAATCTTCCATTTGGCAGCAGAAGGGGAGAGGGATTATTTGGTAATGAATCTGGAGAGTTGGAGGATATAAGCACATATGTATGCTTGCAAGTAGGTGCACATACGTGAGACTATTTGAGAAGACAATCACTCTGTGGCCTAACAATACAATGACATTCTGTGATACCGGATCACCGAGTTCCAGTGACTTCTCTTTTTGAGATGCCCTCCATAAAAATCCTCCTCTTTCTAACTCTCACTCATTATGATATCTTAGGTCTTCATTACTTCCCTACCTAGATTGTATTTGTCTCTTTTCTGGTCTCTGCCTCCTGCCATCTCTCCTTTTCCAGTTTATTTTCTTTACTGTCAGCCCCTCTTTACCTCCATCTCTGCTTCATCATGTCACTCTTCTGCTGGAAGTCTCTGACTTACTTCCTGTCCCCTAGTCCCATATAGCAACAGTTCTCAACCCTCTCAGAGTCAATGACCACTATTTATAGTAAGCATAATATTTAGGAGAATAATATACCCTTTACTCTCCTAAAATGAAACCAATGAAATACATGACCTCCCTATACAGTTTTGTAAAAGGCAACATAAGACTTTATACACAGTATGAAAGTTTAAGTTTTATTATATAAATACTTGAACATGACAGTATTGGAATACATAAGGAAGTGATAAGATTCTTGCATATACTCTTAGAAACACACTGAATGTAGGCTCTTTATGAATGCAGACTATTATAAGTAGGTGATGTTGGTGATGAAAATAACAGCAACAGTGTGGTATTAATGATGTTCATAATTTTTGAAAAGTACAACTTTTGCGAATACTCTGAAGAAATCATTTTCCCTTGCTTTACACGGTAGTAGAAAACTATTTAAAACGGCCACAAAATATTTGGCATTGGTATGTAAAACAGTTAGGTTTTGTGCTTGAATAATTATAACCAGGCTTCTTACCTCATGCATTTCTACTAGGACATTTGAAAGTTGTGTAAAACATAGGACAGTTCAATGTCACTCAAGATTGCTCTGCACAGTGCAGGGCAGCTGATACCTCTGGTCTCCACCTACTAAATGCCAGTAGCAACCCCCTCAAAATCATGAAAATCCAAAGCATTTACCCAAATTTCCTAGGTACAAAATTCCGTAGGAATGTTGTACCATTTCCTTGAGAACCACTGTCTCACAGGATAAAATCTCACCATATCTTACCAATCGAATCTTGTCTCTTTGGCATCCAAAGCCCTCCATGTCAGTCCTAAGGCACTTTTCTAACTCAACACATGTGACTTTCTGTACTGAGTAAATTGGGCTGGAGGAGTTAGGAAACACACTGGAAACTGGGTAATGGATATTTTTCACTAGTCAAATTGACAAATCACTGTAGTTTTTAAATGTTGATGTTGTCTACTGTTGGTGAGCATCAGGAGACTCCTGTAAGCTGTTC
The DNA here is from genome assembly GCF_009828535.3 of Hylobates moloch. Classification (NCBI taxonomy): domain Eukaryota; kingdom Metazoa; phylum Chordata; class Mammalia; order Primates; family Hylobatidae; genus Hylobates; species Hylobates moloch. The sequence goes on from NW_026652283.1 coordinate 98,612,202, forward strand.
ATGGGTAAATTTTGTACCATTTTTCTGAAAAGCAACTTTATAAAACCTATCAAATATCTTAGTTTCATTTTTCTTTCAGCAATTCCTTTTCTAAAAGTGTATTAAAAAGTTATAGAAATATGGGGAAGAAGCTAAGACATTCAGAGGCATTTTAAAATAGCAAATACTTCAGAAGAAACTATTCAACTAGAAAGAACTGGCTAAATTTTAGTACATAAATAAATTTCTAGTGTCCAGACAAGATTGTGTTTCAAAATAATTCATATTTTAAAAAGGGGTTTAAAACAGCCACTGTAGTATGACACTAATATCTTAATTTTATGCTTAAATATACATACTTAAGTACATATAAAATACTGTGTATGCTTTAAGGGTGCATAAGAGGTGCCAAAATATTCTTAGAGATAAAGTTGTAGGTGATTTTTTTATATGTCTCTGCAATTTGAAAATTTTCTATAATGTATGTTTGTGAAAATAACAAGATAATATTAAAATGAGATACCTTAGTGGAGTAATTGATCCAATGAAGCCACAGATTTCCTTGAGTGCTTTACCTAGACAAAAAGTTATCCAGGTTTTAACCATGTATTCCCCCAAGGGCCACAAAAAAATTAGCATTAATCCCAATATGGTATGTTTTTACCATTTTAAAATTATCTACATGTATTAAATCTACATGCTATATTTCTAAAGTAACAGTTTTTATAAGGATGAATTTTAAAGTTTTAAATATGAAAATGTTTTAATATTTTCTTCTTGTACCACTCTTTAAGGATCATGATCATAACAATGTTCAATCAATTAGTTTGCAAACTATTTTCTCTCATGACATGTTCCCAGGTATTGTGTCCAATATGTCATTCCTTCCCATCTCTCCCTCCTTGCTACAATACACACAGTATCTGCATTGGTTTTAAGTTTAGACACATTGCTAGTGGTGGTTCATAGTGATTTTCAATAGGCTTCCTCAGTTTCCCTGAAAGCTTTTGGTATTGTGGTAGAGTTACACTTTGCTTTTGTTTTGTTAAGATGGAGTCTCACTCTGTCGCCAGGGCTGGAGTACAGTGGCACAATCTTGGCTTACTGCAACCTCTGCCTCCTAGGTTCAACCGATGCTCCTGCCTCAGCCTCCTGAGTTGCTGGGATTACGGCTGCTCACCACTACGCCCCGCTAATTTTTTGTATTTTTAGTAGAGATGGGGTTTCACCATGTTGACCAGGCTGGTCTCAAACCCCTGACCTTATGATTCACCCACCTCGGCCTCCCAAAGTGCTTGGATTATAGGCATGAGCCACCGCACCCAGTCCTATACTTTGCTTTCTAAAGTAACTTCCTGAAATAAGTTTGTATCTTTGCTTCTTCTGAAGCTGCCTCATAGTGATCAGATATTGAGGATGAGGAAGTTGAGGATAGAATGCAAAGATAAGATGGGAAATATTAGACCCAGAGAATGTAATTGAAAATTCTACTAGTTTGTTTTGCCCCATCATTACTCGGTATTCTGATGTAGAAGATTTCCTCTTTTGTCAATATTTCATAAGTAAGTACAATATGCCAACAAAATTTACATTCTTAAAAGTAACAAGCTGTCTTTTCGTATTCATTTATGGTTATTTCAACTTTTCTTTCATTTGCTGATCTGCATATTTGTGACTAATATTAGTCATTTATAACAGGCTCCTTTCTCCTTAATTAGTAGAGGGGAAATAAATCTTAAAATCTACTTGATGGGTTTTATTGTTTGGTGATACAACTTGATATTCCAGATCTTTAGAAAGAATTTAGTATTCTCCCTGGCATGTTTCGATTAACGGCACTTGAAGATGAGACTGCATAATCTGAGTAGGGTGATGTGCTTCCGTAGAAACCTCACAGTGAAGACATCCACACAGGCTGCTGCTTTGGATTTTAGGGAGGGTTTTAGTGTCTCTTTCCTTGCCCCATTTATTTCCTGAATGCCTTTTTGCATGTCTAGTATCTGGACTTATTTCTAGCTGCTCTAACAGCAATTCTGTATATGACTGCTGATCTCTTAGGGACTCATAGGATATGCATACACACATGCGCACATGTTCACGAGTTCACAACAATTGAAAGCTTCGGTGTATTTTTCAGAAATCTGATTTTGTCATTGTCTTTGACATTAGTATATTCACTCATTTTTGGATTGTGAACTAAAAGCACCTGTGTCTTTAAAAGTGCAGCACTTTAAAAAATGTTCAAAAACCTTATGCTACAGAATTTATAGTATATCCTTCAAAAATCCTGTTTCCTAGTAGTTATCAACTCACTTTCAAGCTGTACTTTGAAATTTGTTTAAAGAGTCTAACATCAAAGTGCCTTTTAAAGAAAATAGTTCTAAATATGACTTAAGAGGCTCCCCTTATTTGGATAGTGGCTGGCATGTAGATTTCAAGAATGCTTAACTAATGAATGTCCTGCGTTTTGTAGATATAGTGTGCTCTTTCCCCAAACTATTAAAACCTAAGGATAAAATGTTGTCTTAAGTATTCTGTCAGGTAGACATATGTATGATTTGTCATGCATTCTAATGGTAATCAGTTTTGTTCTTATGCCATTCTGCAACTAAGGGTCAAGAAGCCACTTAGGTACTTCTGATATAATTATGGCCAGCTTCAGCAATCAGCTAAAGAAGCTGGAGTGTTCCTTCAGCTGAAGGGCAGGGCATACTCAACTCAGTACTTTTCTCACTTTTATGCTCATCTCTTTTCCAGTTGTTAATTGTTGTCTAAATGTACTCCACTGGATTTATACAATTTCAACCAACAAAAGCTCCAATAAAATTCTTGTTGCATGCACATGTTTAAGGGGAAGTTCGTGATGAGTTTTCCTTTGTATTTAATAGCATCTTTCAATGCATAAAATTTGTTATTACTTTGCTTATTTGCTGATTAATACATTGTTTTGTGGTCTTTAAACATTTTCATAGATATAAGTGTTTTATGCATAGTAACGAACTCTCCAGAAAAGCCAGATAAGTACAGATGCCCTCATTATAAGTTTTTTTTTTCTTTCCTTAACAGCCTCCCTTCTCTTGTTTCTGTTGGACTGTTCTAATTTATTGTGGCATAAGTTCTGAGTTTAGCCTATCTCTTGAAAATTAAAATAGAGAAGAATGAAGCTGGCATTTCTACAGGCTGAGGCTGAGCTCACGGGCCTGAGGTCAGGGATGAGACCATCTCTGAGCTCACAGGCCTGAGGTTAGGATGAGACGTTCTCTCAGAGGAATTTTCATGGGAGTGGCCACCCACAGCTCACAACAGTAAACACTTGTTCACTTGTGACCAACTGATCCACTGGGCACCCTCGACGACAGTCATGGGAAATGAGGCCAAGGAACACAGCTAAATCTGCATTTCATGAACATCTATTGTTCTGCCCACATACGGGAGGCATGAGTATACTATTCTCTGTACTGGAGTGCCACTGGCTTTCTGTGTAACATTTGCACATGAGCCAAGTATATTCACTTAAGTCTGTTTTAGTGTCTGTTCATGTAAGGTCTACGTGAAATAATTCTGAATTCCCAAATATATCAGGGTGAACATCGAGGAAAGGCAGAAGCTTAATTAATGCTTATGAGCCACTTACCACTGTGTCTGATTTGGTTTACTCAGTCGAGTTGCAAACCCAAGTATGTATAGAAGCTAGACAAGTAGCATAAATGAGAGGAACCTGAGCATAACATAGTAGGGAGTGATGGGGACTGTGACACACTGAGGTATATTGGTCCCAGCTAAAGGGAACAACCTCTACTCGGCTCCTAATCATGACTGCCACGCAGGAATGCAGGCCAGGGTTGCCAGGTCCTTTTTTAAGAGAAGCTAGATAATATACAGATGCTTACATGAACCCTTTGTTTTTAATGTTTTCAATATTGGCAAATGATTTAGAAACGTGTAATATACATTTGTCAGTGGGATCTGGCCTTCAGACTTTTAGCTTCCAATTCTTACCTAAATTAATCAGTCCTTGATTACTTGTATGTCACTGGAAGCTCCTCAAGATGAGAGTTTATCCCTTCATCTTTGCTCCTCCATGACAGCAGTTCTGGGATTGGCCCACTATCGACTGAGGGATGCTTGAGCTCTGTCATCTACCAGAAGATAACTGTCTCATACTGTCAGACCTGTCAAGTGGGTGTTTTAAGGACAGTAACCTTGTGGCAAATGTGGCAACACAGTTTAGACATATGGGTGTGGGTACATTTTGATCTTGTGTTTTCTCCTTTCCTGATTCCAAGAACTAGACGGGGCCTCTGGGCTTCAATGCCTTCTCCTGAGGTTTGTGTGTTCTGAAGATGTCTATCTTCCTAGATGTTCTGGTAGCCTAAGCTGGCCCATGATTAGACCATAGAGGAGACAAAGAGGCAGGCACAGGGAGAAGCAGGAGAAATTTCCCTCAAGCCAGAGGAGGGTGCAGGAGACAGAATTTCTACAGATAGGAATCATCCTCAGCTTCCCTGCTTTGCGTAACCTAAGGAGGTATCGGTGTGTGTGTGTGTGCGTGTGTGTTACAGACATTGGAACTTCTGCCCGTATCCTAACAGATGAGGATACAGCACTGTCACCATGTACCAAGACATCATGTTGGTTCAGGTCATAGGTATTTCACTAGTTGCTGGATGAACCAATGACCTAAATATGAGCACTGAATAAGATCCTCATTATCTCTACAGAATCCTTTGGCGCTGTGGGAGCTGTAATAACGACTGAGTGACTTTCAGCCTTGCCTAGGATGGTGGCTTGCCATTGGATTTAATTTTATTTAGAGAAAATAAAGTACAGTACTGTGACATTTCTTGCACACTTGAGTTTATGGAGCAAAATCCATACATACAACCATTAAAGAAATTGCTCTGGACTTGATGCAGTATTTGTTGTTGCAAAAACAAAGAATGGACCCCTGGGCTGAAAGGAAAAGACTTTTTTTTCCATGGTCTCTTTGAAGTCCTTTTGCCAGTGCCCAGCCTGCCCCCTGGTGGCACTTTTGCTCACATTTTCATTCACAGCTGGAAAATGACACTAAACGCGGAGTGAACAAATGCAGTGAAAATGTTATAGAATTACAGCATCACAGGTGTCAGGGGTATCTGATTCTGCCAGAACAAGAAAGACTCACCTAAGTCAGAAATTCTCAGAGGATCAAATAGTTCCTTCTCTTCACTTCAAATGTTTCTTTCTTCATCTTTATCTCAGAGGAAGTCACATCCCTTGTCTCCAAAGCAAACTTTTCCACGTTTGCCTTTGAGGCTTCTTTGTGACTCAGAGGTCTTTGCACCTCCAGTCTCGCCACTCTCTTCCTTCTCCCCCTCTCCCTCCCTCTCTCCTTCTCAAGATTTCATTCTTATTTCCTCTAATATCTTGTTCCCCCCAGTTGATAAATATGTCCAAGGCTTCAGTGAAAGAAATGACAGTTTTTCCTTAATGTTGTTTTCCCCTCAAGCTACTTCACTTTCTCTTTCCTCATCCCTTTGGACCAAACTCCTGGAAATAATCTTCAAATGGCTTGCCCTCTATAAACAAGTAGTCCCTCTCATAATTTATAAAACCATTCTCATAATTTGGGGCATTTAGGTTTCCAGGATTTTGCTATTGTAAACAATAACAGATGACCATCTTTTGCTCACATCTGCTTTTGCTATTATTTCCAGAAGATAAAGTGCTCAAAATGTAATTGCTGACTATGAAAAAACTCATGCAGCTTTGAGCCTGATTAGCTTTGTATTACTAATTTTTAAGTCTGTATACATTTATAATGCCAGCAGTAAGGAAAGAGTACACAAGGTTCAATCTAACTCTGACAGCGTTGGGTGTTATAATGATAAGGGGGGTATGGGGAGTTATTTAGAAGGTAAAATCCTATCTCAAGTTTATTTTGCACATATTTATTAATTGTTGGCAGGCTGAGCAATTTCTCTTTTCTGATTGTCAGTGTATTCATTTTCTCATATTTTAAGTATTTATATTTTGAGATCTGATGTTTTTCCTTATAAATTTGAATTAAGGGTAACATGGTTTGGGTTTTAAAGCTGTCTTTGTAGCATGGAATGCAAATATGGCCTTCAGGATAATGTCCTTTGTATTTAGTCTTGCTGTTTTTTCATTGCACAGAGGTTTTAAATTTTTTATGTATTCAAATCTGTCAATCTTTTCCTTCATAATTTATTCCACTGCTTCAAAGCTGAAGTTACTGTTTTCTCATAAACCTGATATTCTATTCCATCTCCTGCTGGCTTTACTGTCATTCAATTTTTTGTATTTAAATCCTTAATCCACGTAGAGGTTATTTTAGTGTACCATGCAAAGTATGAATCTAACCTGATCATTTCCTCAAAGTATTATCAAGTTTTTCTAATTAATTCCTCCTAACACTTTATTATAAGGGTCTTATGTGTTACAATTTTAAAAACTATTTCAGTTTCCAATCTGTTCTGTTGATCTGCGTTTCTGTTTTTGTGCCAAGAACCAAAGGACTTAAATGGCTTTCCTTTACGATAGGTTCTTAAATCTGCCAAAACTATCCTCCTGGATCCTTTGTAAAACAGCATTCTTTAATAGTATTTTTAGTTTTTGTATGTGTTTTAGAACCCTTTAAGTTAATGACATCTTTTAAACATTCTTATTGAAGATTAAATCACTGATTCTAGAGTTAATAATGCCTCTGCCACTCACTGGCTGCATGACCATGAACAAGTTACTGAAACTTGCTTTCATTTTTCCATCAATAACACGAGGATATTTAAAAACTACCTATCTCACAGAACTTTGATGGGAATTGACTGGTATAATGCTTAAATACTGTAAAGTGCCTAGAATAGTGCCTGGCACAGAGTAAACACTTGATAAACATTAGCTTTCATTATTCATCCTGTTACCTCATATTTGAAGGACTATATGAGCTCCAGATATCTTCTCCATGGCCTTTTTGTTTGCTTAACAAAATACCTTAACACTATTCACAAATAGACTTCCTAAAGTCCAACTCTCAATATGTCACTCATGTTTCCCCTTGTCCCATAGGAAAGAGTCTATAATCATTCAGGGACTACAGTGATCTGATTTACTCAACCTTCTTACCTTGTCCTCTGCTAATCCTATTTATGTCCCCTGCAGTCTAGCTGACTGAGCCACCTGCTCCTGTCTTTACTTGGAAAGCCAGCCTATCACTGTCATTAAAAACACACTGGCTTGGCAGTCAGAAAAAACCCAGATGAAAGTTCTGGCTTCATCTTTGTGGTGTGCCTTTTGGTAAAGTACATTACCACTCCATACCTGTTTCCTCATGAAGAGAAAAATCACAGTAATGATATGTTATGGATTTTCAGGGACTAAATAGGACAGTACATGTAAAACCACTTTACATAGTGCTAAGTAGGACAAGCTACATAATTTGCAGAGCCTGATGTAAAGTAAAAATGTGGGGTTCCTTTTCCAGAAACTACTAAAAATTTCAAGATGGCAACAGTAGGAGCATTACCAAGCATGGGGCCCTTGTCAGCTTAGGAGCTTGTGTGACTGTGCTGGTTGCACATCTTGAAGACATCCCTGGTGCTCAGGGTTAATGAGAGTGAATTTAGCATTCCTACCTCCTAGTATTTTCTCTGCTTTTATCCCTGGTGTCTTGTACCTATATTCTACCACCTCCTTCATTCTTGGTGCCCCATGTTCAATTTCCTCCTGGAGGCCCCAGATATATACTTGTTTCCTCCTCTGAATGGAGAATGATGCAATCTTTTGTAAGCCATTTATAGCTTTTAACCAATATCATTTAACCAATACAGTCAATTTTTATGTCTGACTCCAATTTAAAATTAGAAAGTCAGCCTCTCAGTTTTCCCAGGACTTATTTCCTGGCACCTGAGTGTAAGTACCCTTTTCATATATTCTTATGACACATTTTCTTCCCCCATCTTGGCAGTTACAATAGTAAAGCAATATTGGGGGGGGTTGGAAAAGATTATGTCAAGCTAGAGGTGAGAGAAACAGTGAGAAATTATGCAATGCATTGGAGAAAATGGCTGATGAATTTTAGCATAGGGATGATGCATTACAATTCCCCTATGATACAGTAGATTGCAGGGGAGATGAAGGTGGGGACAGTGTGTCACATTAGGGTCATATTTGAGTTTCAACCCTTCCAAATCTGGTTAGTACAAAAACTCATGCAAAATAAAAATGTGGGGCTCCTTGTTTCAAAATTACCCAGAGTTTTAAGATGCTGACAGCTGAGCATTAAACCAAGCACGCCCTTCTGAGGGCAGGGCCTTGTTCAGCTGCACAGGTTGCACACCCATGAAGCAAGCCCTGGTACTGGATGTTTAATGGGGTTGATTGTGAAAACATACAAGAACAATGTTGCTATCACGTAGATGCATAAAAATATTTTGCTGAATCAATAAATTAAGGCATGAACTTAATTTGGGCAATTTATATGCTTATTGTGGCTTCCTGAAGACATCGTGGTTCTTTGTCCATTATCCCACCTGTAGTTTTACAGAATATGACTACTCATCCTGACAGTGTGATTGAGTTGGTCTGCAGTAAAAACCTAGAATCATCTTTTTATCTGGCTTTTGACATGCAGGAAGAGCTGAGAGCCACCACTTCTTATGAGTGGTGATCTGTGTGGGGAATTCTCAGGATAAGGACAGCTTAATAAGGAAGACATGTTAGGGGAGATGAACATTTTGATGGCTCTCCTAATGTTGCCTTTGAGGGAACTACCTCCGCTGTCTTGCGTAAATCTAGCAGAGTTAGTGTTGTAAGTTGCTATCTAGTTTTGGTTCTGCTGGCCAAATCATTAGTTCAGAATGGAAAAAAAAAAAAAAAAAAAAAACTCAATTTGCAGTTGTGACTACAGATGGCTAAACCTCCATTGTCAGACTTTTCCTGCAATCTGTCCTTGGATTATGCTGTTTCTTATGAAAGTGTCCCCCTTTGCAGGATGTTCTAGAAATGGTAGTGCCTCACTCTTTTAGGGGTAGGGATAATTCAAATGTTGGCAGTACCACAGCAGAGCTTGCTTTAGTCAACTGTAATATCACCTGCCTAATTCCGAATAGAGATTGTCAGTACAACCTGGGGTGAGCTGACACTTAAGTGTACTGAGGCGGACTAGAATACTGTGGCAGTTTAGTTTGGTACTAATCATGTCTATCACATGAGTTAACAATTCTTAAGTGTAAGATGATCAGAGATAGGCAAGTTCCCATGTGAAGTCTATTCATTAAACAATATATTTATTGAGCATCTATTGTGTTCCACTGTTCTTGATGCTCGGGACATATCCTTCTCGAGTGATTTCTCTAATAAAATGCTCAGCAAGGGACTTAGAAAAATTATAACGAGGGACTGATTAGTATAAAAGATAGTTGGAAAGAAAATGTAACTACACTTGGCTCTACCTTCCATTTTTACAGGAAAAAAGCTCAGTTTGATTTTCAGTTTATAGTGCGCTGGTCCTGTAGTTTTACTTATGTAACTCAAATATTTCTTTTGTGTTTAAGTGTAATCTACCAAGTTTTGCGGGTTTCTCTTAGAGTCTGCACACCAGAATCTATCAGATCATGTCTTAGAAATTAGTTTCCACTGTGTATCTTCTTACAATGTGAGTAGGGAAAATGACTCAGATCTAAAAATTTCTTATAATTAAGAGAATTTTTTTCTACATCTCCTCAGTTTTGAAAAAAACTTAAAAATCTTAGGCAATTTTTTGTTTTGTTTGAAGTTGAAATATAAAAATCACTTCTGTAAAGTGTTAATATGTATCATTAAAGTATATATAATATGCATTTGCATTTTTATGAATATGTTAAAACTTTCTATGCTGTTCTGACTAAATTACGGAATATTTTAAAATCCTGTATCCTCATTTAGAGATTTGAGGTTAGTTTAATAGGAATATTCTATATGTACTTTATTCTTTCTGTTAAGTCAACAGGAAGATTTTTTCCTTTGTATTATCAAGAGGATTTATAAAGTCATTTTTCAAATATAGATAACCAAATCATATTTTAAGGTGATAGTTTCTGATATCTTCACATTTAGAATTTTCTGGTCAAAAGCTGACTAAAGATTATGTGTATCTATAATATCTATAGATGGAGATATAGATATATAAAGATATGGTCTTTAAGACTTACAATGCTTAGACCTAACGATTTTTCAACTTTACAATGTGAGAAACTGTTGCAGTTTTGATGTAATGTATAGTATTCAATAAATTCTGATATGCAACACTTTATTATAAAATAGGCTTCCTGTTAGATGATTTTGCCCAACTATAGTCTAAGTCGCTGAGCATATTTAAGGTAGATTGGGCTAAGCTGTGATATTTGGTAGGTTAGGTGTAATAAATGCCGTTTGGGCTTACAATAATTTTTTTTTCTCTCCCTGAGATGGAGTCTTGCTCTGTCACCCAGGCTGGAGTGCAGTGGCATGATCACGGTTCACTGTAAGCTCCACCTCAGGTTCACACCATTCTCCTGCCTCATCCTCCCGAGTAGCTGGGACTGAAGGCGCCGGCCACTATACTTAGCTTTTTTTTTTTTTGTATTTTTAGTAGCAACAGGGGTTACATGTTAGCCAGGATGGTCTCCATCACCTGACCTTGTGATCCACCTGCCTCAGACTCCCAAAGGGCTGGCATTATAGGCGTGAGCCACCGTGCCTGGCCAATACTTTCAATTTATGATGGGATCACGGGTATGTAACCCCACTGTAAGCTGAGGAGTAGGTATGTGTATAACTATACACACATGTAATTTGTATGTGTACCTTTATACAGTTTTACTTTTGACACATGATTGTACCTATTTATGGTGCTATATAGATTTGTCAGTCAACCTGAAAGGAAATCAGAATATGGAAGAGATAACTGCACTCCTATGTTTGTTGTAGCACTGTTTACAATAGCTAAGATTTAGGAGCAACCTAAGTGTCCATCTGCAGATGAATAAAGTATGGTACATATACACAGTGGAGTACTAAGCCATAAAAAGGAATGAGATCCAGTCATTTGAAACATGGATGGAACTGGAGATTGTAATGTTAAGTGAAATAAGAAAGGCACTGAAAGACAAACATCACATGTTTTCAGTTATTTGTGGGATCTAAAAATCAAAACAATTGAAGAGACTAGAAACATGGTTACCAGAGAGTGGGAAGGGTAGTGGAGGTCTGGGAGGTGGGGAGGTGGGCATGGTTAGTGGGTCCAAAATAAAAAGAATGAAGGAGACCTATTTGTACGATAGAGTCACTGTTCAATAAATATGTTTTTAAATAACTTAAAAAAGTGTGGTTGGGACATTTGCAACTCAATGGATAAATGCTTGAGGGAATGGATACCTCATTTTTCATGTGCTTATTTCACATTGCATGCCTGTATCAAAACATCTCATGTACCCCCAGAATCATATACACCTACTATGTTGCCCACTATGTGCCCACAAAAGTTAAGTTTTTTATAAAAATGTTAAGTTTCTAATCTGACTTTGAAGGTCAGTTTGTTGAAGTACATGAGTTCAGATATGCTTTGCATATTTTTTCCATGCTGTGACAATTCAGAAAAATCGCATGAAAACTTTAGTCTTCCAAAGGACCTTATATTGAATCACCAGGTAGAAAAGGAAGCCTTTTAAAGCATATGTCCTCACTTCTCTTTTCTCACTTAGGTTCATGACAGTAATCTTTCTCAACATAATTCACTTACTCCTAGCATTGTCACTACCCCAAGCCCCTCTCTCTCCACAGTTAGAGGCCTTATATAAACAGCCATTGACTCCTTCGATTCCACTATCTAAAGACTTTCCTGCTGCCTTCTCTATAAGACATGAGTTCCTAAGCAGGGTAGTCAAGGCATTTGGAGATGGAGACTTTGTCTCCTGCATCCAGACCTCTTCACCTGCCCAGATCACATTGCAAGACCTGTACTCACTGTCTCGGCTCTTTTGTGCCTTAGTTCCAGATACTCTATTAGTTCCTCACTCCTCCCACGGCCCCAGATATTATATACATATAATACATATGCACATGCATATAAACTTCATATTTTACATATCCTGTGAAATGCAGCACTTTTATGTGTTGTGCTGTTTCAAAGATTGCCATTCAAAATATTGACCATAGGTTTGAATCTAATTGGTAGAGCTACTGGGTGGAGAGGATGCTCTATAGTGATTACAAGGTAGAAAAAGTGTTCCAGATTTTTTACTTACTGGTCTAATGTTACTTTCTCTGTCTACTTCCCTCACACACAAACGGGTATGTCTAAAAAATCTCATTCCTTTTTAAAAAATTACTACAGACTGCTGAGGATTGATAGTTTCAATTGGATAATGTTTGGTTTAGACTCAGACTTTCTGGACAGAGAAACAAAGGTCAGCTTCAGAGTCAGGGAAGGAAGCTTACCCAATAATCCTTTGCACTAAAAATTTGGCTAGTATAGGAGCTAAAATATACTATGCAGTAAAAAATAAACATATCTATCCCCCCGGGTTATGTAGTTAATTGACTGCGAAAATGTGTGTGTGCCACCGACAGACGCTGGGTGCCTGGAAGAAGACTTGGCTACTTGTTTTGTCAATAAGTCCCACATGTATTTGGTTAACTTAGTTGTTTATGCCTAGAATTCACTAAATAAAAGTCAATTTTAGCTTAGCTTGTTGAGCTCTGAAAGGTTCTAGCTGTCTTCTCCCTGGAGACTGAATTCTCATTGCTATCTATGATAGAACATCTCTCACAATGTATAATGTGATAGAAATATAGCCTGATTTAGAGGAAAGCTGGAATTTTATTAAATAAAGCATACAATATAAGATTTACATCCAGGGTCTCTTCAGAGATCCTTCATTAAATGTCTATATGAAACCCGATAGCTTTTTTTTTCATTCAAAAGATATAACACTAGTTGCATAATGTTTTGTGGGTTGTGTTCTGCATGGTAAATTTTAATCCTTGCTTTGCCAGTCTAGATAAATATTGCTTATATTTTTTATTAGCCTTTTTTTTTTTTTTTTTTTTAAGAACAGCATAGGACATCAGCCTTTAATTTTGCTAGTTGAAGCAGGAATGGCCAGTTTCCCTATGTCCTTTCCTTTCTACCAAATGACTACTTGACATCTTTTTATCAGTATATTTGAGGCTCTACATGCTGCCCATCACCCTGCCCCCAGCTGAAGAAAAACATGTGGAGAAATCCCGAAATTAGAGAACCAATTCAGGGCCAAGTCACATAACCAAAATCACTCATTGCTTTACAAAAATGATTTCAAATAGTATTCCTTCAAATTAGAAGCTTCACTAACCTAAGTAAGTCCTTTGGAATGTTTGTCAGAGCACTTAAGATATGTGGTAATTATTAAATTTGGAGTCTGGTATGGTGAGAGAAAGATAACTATAACTGAGATTTTGTGTATAGATGGCCTGGAAGATGGTAAGAGGAAAAAGAGTAAGTTAAGGAAATATTGCTGGATGTGGTTTGGAGAGTTTTATGTAAGATGTTAGGAGGAATGCCAGCTAGACAGTCTGTTGGTAGCTAGAAGTTGGTGGCTATGACTTAAGAAAAAGTTCAGGGTTGGACAGAATTTAGGTGTTTCAGAGTGATACAAGTCCCTGAAAATAATATTTAAAAAGACTAAAGCTTAATGAAGAGAAGCAAAAATTGAGGAACATCTATTGATAAGGCACAAAGAGATGTGAGGTCAAGTCAGCAAGTAACTGGGGGATGAGTAATATGTGTTGCTATGGAAATGAAGGAGATGAACCTCGAAGAAGATGATTGTGCAGGAAGGAAGTGTCCTAGAGGGAAGTATTAAACTTAATACCAGGGTGTGCCTTCTGTTTCTGGTACATCGTTTTCTTTGAAAGAATTCTTTGTTTCTCTAGAAACATGACTTATTGGCCAGGCACGGTGGCTCACGCTTGTAAATCCCAGCACTTTGGGAGGCCGAGGCGGGCGGATCACGAGGTCAGGAGATCGAGACCACGGTGAAACCCCGTCTCTACTAAAAATACAAAAAATTAGCCAGGCATGGTGGTGGGCGCCTGTAGCCCCAGCTACTCGGGGAGGCTGAGGCAGGAGAATGGCGTGAACCCGGGAGGCGGAGCTTGCAGTGAGCCGAGATTGCGCCACTGCACTCCAGCCTGGGCGGCAGAGTGAGACTCCGTCTCAAAAAAAAAAAAAAGAAACATGACTTATTGACAACACTGTGAAACAATCACAAAACTTTAGTGATGAGACTTATCACTCATGCATCTGCAGGTAAAAGGGAGATATTAGGTAGCTAATTTAGGCTGGACTTGGCTGGCAGTGGCTGTGGCTCCGTGAATCTCTTCAACTGAGCTGTCTGAGGCATGTTCTTATGAGAGTGACAGAGGCATACAGCACAAGCCCAGCTGCATAAGAGCATTTTGAGAGTCTGTTATATCAATATCTGCCAACATTAGCTTGGCCATAGTGAATCGCATAAGTAAGCCCAACCTTAAAAGACTGGAGACTATACTCTACTGCAGTTAGCCAAATCCAGCCATATGCACAAATCCAATGTCAGTCGAGCATGGAAATATGTTACTTCCAAGGAAGTGAAGTAGTGAGGATACATATACGTATTTCTGAAGAACCTAATCTACCACAAAAAGGTGGTCACTTTTAAAACAAGTTTAGGCATAATTTAGCAATGTACAGAATGTGGAATAACATCTAGTGACAATTCAAAATTAGGCTTTAGCTTACCACAGTGTTACTGTGGGAACATGTCTCAGGTTCAATTCAGCAAATGCTTTGTGCCAAGCACTATGGGAAATATCAAAGGTGAAAATGACATAGCATCTTCCATCAAGCTTTCAAACTTGAAGAAATGTTTCTAAGAGTTACTGTAATAAAATGTCCAGTGTAACAAGAATTATGAGCAGGAACAAGTACTGGAGGTACAGAAAGAAGGGCAAGAGCTCCTCTTAGCTATTGTTTAGAAATCAAGTGCAGAGAGTAGAATATACTCTAATTTTGAAATAAAAAGATTTACAGAGAATTAAAGATTTACATAATCACTGGGAGAGCTAGAGACAGATGTCTAAGTCCTACCCCAGAACTGGGCTGCCCAGGGAGCTGCTGCTTCTGCTCCAATCTGCAGAGGCCTGTCGAATTGTGAATTTGCCTTGAGATTCCAGCACTAAATCCAGCCAGCTCCATCGTGATCTGCACTAGAAAACGGATTTTTAATCATTATGACTTTTCTCCCACCTAACTCAAGTTTGAAATTATGGCTTATGTGCAGGTATATCTGGCTGGCTGGCTAACAGACTAACTGCAAGGGAGTTTTGGAAATGTGTAAGCCTCTGCAATACAGGAAGGGACTTTAGGAGGAGATTGAATAAATATTGAATCAATCCCCTGTATCTTTCCACTGGAAGCTCAGGGAAGACTATCAAAAGGGCGACACCTGTACCAACTTTTACAAAGTGCTGCCTAATGGCAAGGATGGCATAGGATTCTGTTTATGAAAGTACGTTATGAGGCAATAAATACTTGCTTTATGGAAATACAATGGAGTCCTCTTGAAAACCTTTTTCTCAGTGATAAGAGTCCAGGAATAGTTTTTACTCTCTTCTTCCACCAAGTGGATATATTCGTAGAAGGTCCACATTTATATTTGAGCATTTACCATGTTATCTTACTGTGCTAAGCCCATTACATATATAGTCTCATTTAGTCTTCTCAGCCACCCTCTATGAAGTAGATGGTTACCATCTCATGTTTTTTTTGTCAGTTACTAGCAGAGCCAATCTGATCCTAAAGTTCAAGCGCAATCATTGTGGTTCTTCCTGAGATGGGAAGACAGGAGAAAAGGTAAAAGGCAATACGGAGCAAAGTGTAGGAAATGGAGATCTGACGGAAGGAAGAGCTGGAGGGAGGCTGCAAAGAATAGCCCAGAGAAAACTCATCAGCTAAGGAGGGGCTCCTTCAGAGAGTGGAGTGCTCCGCCAAGCTGTCAAAGGTGTTCACTAAGAATACATACTTGGTTCATGCAACTGTGTATGTGATAGTACTTGGCAGATAGGAACGTGTATTACAAAGGCAAAAAGAATGTTGAGTAAAGCCAAGGCATGATGTTCGGATGGTTGGAGAGAGTAGTTTGGTATCATCCAGATTTGGTTTTGCTCTTGGCTGTGCAGGAAACTATGAAAGCTATGACACTTTTGGGGCAAGCTACTGCATCTTGAGAAGTTTCATCTATAAAATTGGTTTAATACCTAACTCATGGAATTGAGAAAACATTTGAGTTAATGAATAAATACCATGGTACTCAGCACATGGTAACATGCTCAGTAAGTGTTATCTGCATTTATTGGTACTGGGTAACTGACTCTTCCATCTTAAGCTCAGGTATTCCTTTTGATTTTGCTGAACTGCTGATAATCTGAGCAGCTTTGCTATTAGTGTATTCTGGTAAGAGAGAAGAGGGAAGTCATGGGATCCAGAAGATACAGACTAAAAAACCGTTTAAACAGGGGAGGGACTACATTTGTAGGAGTTGTAGAACTCCTTCAAATTCTTGTAATTTTGTGAATCTGATCTACTAATTACAAGATTTAGATGGTTGGAATTCTAGGTCCTTCTGTGTTTATTCTGTGGGAGGGGTTATGCCCTAGGAAATAAATGGCAACCTTAAAGCAGAAATTCACTAATCCATGGGCCTGTAATTATCCTCAATATTTACTGATAGCATTACATTAGCTTTAGGCTGTACACAGCCAGAGTTCTGTGAGCAAGGATATACTTGCTCATAAAAGGAGACTAACTGGTTTCCCTTTCATGTTTTTTTTTTAAATTCCCTTTTCACTTTCCATGCGAATTGTCCTGAGCATTTATGCTTTTTATAGGCTTCTGATGATCTAGCCTCTGATCTACTCACTTTCCCACTTTTGCTAACTAATCCCTTCCTGCCTTTCCGTATCAGCTGATTTTTAAATGTCAGCCTAGGTAGGTTGATTTCAGAGGCTATATTTAAAAAGGAGATCTGTCCGAGTATTTGACTCTTGATTGAGACAGCATACTTAGATATTTGATAAGGTCCAGGAGGCCATTTATTTTCTTTTTAAATCACATTTTGGAAGCAGAGGTATAGCGGTTCACATGGCACTGAATTAAGAGCAGTCTTTCTGCTGAGATCATAAGTTCTCAGCCTTAGTCTCGAGGTGAGCTAGAAGTTGTGACTACCACCACCCTGGAAACGGACGAAGCTGAGGGGTTAACGGACGAAGCTGAGGGGTAACGGACGAAGCTGAGGGGTAACGCTGAAACAGTTGTCATTGATTCTCAAGATCCACACATTTTCTACCCATTATCCCCCTCCTTTGACATGTCCCCATGGACTCTGTATGTAGCAATAAACTCAGCACTGTAGCCTCCAAACTACTCCCCCCCCCCCCCCACTCAGTGGTTTAAAACACAATCAGCCTTTATCTTTCCCAATGAATCTGGATGGATCTACTGGTCTTGGCAAGTGTAAGAGTGAGACAAGCCATCAGCTATGGGTCAGGTAGGGAGCTCTGCTGGATCTTGGCTGTGTTTGCTGCTGAAGTGTGGACAAGGATGGCCTCATCTAGGACAACTAAACTCTCCTCCACATGATCTCTACTTCCCAATCAGGCTAATCCAGGCTTGTTCTTCTGCCAGTGATAGGGTTCCGAGAGCAAATATACTTGCAAAAGAAATTACCTTGAGGCCTTGGGTCAGAATTAGCACACAATTACTTCTGTTGTTTTCTATGAAGCAAAGCAAATTCCAAGACCAGCCTAGATTAGAGAGATGAGGAGGAATAGACTTCACCTGTTGATAGGAGGAACTTCAAAGGCACAGTGCAAAAAGTGGTAGGATAATTGGTACCATATTTGCAATCATTCTACCACAAAGACGCCTTTATAACTTTATACATTGTAGTGTTTTTATGGCTTGACAAGTGTTTACACATCCACAATCTCACTTGACTTGGCAACGAATCCTAGATGGTCAATTTCCTTATTATTCTCATTCTCATCTTATGAGGAAACTGAGGCCAGATCAGTTGAGTAGCTCAGAGTCTCAGGACTTACGTTTCTCTTGTTACCAAGCTCCATGTTCATGTCATGGTCCATAAAAACATTTTATCAAAATAAAGTGAAAATGTTTGACAGCTAGATCCTGTGCCCCAAAGAGTGGCGAGTCATTTCATCTCTGCTGCTGCTGGTTCCCTGCTGCCAAAACATTTGTGAAACTCCTCCTGCACAGTCTTGGGTCTCCTGTACAGTCCCAGGTTTCTCCTGCGAGGCCTAGGTGAGGTGACTGTATGGACTAACAAGAAGCCAAGGTCTTAATCTGCATATAGAAGGAGGCTTGTGGGAGTCTACCACCAGGGACCATAGCAGTGGCTCACACAGAGGAGCCAGCCATTTAAAGCTGACTTGGAACTGTGTATGAATGTTATGTATTGCAAACAATGACCTCTTTTAGTAGGAAAAGGTACCTTTGGCATTTGTTTAAATCTTTTTCTATCACAACATAGGTATCTAGACATTTACCTTTTATTTCATTCAACAATTTATTGAACATTTCCAATGTGTCAGACATTATTCTAGGAGGACTCCCAGACCTGCATGAGTTTATAGTTTAACAGGGGATTCAGATATTTAAATAACACTAACACTATTAGGCTAGCATATATTTTCTACAACTGTCACACTCAAAAAGGACGATTTCCTGTCGTAACATATTGCAAAGGAGATAGCCCTCCTAGGACAGGCCCAAGAAATTCCTTAGGGGGAGAAGTCTTCACTTATCCTTCAGGTTACTGTAGCATTTTTAAATATGTGAATAATCATCTTTGTATTTATTCCAGTGCTGGCTTAGAGAAATTTTTAGCTTATTAGAATATCTGCATAGGAAAACCTAAGGTTTTTAGTAATAGTATCTTCTTCCAAGAGCTGGCTTGGAACTCTCCTCCATTTATTGTTGCTGTTTAATAACAGCATCCAGGTTCTTTAATAAATCAAGCTGATGGTTTCACCATTAAAATATATACAAAGATGTTTACAAGTCAGTAATTATCTCCTATTGCATGCAAGGAAAATATAATTGTGATAATTTTCAGTAAGGTACAGGTTAGTTCTTGTGGTGGGAGGTCATCATCTGTATATATGACATTCCTATACAGAGTCCCAAGTCAGCTTTAACTGGCTAATTTCTCTATGTGAAGCACTGCTTTGTCCCTGGTAGGCTAAATCCTCTGGATATCTTGGCTAGATCAAACAGTATTCTTCAACCAGAAACCTTTTCAGAGATGCTGAAATGAAGTGCTCTCCCCTTTTGGTCTGCTTTCTTAGTGAAAGGTCTCTTGATTTTTCAATATTTGACCATTTATTATCAGTTACTGAATTTAAAAAATTCTTCCCAAGCACATGAGACTTTAAGAAAGGAAAATAAATCAGTGCCCTGCAGTTGCTGCCCCCTCATAGAACAGTTAAAATTCATTTTTAGAAAAACGTGCTGGGTAATTACATCTTCTACATTTGCCAGTTTATCTCTGTTAAACATAGTAAACATTCTCACTGCTTAATTTGCTCTGTCAGCCACGGCTTTTAAAAGAACCAGAGCTCCTAGGCAGTTGAGATTTTATGTCTGCAGTATAATTTCACAGGCAGTTTTTTTTTTAATTTTGTATT
The DNA here is from genome assembly GCF_009828535.3 of Hylobates moloch. Classification (NCBI taxonomy): domain Eukaryota; kingdom Metazoa; phylum Chordata; class Mammalia; order Primates; family Hylobatidae; genus Hylobates; species Hylobates moloch. Next base: position 98,631,921 of record NW_026652283.1, read on the forward strand.
CTTGGCTCATTTACAGTCAACTATCTTCCACTCCATGAAGCTTAAATATTTAGCCATTGAGGTAATACACTCTCATCTGTCAGCTTAGCGGTAGAATTTGGACTCCATATTCTTGATGCTCCCAGAACTCCTGAAGATTCGAGAGTCTGTCATTGGCATTCCTGAGGGTTTTTTCTATATCCCTTTAGGATTCATGCTTTTAAGGCTTATCGTGGTTGAATATCCTATCAGAATATAGTCCCAACGTTTTCTTCCCTGAAGGAAGCTAAAAGATATTACTTGATAACTTATTTCAGTTTGACAGAATTATAGTTTGTTCCCCACCCAAAAGGCTTGCATATGGTTCTCCTTTACACATCTTGAAAAAATAAAATGGCAGGCTTTCTGCCCCTCACATTGCATTGAGCTTGTAAATCCATGGGGAAAGCAAAAAAGGATGAAGCCATACTTCAAAAGTAAGCCAATACACAACCTTGTCTATTTTTCTTTCTTAAGAGTTTTTACTTATTTGGAGGCACATTAGCAATCAGATGCTTTTTCAGGAAAACCTGTGTTACTAATTTAGTTTACTATTTAAAGGTGGAAAATACAGAATACAATTGGTAATGCAAGTAGCCCTTTACCTCAGTCCTCCTTGGGAAAATCCGTAGGTGGCCATGGCTTTTAGTGTGCTAACAGTAGTGATGTTATTTTAGGCAATTGCTTCCCTCTTCTGGATTCATCAATGGTCTAGTTATCTCATTTGTAGGGTCCACTAAAAGTTACTGAGTGAGGAGCCTCAAAGATTTAAGTGTACAAGGAAGCTAGCCTGTTTTCTTGCAATTTATGAATTAGATACATCTTGCATAGGAACACATGTATTTGTAGGTTTAATGCTAAATGACGAGTTAACGGTGCAGCACACACCAACATGGTACATGTATACATATGTAACAAACCTGTATGTTGTGCACATGTACCCTAAAACTTAAAGAATAAAAGGCACACAATTTGGAGAGGAAAAAGAGCAAATGAAGTTTTCATTTTTTTATGATTATAACTTGTCACTGGATTCACGTTGGTTTCCTCATTATCTAAATATCAACTGGGATTCTCTAAGCCACATCCCACAAGTAAACAATTAAAAGTGAATTTAAGTACTGCTCAAGACAAGTTACCCTGTTTGAGTCTGTTGGTCTTTGGATGCTTATTTGAAATAACTCAATGATAGTGAATGGCAAAGCAGGGATTTTTCATTAATCACCTTTCAACAAGAAACTATCCTTCCCTTAATTTGTTTTTTTAAGATAAAAAAATACCTGAATATTTTTCCTATAAATTAAATTTAAAAATAAACTAAGGAAAAACTTCAATTAACCAAAGTAAATAAGCAAAATGCAAATTATGCACAAACCTGCCATGGATATTTTCAAAGACGTATTTGAAACTAGGATTCAAAATACATGGTTTTGAGGAAGGATTTCTGAATCAAAGGAATAAATGTCAGAAAACATACTGTTGTGTATAGATCATGTAATGCAGATTGAACTGTCTCCATTCACACAATCTGAAGGGAATTTCTGCTTGCCTGCAGTCAGGGATGGGGCCTGTGGAGTGTGGTTAATATTTCACAAGGTTACTTAGAAGATTGAAATCACAGTGAGACTAAATAACTGACTTACTGATAAGAACATGGCATTTGTTTATTGGCAGTGACAGCATTTTGATTTTAAAGAGAAGCTGGTTTAAGAAGATGCCCATTATGATTCTCCTTTAGGAATCTGAATATTTTAAAAATTTAATATTTAAGTATTGCTGATGAGGTGTTCAAAGCCAATTTAAGTTGAAAATGAAGATTGTGTTGTCAACTGAATTCAGAAGCCCTACCAGCTTGCCATCATCTTATACTGGTTTGACTTCTATCCACTTTTAGTTATTTGAGAATTCGAGAAATAATTATCCTATTAAATAGAAACACTCTTGTCTTCCAGCAGCCTAGATTGTTTTAACCTGCCGTTAGCATCTCACAAATGCTAACAAATCAAATCTTTGGACTCCAACACTTTCTAAGTACTCACAAAGGAACTAAGAGCTGGGGGAAGTTCCTCTAGAACAGTCACTTTCTCCCTTCTGCTACTGTCACGGTGTTATGAAGTATGTGCCAATAGATATTTTCTTGTAACGATATTTAAGGGGAACAAGTTAAGAGAAAGGACAGAGAAAGACACTCGTATAACTCCTCGAGACTGGGTTTATGAGTGGTTATGGTGATTTAAAGAAGCAAACAGTGTCCCACAGCATCCTCATCGCCAGGGCTACCACAAATTTATAGTAATTAGATACAGACTGATTAGATACAGCGGAGACTGGCTGCGGCACAGACTCCATTGTTACTCCTTTTAGCGTACATTTCTGCATCTCCATGCAAAGTGCACCGCTTAAATAGATTGTGCTTAAACTGCACCCGTAACTGTCAGCAAGACAGAGGTAGGCCCTACAGTGCCTGAAATGAAAGTTAAGCTTTGTTTCCTGCCAGCCTGTGCTAGTGCTCGGTTTGTGGGTCTGGCCTAAAGTTTAAAAGAAAAGGCTGTTGATAACCCTAAAATTATCTGAGAAAACCTGATGAGCAGCACATCAGAGCCGCATCTTCTGCTCAAACTTCTCAGTAAAGAACTCAGTCAGGTGCCACTTTGTGTGTGGAATGAGAAACCACAACAGTGCTTTAATGAAATAGGTTTCAGCACATGGGCCTGGGCGGCCTTTAGAAGCATTCTACCTGCTGGGTTTAAGAATCTCGTCCTGTCTTATCCAGACAGCCATCAGCAAGTCTTCTTTGTTTTCGTTTATCGGCCTCATTACCCTTTGCCATTCAATGGAATATTGGTAAGAGAGAGGAACAAGATTGGTTGGGGATGATAAAGGGAAGCTAAATTTAGCCCTACCATTTAATCCTACTTCTGTTTAGCCAGAGGGAGACAAAAACTTTCCAAGGGACTTTCCTCTAAAAACTATGAGCCATGAAATGGCGAGACCATCGGGGGGCACCAGCGCAGCAGAAATCTAATTCAGTTTCTCAGTGCATAGATCTTCGTGTCTGAGACACAACTGTAGTTACGACTAGATAGAGGGGTGGGTTTATGGAGAGATAATTCCTCAAACTGCTTCTCTTTCAGTCTTCATGTTAGCCTATTCTTCTACAGATACCTCCACTCAAACTCTAGAGAGCCTTATTCCTTTCTATTCTACTAGATATTTCTAGTTTTATCTATTTTCATAGGCAAATAGCATTACAAGATCTAGTTGCCCAGGTTCTCGGAATGTTGAACAAAAGGCACAAAGTCACGAAAGAAGCAATAGAAAGACAAAGCAACAGAAGAACGGAGTACGGAAAGAAAAAGCACAGATTGAGCAAAGACAATTCACAGCGTAAAAAAAACCCCCCGCCAGCAAGCAGCTCAAACGCCTCCTTACCGCAACGATCCTGGGGCTTTATAAAGCCAAAAGAACTTGGCAACACCCTCTAGGTGCCCTTTAGAGGCCTCCAATTGGTTACGCCCTTTGAAGGATTGGCCTGCGACCAATCAGAGGCTGAAGTGAAGGCTTGGCCCGCAATCCGAGGCTGAACTGGAAACTCCTGTCTTGTTATCGCAGGAGCGAGGATATGGCCCGTAGGCTGCCCAGTCTTGCCTAGAACTGGCTGCACCTGCTGTTCTTTTGCTTATGGGAATTGGCTGCACCTGTTGTTCTTTTGTTTATGCTTTAACCCCGGTTACCTTAATTCCTATTCTCCTGTCTTCAATAGTTCTTTACTTCTTTCTCTCAAAGCACACTTCTTTTATATTTATTACAAAGGTTGACCTTGTGTTTCAGATAATGTCCTGTGTCTTTCAAAAATATTAAAAGTGTATAATGCTTTATTTATTATAGGATCCACCAGAGCCTAATGTTCATTGGAAATAAAAAATGAGCTAAGGTGAACGAAGTAGCAACTTTTTAGTCAAGCTGAAAATAAGTTAGTTTGGAGAAGATATGAATTGAAATCCATATGAAGCCACAGGAAAAATTACATATACGTATATATTTTATATTGTGTGTGTGTGTTGCTAATATTGACAATTAGCTGTAGCAATTGTGTTTAAAAAAAAAAAAGTGGCTGCAAAAGGAGAGAAGGGATAGACGGAAATTTTTATACAGTGGGTGTTTGCATCATTTCATTCCACTGGAAACATCAATTGGTACTCTTTCCACAGCTAGTGTGGCATTGCACATAACCTTGCCTTTGCAATGTTGTTTGGGCCTCTCGGTAGACCTGGTGCTTGGAAGCCTAAGCAGAGGGAGGCCGACAGTGTCAGTGATGTCAGTGGATGTGGACGATGCATCATACCCACTTGTGCCACTCCGTGTGCTGTTACAGCTTTCATGAGATAGACTGTTGGTGCATGTCTGGTGACCAGAGGATGAATTGCCCAACTCAGGACATTTTTGGAAGTGAAAAGAATACTATCAATAATTACACCAGAACAACAACATAGAGAAATAAGTGCTTTTCTAAGAAACCAGCATCTCCAGTTATGTGCTCTTCTGATTGTAATTTTAACGCCTTCTGTCCCATTCATTAAAACATTTCAGAGCAAGAGTGAGAGGAATATTATATGGGGATAATCTGCAGTATTTTCTAATTTACTTTGATGAAGAAGGAGAAGGAGGAGGAGGAGTCACTTACAAATTCTTGTACTGTAACCTAAATGATAATAAGTTGCCTACACAACACACAGCTGATTGAATGACAGCAAAATCTCCTGACCTTTGTCTAAAGTACAAAACCTCTTGCCCAAAGCGCTCTTTTCCATTGGCCCTCATCATTGGCTGTAGAATACCCTGATTTAAATCTCCATCACAGTTTATTCTTCAGTTATGACAGATAACCCATTTCATTTTATATCATAGTTGTTTTCAAGTTTTATTGCCACTCCCTGAGTAGTGACATGCTATGTCTAATTATCCTCGGTAGAGTGCCTCGGGAGCTTGTGGCAGGTGTTCAGCTGGGGCGAATGAAACCACTCAGTAGAGGACTTCTGGCTGCCTTCAGGTGCTTCTCAGGTGTTGCCTAGCAGATTGAAAATGTGTTGCTAGGTAAAAACCTTCCTTCTCTATTATTTCAAGGACCACAAACACACACACACAAAATCAGGGAAGCACAGTTGGAATGTTTGAAAACTGTTCTGTTCTCTAAGATCAAAGTAGGTCACATTAGTTTAAAGTGTTGGCTTCTTGAAGAAATGTCCCAATATTCACCTGTTGCTAAAAATAGGCAGGAGTTAGTCAGTACATTGCTGGATTAAAGATAGTGACAGATAATTAGTCATTGTTCAAACAATAGAAGAGTTGAAAGGAGAAAGTGAGAGACACTCCAGCATTCTGGCCAGTCTTCTTTTCTTCTGATTATAAAGAGAAGACCAAGAGTGTAATGGGAGGTCACTATCTTCCTAGTGACCTGTAACTGAGGCTTTCAGACCTTATGTAACCTTTTCTGCTTCACCTAAAAGGAAAATTTAACATGCTGAGCAACACAAACCCAGCATTTATTTCCATTTAAGACTGGATAGAATCAATTACTCATAGAAACTATGACACCCCAAATGGCAGGCTGACCATGTGACTTCAGAGCAACCGCTAGAAAACACAAAGCAAGATTCCAATCAGGAACAGTGCAGTGAGGTTTCCTGAAAGTCAGAATAGGGTAAATGAAGGCAAGATTGATTAGGGAATTGATAATTATAGTAAAAGAACCACAATATTTAATGTGGGGAGTTGTGTTGTTGTTTTGCTTTGTCTTTTTCCCTCTGTGGGAAGTTTAGAGGCAGTCATATAATATTTATTCAGTGCTAACAGCACATGGATCAACGTCCCAAGGGGTAAGACATTGAAATGTGGAGTTGAAAAGTTCAATAAATAAATAAATAAATTGAGGACACAGTTTTATATAGAGGAATTCAAAATGTAATGGTTGAATTATATTCAGCTTTCTTCCCAGGTTAAAAATTCTAGCTGCCACCTCTAGTTGTTGAACAATATTATATTTATTGAATGCTTTTTGTGTGCAGCACACTGTGAAATAGGTGCTGTTGTTACCGATTTTCTGGCGATAAAAGCTATTGAGTTCCAGAAATTTTTTAAATTTTTTGATAGCTAAAGCCTCTTACACATATATTTTTAACTGAAAAATACCATGGCTGATAGATGCTTGTTTGAAAATCTGGTGTCCTGGCATCATTCTTCTCAAATCCTTTGGTGCCATTCCAGATGCTGACATTCCAGCAGAAAGAAACTATTGATTGTATCAACTCTATGGGGGTGTTTCTTACATCCTTACTGTAGTCAGTGGGAAAATGCTAAGAGAGAAAGAGGCAGGTGGACTCATTAGTTGAATCTGGTCGGTACTAGAGTACACACTGGTCATTCTGTTTTGCTTTTTTCATAACTTAAAAAAATTACATCATTATTCATTTCAGAACCATTTAAAATAGTCTAAAGGAAATGCTAAATGAATTGAACCAGGAGTTGATGTGGGATTTTTCTATGTCCATGTGCTTCCTCATATCCTTCACTAGATGGTGTTCCAAATCAATCCATAGTGTCTATGCCATTGATTTGGTCCAGGAGGAAGGTGAGAAAACACCAAGCTATCCCTTTCTAACTCACCTAACTTCCCTTCTCTAGCTTCAAGAATAAGTGGACTTTTCATCACTATCTGTTGAGTAATTAGGTTTGCATGCTGTTTAATTTTTTTGTAGGCTGTACTTGTACATATTTGGGGGATTAATTCAGACAGGAACCTTTTTTCAGCCATTGAATGGTTTTATGTTATTGGCAGGGAGGTTTGCTAAACTCATCATTGGTGGCCCTAGTGATCTAGCTGGTGCTGTGAATCAGGAACAGACTCATTTTAACTCTCTGGCAAAGGCAGTCAGTTAAACCACAGGCCACAATCCTGATAAGAGCTGGAATCAGGTTAGGAGAATGGAGTGACAGGTGGGTAGTAGACTGAAAATATTTACAGAATAGGATAAACCAAGGAAGTGGATTGACCATGAATGCCCCTATTTAAATCTTTCGTTCATATTCTCTTAGATATGGCCATGTCTTCATTTCAAAGGAAATTATAAATTAACTTTAAAAGCAAACAAACTAAAAATCCATTTGATTCAGAAAATATATTGGAGACTGTCTTTTCCAAAGAAATTGGATTTGAGGATTCTGCACAGATGTCCAAAGAAATGTATGGATAGATGTGAATTTATCCTTTACCAGAATTGCTAAGTTTGTGAGGTGTCAGACTCTACTCAATTCCACCTTTCTTTCACTCTCTCCTACCCTTCCTTCTCTAGTATTCAGATAGACAAATGCACCATTGTTTTGACAGATATATTTATGCAGTTGATTCATTATTGTCAGTAGCCAAGGAGACATTTTTTTTTCTGGTGTGTTTAAGGTCTGGAGGCAGCTCCCTGGAAAGAACTTTCAGACAACCCAAGGTGCTGGATGCTCAGTCCCTGGGAGGGAGCAATGGCCTGGGTATTCTCATGATCATTTGGCTGTCGACATAAACAGAAAAAGGCTGATTCTAATTGATTGGTCTGCTAATACACTTCATGTGCAAATCACTTTCTCCAGGCCTGTGATAGTAAAAATCATCTGAGAGGCAAAAAGAAAAACGCAGGAACCTGACAGGCACCATGTTGCAGAGACATCGCTATATGTCTGCTATAATTATACAAGGTACCAAAAAGGCCTGTGAGGATAAAGAGTGGAAAATTCCTGGCCTAAATTGTGTTGTTTCACTGAGGGATTTCTCAGTATCCTTTCGCCCTTTAATGCTTAAACTCTCATATCTCATTTTCACTCCCCTGCATAAGCTGGCCATCAGGAACATCAAAACACAACATTGAATTTATAGACAATAATTTTGTAGATATGATAGATCTGGTTCACTTTTTTCAATTATTTTAATGGAAATTTTTATTGTCAATTATCTTAATGTCCATTTTTTTCTTGCATCTCCAACTTATATGTCACTTTTATGTGTTGACATTTCTGTGTGTAAGAAATCCGATGGCCCAGGATTAGATAGTGTTCTCAGCTACAGGAAGGTGCAAAGTAAAAAGAGAAGAAAACTCCTCCTAACAATTGTTGGCCCACCTGTCACCTTATCACCCCATCACCTGTCCCACCTGGTGCACCTGTCACCTTATTACCCTTATCACAGCCCTGGTGCTGTTTTTTTATGCCCCTGTGAAAATATTGATGGTGATGACTATTGGCATCTCTCATGTTCTTCATGTTCCATTGATAAGGAGGGTCTCATACTTGGCTTCACATTAGAATCATGGGAAAATTTGGTAAAAATTGTATTTCTAGAAACAACTTCTTAGAGACTGGAGGCTCAGTAGGTCTGCAGTGAGTGGTACCTTAAAGTGTGTAATTTTAACAAACCTGTCCAGGTGATGCCAAGGCAAATTTTCCATATTCTGGAAACACTATGCAAGATGAATGGAGGCCTGGCATAGATGCAGTTATCTCCCCCACCACTATGCGTCAATTACGTTAGCATCTGGATTCAATGCATATTAAGTCATTTCCCAGTTCTGTACTCCTTTCCCCACATGTTTATTCAAGAACACAACAATGCTGTCACCTCAGAGAAATTTCACTCTCCTTAAACATCTCTTCTACTCTGTGAATAAGAGGGAACTCTACTTAAGCATATGCCCAGGTTTTACAGAAAAATATATATTTTTTTACACCAGTTAAGGAGGGGAGGTATTCACACCCAGCCTGATGTCTTGAGAGGTAATTGTGTATCTTGATGTATGTCATATTATCCATCTTGTGGACAGACAAGATATCCTGAGGTTGTTAAAAGTATTAGTCATTATATAGCCAGTAGAAGAAATGGAGGCCGGGTGCAGTGGCTCATGCCTGTAATTTCAGCACTTTGGGACGCTGTGGCCTGCAGATCTCTTGAGGCCACTTGAGGTCTCGAACCAGCCTGGTGAACATGGTGAAACCCTGTCTCTACCAAAACTACAAAAATTAGTCAGGCATGGTGGCACACGCCTGCAATCCCAGCTACTCGGGAGGCTGAGACAGGAGAATTGCTTGAACCCAGGAAGCGAAGGCTGCAGTGAGCCAAGACCCCACCACTGCACTCCAGCTTGGGCAACAGAGCTGGAGTGCAAAAAAAAAAAAAGGAAAAAAAAAAAAAAAAGAAGAAGAAGAAGAAATGGAAAGAATAAGGGAAGAGAATTTTAATATTTTGGAACAGGGCGAACTCCAATTAGAGGCCTAGGAAGATAAATTTTAAATGTTAAATCAAGCAGAGAATGTATTGGAAAAACAAATATACTTTCCTTTGGTGGCATTTAGATGTACAAAAAGAAAAAGTTCAGGTATCTCAATAATTGTCACTATGGCCCATGCACCAAAGATGATGAATATTGACCATGAGCTTCTGAGCATATTTGACACTAATTATTCATGGTAGAAGGTATTTAACAGAACATAGAGCAGCATATTGAGATCCATTGCTTTTTGAAAGAAAATTTGATGTCTCAATCCGAGTTTAATGAATAACAAAATTGACTTCTGTTTAATTGAGCAGCTTCTTATTCTTAATATACCAGATAGCAATAGGATTTTATTTTCTATCCCTTGTCCATGCAGGAAAGAATTTCATTATTTGGGTGTGGAACACAGATAATTATTTTCTATCATTCCAAATACACCTGCAATAAAAATAAAGCATTTCCATGTCAAATCAATATAATTATCGATCTAATTAATAGACATATAAATCATGACATATATTAATATTTATTCTTCATTACCGTAAGTTTGAATTGCTCAGCAAATGTTGACTTAAAGGATTCTGTGCTTCACCTTATTACTGTTTGACCTCATTCATTAACTTGGCATGAATTAAATAGGCCTTCACTAGTAATCTACTTTGAGTCCTGAATAGTAGCACATAGAAAGATTAAAGAAGCTGAAATTCATTGAGCACTTGCTCACTCATGCACACTTTATATGTCATCTTAATTAATTCCTACAAAAATCTTATGAAATAGCTTTTACTGTCTCTATTTTACATATAGGAAAACCAAGAACTTAACCATGTTCTTCAATGGCTCCTGGATAGCTTTTAATTTTAAAACCATATAAACATAGTTGTAGAACATTCTACATTAGGCTTGTTATTTAGATTTTGTTCGCCGCTGTTCATGTTTCTTATTCTACAGCAAGCGTCAGCCTATAGGCAAAACACATCCCATTGTCATTGTTTTTGTAAATAAAGTTGTATTGGAACATGGCCACTCTCATTTTTTTCTATTATTTATGGCTGCTTTCACTTACAACCTGAGTGGTTGCCATGGAAACTGTATGGCCTGCAAAGTCTAAAATACTTACTATCTAGCTTTTTCTTTTCTTTTTGGAGACAGTGTGCCACTCTATTGCCCAGGCTGGAGTGCAGTAGTGTGATCATGGCTCACAGCAGCCTCAAACTCCTGGGCTCAAGCAGTCCTCCCACCTCAGTCTCCTGAGTAGCCGGGACTACAGGCATGAGCCACCACACCCGGCTAATTTTTTTAAAGTTTTTGGTAGAGACGGAGTTTTTTAACATTGCCCAGGCTGGTCTTGAACTCCTAGTCTTAAACGGCCCTCTCCCCTCGGCCTCCCAAAGTGCTGAGATTAGGGGCCACCATACTCAGCTACTATCTGGCTCTTCACAAAAATTTTTGCCATCTCGGCCGGGCGTGGTGGCTCACGCTTGTAATCTCAGCACTTTGGGAGGCCGAGGCGGGCGAATCACGTCAGGAGATCGAGACCATGGTGAAACCCCGTCTCTACTAAAAATACAAAAAAATTAGCCGGGTGTGGTGGCCGGCGCCTGGCGTGAACCCGGGAGGCGGAGCTTGCAGTGAGCCGAGATCGCACCACTGCACTCCAGCCTGGGTGACAGAGCGAGACTCCGTCTCAAAAAAAAAATATATATATATATATATATATATTTTTGCCATCTCCTGTATTATTGATTGATATTATCTATATGACTAAACAACCTTTATGATGGCAGATACTCCTTGAATAATAGCTTAGAATCATCAGCTTGTTGCCTTGACTTTGCCTAAGGAAGTCTAAATGCATAGTATCTAAATGCAGTGTTTGGGGGCTTTGAATACAGGGAAAATTAATTACAGCTCTAACTTAAAAACAAACAACAGTTATCAGGATTTCCTCTAAAGTAGAACTCACCTAGATCTAACCAAATATACCTTAGTTTGAGTCATATGAATTAGGTTTCACTTAGTTACACTGCAGCAACAAATAAGCCTCCCTATCCCCACCCACATTTCCCAGCCAAATCTCAATGGTTTATAATACAAAGGTGTATTTCTTGATCATGCTTCATGCCCTGGGGGTCAGTCACAGCCCTGCTCTGCTCCATGGTGTTTCCCCCAGCATCCAGACTGATGGAGGAGCCCCTGTCTGGGAAATGCTATTCTTGTGCCAAAGGGAAAGGAGAAAGCCTGGCAGAAACACACAATGACTCTTAGAGTTTCAGCTCAGAAGTGGTCACTTAGCAATGGAACAGAGCTATGTACTCCTCCTACAGCAGGCCCTGTGTGTGGGTTAAGAGGCAAAGGCAAGAAGGACACTTACATAATGAAGAACAATAATACAATTTATTTTTAACAGGCAATAACCATAACAATCAGTCTCGCATTTACCAACTAGAAAACACCCATGCTCCTAACCAACCACTCAGGGAATCAGAGTGTATTATGAATTCTCAGAGTGGTTGTGTTCTGTAAGTACCTCACTAGCCCACTCCTCTGGATGGGCTATTGTTCTCTGTTTTGTTCTAGCAACCCACTTTCTTCGTCTTCCATACATGTGTTTCTGTTTTTCTTTCTGTGATGAGTGCCTCTGACCTGATGAATAATCAATGGTGAGGTAAAAGCAGGCGCTGTGACAGCTTGTGTTTGCTTCCATCAATTGTTATGCCCTATTCTGAGGCACCTTGGTCACTCCACATCTCTCCTTCAGTCACTCCACATTTCTGCTTCCTATTTGCTGGAGTTATAAAATAGAATGTAAAATCATCTAAAAAGCTGCCTGGTGATATAAGTTTCAATTTCCTTTTTAAAGAAAGCCAACCCTTCTGTGAGCTTGAAGATGAAAGTTGCCTGTTAAATGCATATATTTCTGGCTATTCTGCCTTGAGGTCAGTGAAGTAGAACAAGATATTAAAGATACTCTCTCAAACTGGGTCAGAACTGTGTTAAAAGATGAGAGGATTATTTCAGGAAGCCACACAATAATCCACTCAACACAGGTTGAAAAAAATTTACATAGCATTTTTGGACTCTGAAAAACCGTCTGAGGAGATGGATTAGTCAGCCGGTGTAGCATACAAGATCACGCGCAGGTTCCGTTTTTATTGCTCCATTCAGCAGAACGTCATTATTTCTAAAGCTAAGCAGAAGCAGGCTTTAAGAAGCAATTTCATTATTTTCTTCCTATCTCTGAACAAATAAATCAAAAAAGTAATCCAAAATTACTTCTCCCACTTACATGGAGCAAAAAAAAATTACTTGAAATATGCTAAAATATATGACCTTCAAAACTAATACTAAGGCTTAGAGGTTATCTCATGATTATATTATTTTGTTTTCTTGTATGATGTTTAGACCTATATATATTAAACATGAAACGCCTTCCCCTTAAACTCAGTAACAAATTAGGAATGTCTGGCTTGACCACCATGAGTTAATGATGTTCTGGGAGTACTAGCCAATATAATGACCAGAGAAGACCTGAATTTTATAATATTTAAATGGAGAAGACCCAAATATGTTCATTTTAAATTGTGTGATTGTGTATCTATAAAACCTAAGAATATCAAATAAAATACTTTTAGAAATTTACTATAGTAGATGTACAAAGTTGAATAACTACACAAAAGGTAAGAAACTGGGAGTTAGAAAATGAAAAATTACATCAGAAGGTAGCTTTTTAGTCAGAATAATTTTATCACCATAATAACAAAAGTATATTAAATAACTAAGAGTTAAATAAAGTATAATATCTATGCAAGAAAACTATAAAAGTTTAAGGCCAAAAAAACAACCCACTTAATGTTCCAATAACAATTTCTGTTTTACTAATCACTCCAAATGTAGGAGCATTAAGCTGTATTTTATTATGCTCATGGATTTTGCGGGTCAGGAGTTCTGACAGAGCACAGAGGGAATATGATGTCTCGAGTCTCATCTGGGAAGACTAAAATAGCTGAAGGTGATTTACTGTCCGGGCCGAAATATTCTGGAAGTGTCTTTACTCACAGGTTTGGCGGTTAATGCTGGCCCTTAGCTGGGACCTCATTTGGAGCTGTCAATCAGAGCACCTACAGGAAAGCCTCTCCATGTGGCCTGGGATTCCTCATGGTGGGCTTAGAAGAGTTGAACTTGGAAAAGTCAATGTACCTAAGAACAAGTTGGACAATAGTCCACCTTTCCTGACCTTGCCTTGGAGGCCACACAGGATCTCTTCCACTGCATCCCACTGGTGATAAGTGTGCCACAAGCCCTCTCTCATTCAAGAAGTCTCTTTGAGAGAAGTGTCAAAAAAATTGCAGTCATATTTTTTAAATTTACCTCATTTTGAAACTGAAAAACACCATAATTTTAGGTGAGAAGATTAATTTTTCCCTAATTTATACATGGGCTTAATATAATTCTAATCATAATAATTAAATGATTTTTTAAACTCATCAAATACACTTTTAGATGTCCTCTAGGAGACTAAGTTGGTAGTAACAGGCAAGAACATTTTGAGAGGGGAGTTCTCTAGGAACTGAACATATTATAGAATTATATAAATAAAACAACTTGGATTATTCTGAGAATAGACAGATCAGTCTTACAGAATAGAAGCCTTAGGCCCAAGTATTTATAGGAATCGAACATGTTTCCAATACATACTGGGGAAAGGCAGGCTTGTTCCATCAGCAGTGTTGAGACTACTGGCTAAATGTGGGGATATAGGAGTGTATCTCTATGCAAGGTAAAAAATTGAATGTTTAAATGGATTAAAAGTTTAAGTGTCATAATCAAATCAGAAAATAACACACAGTTTTGTAATCTTGGCATGGGCAGAGAGAGCTTAAGTATAACACCACAGTGTTGGAATACACACACACACACACACACACACACACACACATGCACACACACATAATTATATAATATATATAATATTTATACAAACAAACCACCTATCTCACATATATATATATACTAGGAATATATATATGTAATACAAACACCTATATATATTTATACAAACATTTATATATTTGAGAGATATATATGTTTGTATAAATATAAAAATTGTTCAGGAAATAACTAAAAACAAAGTTAAAAGCAGATAACTTGCAACACGTAAAGTCAGAATTAATGTTCTTAATAATAAAGGGTTTTTCTAAATTTGTAAGAAAAAGATGATGACCCAAAACAAAAATATGCAAAGAACATGAATAGGCATTTTACAAAAAGAAGACATTCAAACAGCTAGTAGGTAACTTGAAACCCTAAGAGCATATTCGGGAGAGTAAGAAAGTAAGAGTTGAATAGTGATTACCTGGGAGAAGCAAAAGAGACCTTTGGTGGGAAGGTGAGAGTGCTTTGTTATGTAACTGCTTTAGGACGTATTTAGAGGTTCAATTATGTGAAATAGTAATTTATTATTATCATTACTCAACTTGAACATAACTTGACAGTGTATCACTTACTCTAAACTCTTAAGCAAAAGAAGCTTGGTTTTAGCAGAGCAACATGTTTCTCTAGGACCTTTCTCACAACTTCCCCAACTTGGGAAAGACTGCCAGACTCCAAGAGCAACTTTCTCCCCTTAGACATGGCATGTAGGAATTCCCTTAGCTGGCATCTTGAGGGTTATTTTGCAGTTATTCCCAAATAAAGATCCTGAATAATAACAAAAATACAGTATCAATCAAATTCAAACTCTGTCTTTTTAAATACCAGAGCCCTTTTTGCCAAGCAAACTCTTACGTAGAACTCTGACATATGAAGAGGTAAAGCAGAGCTTAGTTTAGGCAGAGGTGGGTCCTGCCTGCTTTGCTTTCTTCTTGCCCCTTGTGGGAGCCCCTCTATCCCTCTGTAGCCTGTAGCCCCCTGGACACAATAGAAACATCATGACTTAGAGGAAAGAGTAATTTCCAACCTTAAACACTAGGAGTGTTGAGCAAGCTCCATAAAAATAATGTGTAACTTGCTTTCATTAATTTTCTGAAAATGTGCAAATCAAAAGCATTTCATTACTTAAGTAAATGGCCTGGATTGCTTTTAAAAACTGTTGGTTAATATTTACAGCATTAATCGTAAGGACTTTTTATTAGTATTTATAAAGATTTCCAGGAGGAACAAACACCTCATATTTAACATTTTCTCAATATTTTTATGAATAATACAGAAATAATAATTATTTTAAAATATTGTCATGGTAGCTTTCTTTGATTCAGCGACAGAAGTAAAGTAAGGTACATAACACGTGGGACTTTAAAAGTTCAGGTTTTGCCTCTGAGATTGAAATACCAAGGTATTTTAGGATGCACTATAGCTGAATAAAGAAGTGCAGTAAAATATGAAAATGACATAAATAGAGATGCAAAGAGAAGGTATAGGGAGAGCTGAGAACACATCCTGTGTGTGTGCAACTAACTTTGTATGGATAATGAACACCTGTATTCAAACAAACAAACGAAAAGGTCAAAAAGACAATTTAGGCTTCGGTTTACTACTGAAACAAATAATCAGTGGAAAAAACCTATAAACAAGATAAGATACAGGTGCATGGGTGCAGGCAGGTGGGGGCAGGTAGATAGTCACACAGGAGGATGGGCACAGGAAGGAGGGTGCAGGCTGGTGGATACAGGAATCTCACCAAGGCATAATTGGAATGTCTCAGCAGCCTGTGTACAACAAGATGTCTCTTAGGTCAAAGCAGCATAACACCATGGGCTCCCTTCTTTTTTCATCCCCTGCCTTGTCAGGCCCATGCATCTGCTATAAAATCAGTAATTCTGTAATTCAGGAAGCTAAGCCTCCCAAGTCTAATATGCAGGTTCTACAATGTAAAATTATTGTTGTACCAACACTGGGGCCGCTTCCCACATCTGTGCCTGTGCCGCTAGGTAGGAGTTTTGCCTTTATGCTCAGAAGAGCCTCGTTGGCTGTCAGTGGCTTGTTAGAGTGGAATAAATCAAGAGAGAAAATTTTAGCTGCTAATTTCCCAATGCCAAATATTGAAAAGTAATAGGATTCTCAGAGAAAGTTGCCCTGAGAAAACCCATGAGAAAATGAATCATAATTTTCATCTTCTATAGAGTGTATTTCAGGTGCTCCTCATCTCACTAAGTGTGTGGGTAAGGTGTGAATGTGACATCTGTGTGGCTAAAAACTCATGAATATGACCCACTTATTGTAATAGGCAGTAGTGCTGAAACTAAAGCATTGTATCCCTGCTAAAATGGCCAGACACAATATTCAGAAATATTGGACCACTGCCCATAGAACCTAAAGAGGAACCTGGGATTGTACTCATTCTCTCCTCTCAGATGGAGTGATAGTCACTGAATATGTTAAGAATCCTTGGAAAACAACATGAACATACCTTTAAGCACTTAAGATCCCATTTACTTTGCTCTGGGCCAAAGCAAAGTTAATGACTCCTGAGAGAAACTTAAAGATCTCAGGGGGTGTCAAGAAAAAGTGTAGAGATGTCGATGGGAATTATGGGGCTCCTGAAAAGTGTTTCTCAACAGAGGCACTACTGGCATTTCGGATAACATGATTCTTCCTTGGGCAGATTTATTTTCAGCATTGTGAGGTGTTTGGCACCCTTAACCATGGGACTCTAACTGCACGTAGCACTCCACAGTCATTACAACCATCCAAAATGCTTTGCCATGATTCCAAATGCCCCAAGGGAGTTGGTAGCACCTCTGGTAGAGAGCTACTGAATAACTGCATTTAGGGAGCAGTACAGGGATCTCCCAACATAGGCAGAAATTTGGGAGTTGGCCCACAACAGTTACTCAGGAGCTATTAGCTCAAGTGGCTGCTGAGACACAATTGGGTATTAAGCTTTTGCTTTATAGAGTGTATAAAATGTTTATTATGTCCATTCTTCAGCTAAAGCTTTCAGTTCAGTTTTGTTTGTTTTTATGACTGTTCATTTCAGCTGCCTTGAATATATGACTGACATTAGGTTTATTGGAAGTGCTGTCATCATCGTCACTATGTTGTAAACATCAAATGTGAAGCTCACTGTGTTCTTCTGGCTTTTTGGGTTTCTAAACTCTTTGTTTCTGTGGCTTTGCTCATCTGTATTGGACAGAATATGAATGAGGCAGTTCTTTTATTTTGTGCGTGTCTGATTTTCAGATATACTCAGGAGGAAAATAAGGGTAAAAGTTCATATTTGAAAAAGGTATGTCCAATCAAAGTATGGCTTTTTTCTTCATATTCTGCCAAGCTAAAATGATCTCTTAGATGCATATGATTTCATGGGCTATAGACCACCAATTTTACATAATTTAAACTTGAGAGACCTATACTAATGCATTTTACCTCTAAATTATGGATTAGGGGAGGTATCAGGGGAAATGAGTAAGGTTGTATAAATGAATAAGAGAAGAATTAGGTAGTTTTAAAAATGGCAGAAAATATATTAAAAGAGAAAAATTGATTCTTTGAGCAATCAAAACTAAGAGGCTGATTGTTTCCTGGGCCATGGTTAAGTGTTTTAAACACTTTGTTAGGTTTTATGATTAACAAAAAAGTTGGCTAACAACTTCTTTGAAGGTCACTGGTTTGTTTTATTACAAAATCGACATAAGCAATGCAACAAGAGGAAATTCTCAATTTCCTCACCCCTCTTCTGTCAAAATTGCTTTTCCTTTCCTAAACTCCTCTTACCTCCAACCTCACCTTTGCCTCTCCCAAAGTCCTAAGTAAGAGATCATCATTCACCAAACTTACATCATGAAAAAAAGCATCTGGGTGGCCTGGTAAATATACAGACCACTAGGCTTATTCGACTGAAATTCAAATTCAGCTGCTCTGATTGGGGCCTGAATCTAGGTGATTTGTATTTTCGTGTACGTTTGGGACATACCAAATAGCATTCTTCAACCTTTCTTTGATAAAGACATAAATGACAAGAAAGCACAAGGAGACTGCACAATGCTGGAAACAAGCTCATGAATTTTAAGCACATGGCCTTTTCATGGGTCCAAGAAAAAGTAACTTTTTTTACTTTTAAAATGTTTTTGTATTCTAACAACTTATGCAACAGATAGAAATTTCTAGAATATAACAAAAACTCATCCCTGCCCACAGTAGATTTTAGTGGAAAACTTCCCTCCAAAAAATCTGCTGAGATTATCAATGACTGTGTTACTTTGTAAAGGAAAAATGTAAGTTGACTTTATCAACGTTTGAAAAAATCCTGGAATTTAAATGGAAGATTAATGGCATACATGAGTTGCGATATTTAATTTCTGAAACTTCAAACTTGCAGCCTCTCTCATAAATATTTAAATACAGTTTAGACACTTTGGGGAGAAATAAATTATTTCATGTTTTTCATAGCACTTGCAAATGCTCATGTCTCAAGAGATAATAATGAAATAATGTAATAAAAGTCCAAATGTGAGTGTAAATTGATTAAATACAAATTTATTTTAAGAAATAAATAATATTAGTTCCTATTACTGAGTGCCTAGCATGCCAAGCACTATGCTGATTGTGTTCTGATTATTTCACTTAGTCCACATAAGGACCCTGCAAAGGATTATCGGCTCTGAATGGAAGAGAAATATGATTCCCAGAGGAGTTAAATATTGGCCCAAAGTCGCAGAGAATTTCAGGACTTGGGTCGCAAGTCAGTCTAAGTTAGTCTGTTGGTCTGTGTATGATCGGTCTGATCCATAAAGTTTATCATCTGAACTGGGACACTTATGGCCATGAAAAGGGGTGTTATTGATAATTACAGGAAAACATGTATAAAATGGGTCTCTCCTGAGCAAACTAGATATTTGATCACACTAGTGTGAACAGAGCTTGTTTATTTAATCATCAGGCAAAATAAACATGGAGAGCATAGAATTCAATAGGGCCACATTAAAATATTTGCTAGTTTTAAAAATGGATCCAAAATGTAAACGGAAAACTAAAAAACAAACATAACAAATATTATGTTAACTTAGTCAATCATAATTCAACTGAAATCTTCTATAATTACATATGAATTATATTTAATAAGTATGTTGGGTACATTTAAATATGTTCAATCTGATGTGTGGTAGAGCCCCCCAAAATCCTTGAGCCACGCAGTTCCCATTATTCCACTCAGCCCACCAGGAAGAAAAGCTTCAAGTTCCACCGTGTTCAAAATGCCTTCTTCCTTTGCACCCAAGAGCGCAAAGGCCCAGCTTCGAACAGAATTTTTTGTCTGTTGGTGTTTATATACCCACCACCGTGACAGTACTGCACAGTGTTCATCACTCACCAAAATTCCCTAGGACTGACCCTTTGTAGTCAACCCTTCCCCCTCAGCCCAAGTCCTGGCAACCACTCATCTCTTCTCTAGCCATTTGATTTTGCCATTTCCAGAATGCCACATAAATGGAAACATATAGAAGGTAGCCTTTGAGTCTGGCTTCTTTCTGTTAGCATAATCTATTGGAGATTCATCTATGTTGTGTTGGTAGTTTACCCCCTTTAATTGCTGCGTAGTATTCCATTGTATAGGTTTACCACAGTTTGTTTATCCATTCTGTACTTGAAGTACATTTGTGTTGCTTTGAATAAAGTTGCTGTAAACATTAACATTTCTTTTTTCATTAAGACTATACAGCCAAAACACCAATGTAAAGAAGAAGAAAAAAATATAGTGAATAATTTCATTTGATTTGGCATTTTTAAGGAAAATGTTCTAAATTTTTCATTAACAAACAATTTCCCTAGAAGGTTAAGTTGTATAGTGTGGCCCCTTCTACACAATGCAACGGGAGATTTAGTTTTCTTTACTGCATGGATCAAGCAACCTTCAAAAAGGGCAGCACTCTTGCTATTTTTCTATTCCAAAAGGAAAACGTGTAACTTGATGAAACAACACAGAAATAAGATCATTTTACCTAAATCAGGAAGAAAAAACAACAACAACAAAGTAGAGAGATTTAGATGGTACCTGAACACAAACTACGACGGCTATTATTTTCCCCTCTTTAAATTGTCAGGTGCTCTAAGAAACATGAAGGTGCTAAAGTACTTGTGTGGCAAGTACTGGTTTCTTCCTTAATGGGGATTGAAATTGACTATATGATGAAGGATAATCAAAATTTCTGCAGTTTATGGCTATGGACAAAAGCAAGCTGTGTTGAGAGGGCAAATGTCTGCTATGTAGGATGTCTCATTTGGGACAAGAGACAGATTACTCAGACATATTTGGAAATACAGAGAAAAGCTTCTATATTGTGGGTTAGCATTTTTTTTTATTTGGTGAGACATTCCATTTAATACATTTTAAAGATGTAAAGCTAACCATTACCACAAAAATCTTTTTATATAAAACTAAAACAACCACTTTCTTTTTTGCACTATCACATGTTTAGACCATAAGGAAATGCTTTCAGTCAACAGCTGTTCATTTAGTAACAACCTGCCTGGCTAACATGGAGGTTACACACTAGAGGATATATATTTAGCTGAATCCAAACCCCGTTTCAACTCTACATGTTGTGAGCTGCATGTGTAAAGGAAAATCTAGTTCATATTTACAGGCAGAATAATTCAGTTCATATTTATGGTCAGATATGTAGTTCAGAGATAAGAATGTTCATTAGGTTTTAAGAAGTATTTGTATGAGATGTATTGTTGAGCTCTTTCATCATCAGAAACAGATGAAATCCACTTTTCCACTGAAGAATATACTTAAACAAAGATTGAAACTAAAAGGCAAACAGAGATGTAAATCTACATGAGACTTTGTGATCTAACATGGTTCTGATGACCTTAAATTCACTGCCAACCATAATGCTTTAGTTATGGAGATAAATACCAGAAAAATTAATAAGCAAATAAAAGAATTTCATGCTTTCTCACATGTCTAACTTTTCACATATGCAGAAGCTGGCATTCAAGACTCTCTACGTTGGCTTTTCTCAGATGGTTAACCAGCCTTCAGCTTTTGAGGACTGTGGCTACTTTCTCCTGAGTACAGTGAGACAGGAAAAACTCTGCCTTCTAGATTGCCACTGCATTGGTGCACCCCCTCAGAAGGGGGAGGCACAGGGAAAGCCCATCAAAGTCTGAATTGTCTTGACATGTTAATATTTCTCTTGGACTGAAATCCTTCCACTTAAGTTCTTCCCTTGATGCTGTTCATGCCCTGAATTCTGGCCCCTGCCTGGATCCATGGCGTTATCTCCACCTGGCTTCAGAAAATCTAAGATGACCCCAAACTACCAAAAAAGAAAGAAAGAAGAGAAAGAAGAGAAAGCAGAGAAAGTGGCAAGCAAGCAAGAGAGGGAAAGAGGGAGGGAGGAAAGGAAAGGAAAGGAAAGGAAAGGAAAGGAAAGGAAAAGAAGATGACTTTACAAGGGAAGGAGGTATATAAGTCTCAGTGATAGTTTTGGGTGCCAGATACAAAGTATGAACATTTCATGCCAATTTTTTCCACAAACTAGATTTCATTATCCCACTCAGCAGAACTCTCCTCAAGCTGACATAGAAAGTGGGACACATTGAGAACCCAGATTACGTGGGAGGAAAGTATAAAGCAAATTATTTTTTGTGATAGTTCCAGAAAAACTATACTGGAAGAAAGCCACAGCAGCAATCCCAACCCATCTGTGTTACCAGTGTGCAATAAGAAACTTATGGAAATCCACAGTTTCCATTTAGAAATTTTTATAGCAACTTTAACAGATTAACTTTACTATCAAACTTAAAAATAAACAAAATTGGGCATGTATTTTTATTTCATTTTGCTAGTAATTGATTTTTATTGTATTTTACAAAAGTATTAGTTTATAATGCTTTGAAAAAATAAAACTGATCCTTCCCCACAGATAGTTTGAAAAACACTTTGTATTTTATTACATTTTTTTAAGACAGTCTCACTCCGTCACCCAGGCTGGAATGCAATGGAGTGATCTTGGCTCACTGCAACCCCTGAGTCCCGTGCCACAGCCTCCCGAGTAGTTGGGATTACAAACAAGCAGCACCTCACCCAGCTAATTTTTGTACTTTTAGTAGAGACAAGGTTTCACCATGTTGCTCAGGCTGGTCTCAAACTCCTGGCCTCAAGTGATCCGCCCGCCTTGGCCTCCCAAAGTACTGAGATTACAGGCGTGAGCAACCGTGCCTGACCCTGAAAAACACTGTATTTTTAAAAAACTGTTCTTGTTAACACTGAGTGTATAACAAATTCTTAAAAAGAAATGTCATTTTATGGAAATTATCATTTTATTTTAATCAAAGGCAATAATGATGCCTGGTCAGAAGCTTTTTATCAAATTGCCCTACTTGGTCAGAAAGAAAGTCATTTTATTTTATTTTTCCTTGGGTTTAAGCAACTTTTAAATATCAAATCCTATTTGGTGCTACAGCGATGTGCAACGAAACTCTATTTCAATGACTTAAATCACTGATGGAACATAACTCAAGGGTGGGGAGAGACAAATTCCACAGAAATGTGTAGATTAAGTCACTGTGTATCCAAATAGAAATGTCAGGATTTTCCTCCACTTAAGATGCAGGGACCAGTGCACTGAGGCACAAGAAAAGAATTTGATTTACAATTTGAAGGAAAAACAGCAGTAAAATAATTGAGAGCTGGAAAGCAATCTCACTCCTGCCAAATTGCTTTCCTCTATGCGCACGCCATTTAGGGGTGGTATCTGGATACCTACATTTAGTTCATGCATGTTTTCCTTCCCCTGTGACCATGCCATCCTGTCAGATTAGGACTGTTTCTCTGCTGTGATCAGCAAAAAGGAATATCCAAATTACGTAGCATTGGATTATGCCTGGAGCTTCATAAATAAAAAATGGTTGATTTTTTTTTTAAGTGCAAAGGTGATAAGCTATTAGTGAGAATGTGCTTGGTCCCTAAATTGCCAAAACATGAATTCCTTTCAAATAAGCTTCAATTTGAATTTATGGGAATAAGACAAGTGAAAGGACATTGCAAATTGTAAAGAACTGGTAAAATATTTGTTAAAAACAACAACTACTACTACCAGCAGAATAGGTTGTGATAGAGATTTGATGAATATCAGCTTTGATGTTGTTTATTACTTTCTTTCCTTTGAAGTATTCATAGACAAGGGAGACCTTCCTTTTTTACCTGGTAGTAACTGCCTCTAGGAATTAATCTTATAGTTCATAGACTCATAAATAAAAGTGTGTTGTACTGTCAAACCCTTGGTTAGCTAGTTCTCTGAGTCATATATTTAGTTATGTCTTGATAATCTCAGAAAGTCAGTAACAAAATTTGTCCTAGAAGTTTGGTTTTTATTCCCTGTGTTTTGCCCATGGAAGTACATTCATGTGCTTTACACAAGAGCAAGAATTTAAATATCCAAAGTATCTTTATATTAAAATATCAGAGGTGCCCTCTTCCTTTACCTTTCTTGTTCACATTAGAAAGTATTTCTGGCTTCCTCACAAGAAATACAAACGTGACAGATTCATTTTGATAATTGCCTCATGTGAGCCTCAGATATATTATGTGCTGGAATCAAAATTCTAATGCTCTCCAAAGATAAGGCATAAAATACCATTTTGGGAGAAAAAATAGAAGTATTGAAAAGTAAACAGGAATAGACTATGCAAATTAGGCCTGAGCCAAGAGCATGCCAGTTTTAAATTTAAAATTGGCTACAAGCCAGAGCCAGTTGTACCCTGGGTACCTGGAGGACAAAGGAGAGGAACATGAAGAGAATTTTGATTTCAAAAACAAGAACCACAGAACCGCAAGCTGTAAGCTCTAAAAGTGATAGCCTGTGGCCCTTCTAGCTAGATATTTGGTCCATGTAAACCAAGTCTTCCTAATCTTGATTTAGCACTGGCACTACTGTTGTCTTTTTCTCACAGTTTACATTCAGAAGGCCACTTGTTCTTTGAATTAAAAACAAATGTACTTTTATGATGAACCTAAGTCAAAGCGTGGTTCTCCATTGCCCTGTGGCCAGAGAGATTTTAAGAGCAGTACAATATGGTGGGTCAGAGGTTTAAATTATATGTGAGTGTGTACATTAACATGTGCATATGCACAGGCACACACACACACGTGCTTATGAATGCAGACCCATTTATATCCACATACGCACGAGAAGCCCTCCTACCTCAGGTGAGGAGGATGAGTCAGGTAAAGCAAATAATCCTAGAAAATAATGTGATACATACATAATGTGAGCATTTCCCTATTTAATATTTGTATCTTTATATTTAAATTTTTAATGTTATATTTGTACATCACTGTACATTTCTGTTACCATCTTTTGATGGAAAGGTTTTTTCCACCTAGTGAAGATTTCCAAATGCTTTTTAAAAACAAGTGAAGCTTTTCTTAAGTAGAGGTCTGAGGATAAGAGGGCCCTCCACTGTTCTTGCATAAACTACATTCTTCAAGAATCATCTGTCTTATGCAGCTCGGGTTTCTTCAAGTGAAGTAAGTACTCGGACACCTGTGTAGCAATCTCAGTGCAGAATCAGTCTGGATTCTCAAAAGCTTTTACAGTTCTCTGACCTAGTGTGATCACAATGATGTTTAGCCAACCCCCTTTATCTAGTCTTTCCAAAGGACTAACTTAGTTTTTATAAAAATCACTTTTTTTGGCACTCATCTATCTTTGTTTTACATATTTTTTACTAGGTTTTATAATTACTACTTGCATAAATGGATTTGGAAGAAAACTCAACCAATGCATACAAATTCATGGGTTTCAAGCAGATATGTATAAGCATAGTAGAGAGTTACTTCCTAGCTTCCGGCTTCCAGCATCAACTGGACATTTGCCACTCTTTTCATGTGAATGGAAGCTGTTGTTTAATTACATTTTTTCTTATCTCTAGAAAGCTCAGAATAAAATGTGTCACATATATTTAGAAATTTGTAGAACCTGATGGCCCATGCTTTTTTCACTAACTTGACCTCTAACATCACCTTTTCTACATTTTTTCTTTTACACGCATATATTTTCTTTTCTTATCTTGCTATAACGTAAGAAACTTCCAATTTTTTGCCAGAATGGCAAGGTGATTTTGCTGAATAGGTGTTTGTTTTGTTATTGTAAGCACTGTATAGTCCATGTTTTGCAAGACTTACGTTCTAAAATTAGTACAGGTGGAAAAAAAAGTGTTGAGTTAAAATTACCCTTGAACATCCTTTGAGAAGGCTCTGTGGTTAAGTTCAACACATAATATCTTCAGAAGTCTAAAACACCCAATTTTTTCATCAGCTTTGGAACAGATCAAGATTGTGTTGAGTGTCAGATGAAGTCATTTGACTTGCTGACAAAATGCGGGTATGTTCAAAAACTGGTGTGGTGTAGGATTTTCACACTATGAGAGAGAGAGAGACTCGTGGGATCCAAGATTCATGCCCCTCACCTAAGGAGTTTAAAAGCACTCTCTGCCTAGTGTTCTTTCTATATGTATTCCTCGCTTCTGGAGGAGTAAGTCTCATCTTCCTGAGAAGGCAAGGATAGAAACTCATTATATTCCCTTTTCACATATTCACATAGGACACACTCAAAGTTTTCAGAGTTAAAATAAAATTCAAATGGAAAAACTTTGCTTGTATTTCCAAGATAGTAAAAATACGTTCTTAATATTTTAACTCAGTGTATTAAAAAATGAACTTCACTATTTTAAAAGTTTACAATCTAGCTCTTTGGTGGCCATACTACTGATTAGAAAATGGACTGATTTTCCCATGTGGTTCTTAAATTACATTAGTTTCTTCAAACATTAAACTTTTAGAAAAATCTATGTATCTGGATTATCGGGGCCTGTACTTCTCATGTCAGCTATAGATCTTTAAAATATGTGCTTCCTAATTTTATTACCACATTTACATCTCTTAATAAGAGACAGAGTGTTTATATTTCATATATGAGAATAATGTCTAACTTTCATTTTTTTCCTAGGAATGTCAGCCATAAATTTTCAAAGCACAATAATTGATGAAAAATACAGTTTCTATTAATAAATTAATGAACTGTTAGGCTTCAAAATAGAACTGCACATAATATCCATGTTTGTTTTTTCTTGGTAGACAACTGGAAGGGTTTCTTTCTTTTCCATCTATGACTAATTTTCTTTGTTCAAGATACCTGAACTGGGGTGATTTTTAGTTAAGACAAATTTGAGAATGAGACTGTAATCCCTGTGGACACCTGATTTGTTTTTAATGAGGCAGCATTGCATAATGATTTACACTTAAGAATATGGGCTTAGGGAGAAAATGCCTGGGACCTTGAGATATTGAGTTAATCTCCATGTGCCTGTTTTCTTGACCATAAATGGGCATATTAGTAGCATCTTCCTCACGGTTATTGTGAAGATTAATTAATATGTCTAAAGCATTTGAATCAGTACTCATGAGTCCTCCATAAATTATTATTATAATTAGTGTCAACCTGGTGTGAATGAGAATGGGATCAAAACCAGTGGATGCCCAGTAAATGTCAAATGGCTGGTGAAAATGCTATTCAAATGCCTTGGTGTTCTGGTCTTTCACCTCCCTCCCCTTTTCTCCCCACACAGGTGGCTCCAGCCATTAAGGAGAGGATGATGAAGAAGGGAAGCTTGATGCTGGGCTACCAGCCGCACCGGGGAAAGGTCAACTTCTTCCGCCAGGTGGTGATCAGCCCTCAAGTGAGCCGGGAGGACATGGACTTCCTCCTGGATGAGATAGACTTACTGGGTAAAGACATGTAGCTGTGGCTTTGGTCCCCCAGAGGCATAGATCCTGTCCTGGAAGAGTTTAGATCCAGAACATCTTGGAGATACACAGTAGATTGCAGCCCTTCTGAAGAGAAATAGGAAATACTCCCAGTTCAGGCCCAGCAAAACCAAAATGATAAGCAATGAATATTAAGGACTCTCTAGCTCCCTGGGCATTACTGTTGCTAAAAGAAGAAAGTTAAAAAAAAAAAATGATTTTGTCAAGGCATGCCCCTGGAACACAGCTCTGAAGAGAATTTAGTAAGTACCATGTAGGTTCTGGATTCTAAGCTTACATTGCTCTTTGAAGAACTTATAAACTAACAGTTTAAAGCAGTGGTTCTCAAAGTGTGGTCCCTGGACTATCAGCATAAACTATCACCTGGGAACTTGTTAAAAATGCAGATTCTCAGGCTTTCACCAGACCAACTGGATCAGAAGCTCTGGGGGTGAGGCCCAGTATTCTGTGTTTTAACAAGCCCTTCAGGGAATTCTGATGCACAGTAAAATCTGAGAAACACTGGTTTAAGAAAAACCTTGTAATGATCGAATACTCACTCTGATGTTTTGCCAGCAAATGGATATCTAATATTTCAGAAGCCTCTGAGCCAGTCTTTGAACAAATACAACTATGGCGTCTGTAGCACAAATATTTAAGGACATCAGAAGCATGTCAAAGCTATTTTTAAAGAGAGAAACTGTATAGGATGTTTACTTCATAGAGATGTATGTTTTTTGCAGGCTGAATGTTTATCTCAAAAGTTAAAATTATCCATTCTCAAAATTATCCATTCTCAAAAGTTAAAATTATATATATATACATATATATATATATTTCAAAGCACAATAATTGAAAGCACAATAATTGACAGAAAAATACAGGTTCTATTAATAAATTAATAAACTTAATCTTCAAAATAGAAATGCATGTAATATCCATATTAGTTTTTTCTTGGTAGACAACTAGAAGGTTTTCTTTTTCTTCGTCTATGACTAATTTTCTTTATTCAAGATACCTGAACTGGAGTGCTTTTTAAGAAAAATTTGGGAACAAATTTTGGAAATATATATGTTTCTGTGATATATATATATATATATATATATATATATACACACACACGTATGTATATATATACACACACATATATATATACACACATATATGTTTCTGTGTTCCTCTTTTAGCTTGAGGGGCTTGTTTCTTATCTTGCTCTGTGCCTCATAGGGAATAAACACAATGAAGTCCAGGGTTGAGACATTCCCTTTCCTAAGCTTTGAAATGTCAGTATAGATTATTAAGTGGTTTATATTAGAGAATCTGGGAATCAGCAGCCTTTCAGTGGAAATACTTCCTCCATTTCTCCTGAGAGTGATGATTTTAATTCTATCTCTGACCCTGGTCCTAGATTTCTAGGAGAGTTTTATTTAACTAAGAAATTGACAGAATTCATAGGTGTGGGTGTAGAGTTCAACAAGATAAGATTATGAATATAATTAAAGCTCTGCATTAAAAGGTGAATGATTGAAGAGTGTTAAAGCATTAGACTTGACATATTCAATAACCTTTTCGTACTCCATTGTTAACCAATGTCATTTAAATTTGGAGTACTATTTGCTTTTATTACTTATTTTCATTTTAGTGTGCACAGTTTCTCGGTATCTCTATTGGTCAAAGAATATTAAATCTTTCTCTGAATTACTTCAGATTCTCAGGTGAAACCTATTTGTGCGTGTGTGTGTGTGTGTGTGTGTGTTTATTTTGCATTTCTTGTTGCCTTTTTGTTTTAATGTCTACATAAAATATTTCTAAAACTGATGTTTGTAACACTTTGGGTTTCATGAAACAATACTATACTTAGTGTTGTTGACTTTTCTTTTCCTGTCATCTCCTCTTTACTGGATTGTACCAATACACTTTAGAAGTGAACTGGACTTAGTTGGCATTTTAGCTTAATGACTGAAAAAGTAGGGTGAAAGCTCTCTGTATTTTAGTTAACATCTTGAATAAAGCGGAAAAAGCAGTTACAGCAAAGAGTGGACTCTCTTGTTTAGTCTTTCTCAATTACTAGGTAAGCCATGGGTATCTCAGCCACAGTTCAACTCCTGCTGTGCCTTTTTACGAGAGAGGGCAGCTCCTTGATCAATGTAAAAAAAAAAACTGCTGCCAGAAATTTTGAAAATTTCGTTATTTTTTCTTGAAATATTCAGACATACCACACTCAATTAGGTATTTGACTAAGTGGTCAAAAATAATTTTTTGATAAAAGTATGATTATAATGCATTTATTCTTTCATTAAAACATTTATAGTGTGCCTGCTATGTTCTAGGCAATTATCTAGGTACTAGCAATATTCAGGGGATAAAATAGACAAAGTCCTTTCTCTTCTAACATTTTCATCCTAATGGAGACAGACGACACATAAATACATAACAAGTCATGTGGCTATAAATATTCTGAAGAAAAACAGAGTAAAGGCACCCATGGAAGGGAGAGTGTGGTGGGCCATGCTATGGTAGAAAAGTTGGTTAGTCATGGCCTCTGTTGAGGTGATATTTGAGTGGAGACTTCCAGGAAGTGAGGGAGAGAGGCATGAGGGTAGCTGGTGAGAAGATCTTCTAGTTAGAGGGTATGATAAATCAGACTCCTGAGGAGTTCGATTCATGGTGTGTGTCCAGGGATCAACATGGAGGCGAGTCTGGCTGAAGCCAAGTGAATGACAGAGTGAGTGGGGAATGATGAAGTAAAAAAGTGTCTGGGAGTCAGCTACACTGGGTTCTGTAGGTGAAGACTTAGAGTTAGATGGATATACACTGGAAAATTTGAACAGGGTATTGATGTAATTCAATTTATATTTGAATCAAGATCACACTGATTACTGCTTAGAGAATTGGGTGTGCGTGGGGCAAGAGTAGACTCAGAGAACTAAAATAGGAAGCAATTGAAAGAGTTCAAGCAAAAAATTATGGTAGTTTATACTAGCATTTTAGTGGAGGTATGGTGAAAAGGGGTCAGATTCTGGAAGCATTTAAAGGTAGAGTTGATAGGGTTGGCCACTGGAGTGGAGTGTTGAAAGAGAAATGAGGAATTCTGGCTAGTTTCATATGCTTTTGGCCTGGGCAACCATTATAAAGGAGTTGCCATTTACTGAGTTGAAGATTGCAGGAAGAGTAGTTTTGCCTGGTTTCAGCCATGTAAAAACTGAGCTGTCTAAATGCCAGTCAACCACAGATGGTATATAAGTAATTAGTTATGAGTCTCAGCTTCGGGGGAGAAATTGGGGTTGAAGATGTAAATTTAAGATCCATCAACCTAGGGATACTCTTTCACATTATGGGATCAAATGATATCATGTAGAGCATGCTTGTTGATAAAAAGGAGAGACAGGCCAAGGATTGAGTCTGAGAATACCAGCTTGAGATGAGGGGAAACCAGCGAAGGAGACTGGAAAGAAGCAGCCAATGAGGCAGAAGGAAAGCCAAGAGAGGGTGGTTGCCTACAGACCAATTAGAGAAACATTTTTCAGAAAGGAGGAAAGGACCAACTCTATCAAAAGCTATGGATGAGTCAAGTAAGAACTGAAATTTACTAGTTGGCAATGCAAGCCATTTACTTGTTGAAATTGTAAACATTTAGAACATAATTTTCAGTATTTATTTCAGTAGGCATCAGACTTTATTAAATCAAAAGGCTTTTAAATTCTTCTGGTTTTTGGTTTTTAATAGTTTTCTTCATTGGAAAAAGGTCTAGTAATAATAAAGAGATTAAAACTTAAGAAATTATTACATTGCTAACTGGATCAGATAAGATGAGGTTTAGCGGCATATTAGAGAATACTCAAATAATTGTGATTTAATTAAAGAGGTTTATGTTTCTTTATTCAAAAGAAGTTCCAAGATAGACATCCAGAGGTTGTCTTACATTTGGTTACCTCATAGGCAGACATGAGACAAGGACTTGAGAGCAAGTATCCTATTCATTTGGTGATGCCAGGAAACACTGTTTAGGGAGTGGTACAGTGAGACAGGAAAGGGAAGAGAATCAGTAGTGATTATTAGTGAGCAAACTAGTGCTCTGAGCAACTGAGGCTTAATCTTACCCATGACATCTCCGAAAGGGTATAGAATATACCTTGGAAATGTCCCATCTGAGGGCTGGGGAAGAACAGGTGTTAATCCATTGGTTGATAAATTGGTTGAAACCGATCCCAAGGGCATTAGCTCCCTGACAGTCCCCCACCGTGCTCCCATGGCCCTAGTAATCCTTTGGACAGACAGTACAGATGCTTGAAGGTAAAGTCTTCAGCAGGAATGGTGAGTGCCTAGGAGATTTGGAAGGAGCACTGACCACTTTGGAAACAGGGGATAGTACCTTTACCATGTTATCAGGGACCCAGGATCCTTATATATTTTTATTCTGCCATCCTTAGAGATGAATTAAGTCACCACGTTTTACCCATGGTTGCAACTCTGTAGTTCCAGCCATTTTTTTCCACAATTCAGGCACAAGAAATAGAAAAGAACTCATTTTTCAATGCCCATTCCATTTGCCATATTTCTCTTCAGGAGAGACTAGAAAATGTAGGTTTTTGTTTGTTTTTTGCCTTGTTTTAGCTAGATACATTGATGACCACAACCATATAAGTAGTTCCACTAGTAATGAAGAAAACTATGAGAATGGACACTGGCAAGCAACTCATTGTTTTTGCCACCATGACACAAGCATGGAGTGACACCAGTTCTTAAAGCAATGTTTTGTTTTCCCAGACAGCACAGAGATTAACCTAAATTGATAAAGCTTGATTCCAATTAAACTGTTTAGAATTCAATTTGTCTCATTCTAGCTGATCAGGGCCAGCTTGCCTGATTCATGCTTATCTAATCCAACTGGAAATGGATTGATACAACTTGAAATGCCTTAATCCCCTTGACCCAATTAGAGCCAATTTTGAACTGGAAAAAAATTTGACTCAATTTAAGCTCTTCAGGACCAGTTTGATTCCTTTTAATGTAAACTGGTCTGAAGTAGCCTAACATAATTTGAACTGGCCTGATTGCAGCTTGAAGTAATGGACCCTTTGAGTACATATACTAAGAAATTTAAATGGCAACCACAGTGGAGATGAAACAATTATTTTCTGAGTATTTGGCCATTGCTTTGTTTCTCAGACATTTTCTGATCTCCATGACCACATGTCCAAATACTTACATGACAGTGCCACTTGAGTATCTCAAAGACACCTCAAACTCAGCATGTCCAAAACTGACTCATGATTTCCTACCCCCAACCTCACATTCCTCTCCAAACCTGTTTCTTTTCTATGTTTTCCATCTCAATAAATGGCACCATTTTCTATTTAGTTCGGCAAACCAAAAATTCATAAATTAATGCTTAACACCTCTAACTCCCCCTCTCCTCCACTGTTAGCAGGCCTTGTTGGATTTACCTTCAAAACACATCTCTAATCCATCCATTTATCCTATCTCAGTTGGCATGTTCAAATTCCAAGCTTCTGTCACCTTTCTCCTGGACTATAGCAATAGCCTCCTTACCGTCACATCTATACATTGATTCTGTGCTTTGTCCAATCTGCTCACCAAACTGCAACCAAATTAAAACGCTGGTCCTATCTTCCACTTTCTTAAAAATCTTCAATCGCTTTTTGTTTGCTCCCAGGATTGACAACTACCAACTCTTCCAAAGACTACCAGAAAACCTGTTAGTGAAGAAAAGCTAAGTCTATTTATCCTATGGCCTTGAATGAGTTTTAGTGGTGTCCCAGAAAGGGGGAAGAGGAGGATATTTATAGGCTTTGGTCTTGAACACAAGTGGCTTAGAAGACAAACTGACTGGAATACAATTTATCATGTAATCGTTTAGGACTGGTGAGCACAACAAAGTGAAAGTCCTGATGTGAGTCTTGACAAATAAACTGCTGTTTGATAAGCAAGCTGTTCCTGCAGGTGAGCATTCTTTTGTCCTGATGGGAGAGATGAGTCAAGTGTTTGTTTGGATAAATCGGTTAGCAGGAATTTCCTAAAGTAAACAATAAGTTATTCATTGATTTACAACCTTAACTTTCTGAGCAAGAATCTCCAGTTAAGAATAAACAGTTAAATCTTGTTGGTGTAAGTGATCTTCATTCTCAGTCCTGATAGTTAAGCTATGTGGAAGGAAGGGATTTGAATTCTCATAAGGATCTAATTCTGCAAGTGGTTGCCAAAGCTCTGCATGCCTCCAGGTTCCATGAAGTTTCAGCTTTATGTTTTGGTGCCTTTCTCATGCTGGGGTCCAGAAAATTCAGTCTTCTTTCAGCCACCCCTCTCCTTTCCCCTGAATGTCAAAACCTTTGGATGTTGCACGTACTCCCTTTTCCTCAAGTAGGATTTCCTTCTCTCTCTACACTTCACTAAATTTGTGCTTACAGTTCAGATCTCAGCTTGATTCTCAGTTCTTTAAGGATGGCTTCTCTGCCTACCCTCTACCCACGCAAATGGCGTCTGCACCAATATAAGCTGCGGTACTTTCCCTAAAATATAGGGGCGACTATCTGTAATTACATATCTCTGTGCATTTTAAAAAATTAAACTATAATATTTATAGAGGGCTTGACACATAGTAATTAACTCTCAATATATAATTAGGGAAGTAAGGAAGATTGGCAGATGAGTGCTTTTGTATTTGGAGATGACTTTTTAATTTGAGGGGCATATCATAAATGTAAAACAACTAACCAATTGCCTTAGAGAAAGCACTAACGTCACCTCTAATTTTAAAACACATGCTACAAATTGAGATATAATGTGTTCTGGTTAGTGAATGTGCCCCTACAGGAAAAGAGAAAAGTTTCTTCCTAAAAATAAATTTAGACTTGACTTATATGTCGCCCAGGCTGGGGTGCAGTGGTGCAATCTTGGCTCACTGCAAGCTCCGCCTCCTGGGTTCACACCATTCTCCTGCCTCAGCCTCCCATGTAGCTGGGACTACAGGCATGCACCACCATGCCCAGCTAATTTTTTTGTATTTTTAGTAGAGATGGGATTTCACCGTGTTAGCCAGGATGGTCTCGGTCACCTGACCTCATGATCCGCCCACCTTGGCCTCCCAAAGTGCTGGGATTACAGGCGTGAGCCACTGCACCCGGCCAGAAAATTTTTCTTCTTAAGCATGATTTTGAGTTGTAAATATTTCCTCACAATAGAGTATGACAAGAGATCCATCTTAAGACTTCGCAAGTCATGGATGGGTCGGTTATCACCTCCCTGACACCATATAGGCTCACATTTGAAATATTCTGGAATTTGAAATTCTAACTGATAACAATGTAGTACACAAATAGTTCAAACTATGGTTCATGTGGATGGTGAGTCCTAAACAATTTTTATTCTGTTATTTGAAAGCTTTGAAGTTTCTCTGGGTAAGTCATGCTCTGCTGGAAATGAAGGGATGAGAAGATTGTTAAACCGTAATGGAAACAGAGCTGTTCTCTCTGCAGATGTGGTTCCTTTCTGCTGATGGGCTGGGTACAGAGAGGATGAGCAATGGATGCTTGAGCAAATATCATTACCTCCTCAACTCCCTTCTCTTGTGACACATTTAAGAACCCACGCTAAATATAAAAATATGTCTTTTATCTCATATCTAAGTTAACATGTGGGTTGAATTTTTAGTTGAATAATTAGATCAAGTGTTCAAAAACCCCTCTAAGTTCTCTAATTTGGATCTATAGGAGAGAATTTTCTCATTCTGGGACAAATATCCCCAACTCAGTGTTTTACTGTCCGCTGTCTGGAGCCTGTGAATCAATTTTGGTATGTCTCACATCTTTGAGGGCAGAGCTATACAACCCAACCTGAATGGCTTCTAGGGAGCTTTTACATTCATGTTATAGTGACTTGCTGGTTTACCAGTCAGGAGCACACATATGGCCCTAATCTGGTATGCAAATTGTGAGGAAATTTTAAAAATCTTTACTCTCTGCAAGCTCAGGATATCCATATGTAGTTGTAGCTGAATAAGGTATAGGTGAGAATTTCTGCATCTCTTCTCCTAATGTGAACAAACAAGGGTGAAGAACAGATCCTAGAGATTATGAATAAACTAATTGTGTGGTACATAGGCCTGTTCCACCCCTGCTATAGCTAGCTAAACCAGTGAAATAACAGTCACGTGATTAATCCTGCATATTTATGCTCTAGCATAGTGTTTCCAATCTCTATTGGTCTGAGTTTTAAGATCATGGAAACATCTTAATAGATACAGGTTTCACGCAACAGCTCTACTCCTGGCCTATGGTGTATGTATGTAGTTATAGATCAGGGACTGGATTATAGGTTGAACTTTTAGGGATGGGGCTGACTTGGTCAGGATGTTGGCCAAGTGTTGCCCGCAGGTCTGGATTCTCTAAAGCCAAAAAGGAAGTATAAGGTTTTTAACTGAAATGCAGTGAACACCACTATACTTTACACCTTGGGAAAAGAGTAGATTGAATGCTGCATAGGCCAAGCCTAAACAATAAAATCCAATTTCCAAAGATGGAGAGTAAGGCAGAGTTAACGGAGCCTGGTAGAGCTACAAATACATAACTTCTAAAAGAGATCAAATTGGTACCAAGGTCATTGACCTGAACACTATAGCCAGTGTTTAAGCTTCCCCTTCACAAGTCAGCAGTTTAATATACGTGATGTGTGTGGATCACACTATTCTAAAGGACCAATAGTAAGGGTGCACTATTATGAGTAAGGGCATTTGTGGAAGATTGATGCAAGTCTTTGATTATGGGTAAGTGGAAAAAATGATTGTCATTACCAGGGAAATTTGGAAGGAAGCTTAGTTAAGTAGGCAAGTGGATGAATGAATTTAGATGAGCAAGTAACTTCCAAAAAGAGATGTGATACAATTCAGAAAACTGAAACATATCAACAATCATAACTCACTACTGCATATGAAAACTGAAGAAAAACTGGATCACCAGCCACTGTGCCAACTGCTGTCTTCTAAGAAGCGCCTGGTAATTAGAAGTCAATGGTTGGCATTTATGCTGCTGCTGCTGCTGCTGTCAAATCCCATGGTTGCTGAATGTTCTGTGATGCTGCCTGCTGTAATGATAACTAAACGTCTTAAAGTCTTAGGCCTGATGCTATCTAAATGGGTTGCCTTTGGTTCTTATCTTCAAAATAAAAAATCCAATGAATATTCTTCAAAGAGTTTGCTGAATTAAGGGCACTAGCTGCATGTTTGGGTGACTTTGGACCCCATTGTGAGTTTGATTGCCTACAGATGATTTTTCTTAATTTGAAGAGTAATTGCCCATGAAATCCCTCTTCTCTCTTTTTCACCAAAATAGCCATTAAATGGTGAAAACGAGGAAAAAATACTCAACAACAGTTATTCTGGATCACAAGAGTCAAGCATATTTTAGGTTTCACAAAGATTAGATATCAGTTTGCTTCCTGGTAGAGAGTTGACCTGAGTAAGCTACAGTGGTGAAGTAGAGCATCAAACTCAACCAGTTTAAGCTGCTATGGGCTTCTCACGAACTTAAAGGACAAACCGGAATCACTGGGAAAGAAATGGAAAATATCCGTAGCATACTGGGAAAAAACGGAGTAATAAATTGACCTCACAGAGTCAGAAAAAGAGAGAGAGAGAGATTAAAAGGGGTAAGATTTAGTTGTGGGTAGAAAATATAAATAGTTATTTTTTAAACATATTATAGTGCTTTATGTTTACCCAGATATTCTTTCTTAAATAATCCTGAAAAGGAAGTATTATTTTATTAATTCAATCACTTATGTGTTCTGCATATAATTTTGATCTTCTGTAATTCAACTCTGCACTGGAAACAGCAGATATTAGCAATGATTGTTGGATATTTAGATAATAAATGAATAAATATAAAATACTTTGATGTTTAGATGAATTAAGCACAAGATTGACTTGAGAAAACTGTCAGAAGTGAAATAGATGAACAGAGAGATAAAAGGATTGTGTGATAAAATAATAGATGTAAAAGCTAGAATTAAAGAATTTAAAGAAAGTGTTCCATTTCTACAAGATGGAGTAGCAGGAACCAAATTTATTCTTTCACATGAAACAAAACAACACGACAAAATACATTAAATAAGTTTTTAAGACATTGGACATCAGGTAATGAAGGACAGTGATCCCTGAGAAATAGGAAGCTAGTGATTGCTCCAGCTTAATGAATGAGAGGTGTTTTTTGTTCGTTTGTTTTTTAAGTGTGGCACAGGAAGAGAAGCCAAGGTGGATCTCAGATGACTCTTTGAGTTAAAGAGACAGATTTGAAAGACTGGGGAGACCAGGTAGCTAGAGGATTGGGACAGATTACTGAAGAGAAAAGAGCTACATTGAGAGAAAGTTCTGATCCACAGAGAGTCTCCCTTGAGTCTTCAACAGAGTACTGATCAGCACATGCATGTAAGAAAACTACCTGAGGCTGAAGAAAGAATTCCCTTAGAAGGTTTAAGGAAACAGTGTCCAGTTCTCATACAGGGCCTGTAATATTGCCTCCTTCTACTAGCCAGGCTGAAAAACCTCACGATTTACAAGACATTGGGTAGAATACTTAGAAAAGCATTGGGTAGAATACTTTAAAAAGCCGTGACTCAGTAGTAGGACAAAATTAGCCTTAGACTAAGATGTCTGGGTTGTGTCTAGTCTTATTACTGATAACGTTAATGTTGATCACTTTGTTAAGGTAGTACCTGACAGGTTTCTCCATTGTGAAGTTACTGTTTTTCCCTTTTCATGCACTATTATTTGTAAGTGAGTTACTTAGGGAGGAGAATTAAGCTCCATTTTTGGAGTGAGGAGTATAAAAGAATCTGTAGACATAAAGTAAAACCACTAACAGTAATTAATAAATATTTTAGGGGAGATTTTTAAGGCTATGCAAGTATCCTATTTCTCCTTAAAGTTTTGCTCACTAATTTTTGCAGTCATCAGTGGACGCTGCCAGCTGCAGTTATTCCTGTGGTGTTCTAATGCTAACTTTTTTTTTTTTTTTTTTTTTTTTGAGACAGAATCT
Organism: Hylobates moloch; assembly: GCF_009828535.3. Lineage (NCBI taxonomy): Eukaryota > Metazoa > Chordata > Mammalia > Primates > Hylobatidae > Hylobates > Hylobates moloch. The sequence continues at coordinate 98,670,053 of NW_026652283.1, forward strand.
CGCTCTGTAGCCCAGGCTGGAGTGCAGTGGCATGATCTTGGCTTATGGCAACCTCCACCTCCTGGGTCCCGGTTCAAGCAATTCTCCTGTCTCAGCCTCCTGAGTAGCTGGGATTACAGGGACACACTACCATGCCCAGATAATTTTTGTATTTTTAGTATAGACGGGGTTTCACCTTGTTGGCCAGGCTGGTCTTGAAGTCCTGACCTCATGATCCACTCACCTCTGCCTCCCAAAGTGCTGCCACCACAGCTGTCCCGACTTTGTATTTCTGTCATGCCTTTTACATTTATCAATTGGAATTATTTTGTAAGAAAAACATGCATTTCTCCATAGTTATTTATGTATTTAATTTTGTACTTATATCAGTGTGGACTCAAGGATATTCATTTTATGCTCAGGTGGTTCCAGGTTTGATCACTGGGAGCTTTCACAGATTGACTTCTGTGTCCTTTTGACATGCCCTTATCTTAGAGGTTTATATTTATATCATTGATCAAATTTAGAAAGTTTTAACTCATTATTTCTTTAAATAGTCTATTTTTCTCTCTCTTCTCCTTCTGGGACTTTCACAATGTGTACATTGATTCACTTGATGGTGTCCCAAAAGCCATGCTCACTTTTCTTTAATCTTTTTTCTTTCTATTTCTTATCTTAATAATTTCCATTGTCTTATCTTCAAGTTCACTGATTCTTTCTTCTGCCTGCTCAAACCTTTGAGTATCTGTAGTGAATTTCTTGTTTCAGTTACTGAAACTTTTGGCTCCAGAATTTTGGTTTTTGTTTGTTTGTTTCTTTTTAGGTTTTACATGTCTTCATTGCTGTTTCCATTTTGTTCATAGAACATTTTGTTGACTTTCTCCACATCTTCCTTTAGTTCTTTGAATATCTAAGATAGTTGTTTTAAAGTCTTTGTCTAGTAGATCCATTCTGAGGTATGGTTTTTACTGTGTTTTTTTTCTTCTTTGAGTGAGCCATTATTTCCTATTTCTTTATTTGTCTTGTAATTTTTTGTTGTTGTTGAAAATTTGCCATTTGTAAGTAATAACCTGCTAACTCTGGAAATCAGATTTTCTCCCTTCCATGGGATTTAAGTATTTTTGTTATTATGGTTTTTTTAGTTGTCGTTTTTGCTATAGACTATATCTTTGCCAACAGTCAACCTCAGATGTGAACTTAAGATCTTCTCAGATCTTTTCTGAACTTCTGTCTTTCCCTGGGCATATATAGTGATTTTCTAATTTCTTTCTTATGTGTATTTGCTTTTGAATGCCATAGTCTTTAATATCTGTCTCCCAAAAAAGGAAAAAAAGAAAAATGAAGGGGAGGGGACACCAGCTTTATACATCTCCTGGAAGTCACTTCAGCTGGAGAAGAGGCTTGCATAATTGGGGAAGGTACAACAACAATGCCATCACCTCTGTGTCTGCACCCCTGTGATCAGAAGTGGCAATCAGCAACTAAGCACAGATCTCCACTATTTAAAGAGTAGAATTAATTTTGTCCACCCTGGGTCCTACAAGCTGTGTGCAAGTTGCTCCAGGAACATGTGCAAAATAGCCTGCCATGTGGCTGAGGTGTAGAGCAGGAGTCCCCAACCATTTTGGCATGAGGAACCAGTTTTGTGAAAGACAATTTTTCCATGGACCTGATATGGGGGATAGTTTCAGGATGTAACTCTTCTACCTCAGATCGTCAGGCATGAGTTAGATTCTCATAAGGAGAATGATAGCAAGATCACTCACACGCACAGTTCACAATAGGGTTCATGCTCGTGTGAGAATCTAATGCCACCACTGACATGACAGGAGGCGGAGCTCAGGTGGTAATGCTTGCTCACCTGCCACTCACCTCCTGCTGTGCTGCCCAGTTCCTAACAGGCCGTGGACCAGTACGGGTCTGTGGCCCAGGGGTTAGGGAGCCCTGGTGTAGAGCATAGGTAGCTACTACTATTTTAAGAGCTGAAATTGACTAAAATAACAGCAATTTGCTATCCAAGCTTTCCCCTGAAATTTGCAAGACTTCAATAGACTTCAGAGTTCCAAAATAGTTACATCAGACAAATTCTGCCAGTGCAATTGTTGGCTTTTGAGGAGTCAGATTTTGATACTACATACTCCACCATCTTCACAAAATCCTCTGCCTTCTTGTAGTTTTAATTTGCATTTCTGTAATGATTGATAATGTTGAGATGCTTTTAATATACTTATTTGCCATTGTATATTTTATCTGATAAAGTTCTTTTTCAGTTTTTTGCCCATTTTTTAATGTTTTTTGTTTTCTTCATATTAAGCTTTATATGTTCTTTATATATTCTGGATAAAAGTCCTCTATTGATATATGATTTACAAATATTTCCTCCCAACCTGTGGTTTACCTTTTTGTCTTATTAGTGTCTTTCACAAAATGAAAGTTTAAATTTTAATCAACTGAAATGTATTAATTTTTCTATTTTGGTATCATATCTTAAAAAAAACTCATTTCTAACCTCAGAGTCACATGGATTTTCTCCTGTATTTTCTTCTATAAGTTTTATAATTTTAGACTTTTTCATTTATTTTTATAAACCATTTGAGTTCATTTTTGTACAAGGTGTGTGGTATATGTTGAAGTTCATATGTTTTGTATATGACACCTAATTTTTCTACTATTCAGAAAGGACTATTCTTTATCCACTGAGTTGTCTTTGTATATTGTATAAAGTATAAATATAAATCCTAAAAATGTAATTTTCCTCATGCCAAAAGAGACAGAAAACATTTCCCCCTTTCTTTCTCATAGGCATTTCCTTTAGAAAATAGATTGCAAATGTTTCATCTGTCAGGTTGAGACGTATTTAAATCTCTTTAAAAGCTAAATGAGTCTCTTGCTAGTTTTTCATTTCAGTTATTTTTTTTTTCCTTGGGGATGTTTGGGCCTTCTTTTTGAAATGCAAACATCGAGGAAGATGAGCTCTGTCTTCCTATTCCTGTGGGAGTTTCAGCCTACCTGCTTGGCTCCTAGTGTAACTTCCTGCTTTTCACAAAAATATAAGAAGTTTTATTATTCTTTTTGATAAAGACAATTCACATGTATGTAATGGATTGCATCTGCTTTGCTATGCAAAATGGTGTGATTTCTTTCCATTTTTACAATCCCCTTAGCCAGTTGCATGTGATGCTCCTTACGTTATAGTTTAATGCTTATGGAATAATAAAATTGTTTTTTTCTTCTACCTTTGTTTTTTGTTTTGTTTCATTTGAGATGGAGTCTCACTCACTCTGTTGCCCAGGCATGAGTGCAGTGGCACGATCTTAGCTCACTGCAACCTCCACCTCCTGGGTTCAAGTGATTCTCTCACCTCAGCTTCTCAAGTAGCTGGGGTTACAGGCATACGCCACCAAACCTAGCTAATTTTTGTATTTTTAGTAGAGATCTGATTTCTCCATGTTGGCCAGGCTGGTCTCAAACTCCTGCCTCAAGTGATCTGCCCACCTTGGCCTCCCAGTGTGCTGAGATTACAAGTGTGAGCCGCTGCACCTGGCCTCTCTTCTACCTTTGTGAAGGGAGAGATTTTATGGATTGGTAAGAGATTTTTTTTCCATTTCTTTTATTTAGATTTCACTGAAAATTATTAAAAATAAGTTACTATATTTGTGTAGTCTATTTCTGGGCTCCTTATTCAGAGGACTGTAACTTTATAGGTATTTTTTAAAAATCAGATAGTATGAACCCTCCAACTTAGTTCTTTTTCAGAATTGTTTGGGCTAGTCTATTTCCTTTGCATCTCTACATAAATTTTAGAATATTCTTGCTAGAGATTCATGATTAGAGTTTAGCATTTCTTTTATGTTTATCTTTCTTTTTTCATTAGTTTATTATAGCTTTCAGCATACAGATTCTAGACATATTTTGTTAGAGCTTAAACTGACAGATGTATCTCCCTTTTTGAGGTTACAATTACACTGTCTTCTACTTTTTATACTATCTGTTTCTTCACTAATTATGTTCAATCTTTACTTTTCAGTGAATTTTATAATCTAAATTATTTTGTTTCTGTTAATTAACCTTGATAGTTCCTCTTCTAGTAAAATAGGTCAAGTCTGTCTACTCAGCACTTTGTAGTTATAAAAAGCATTGGAAATAACCCAATGTCTTTGAGTAAGGCAAGTAAAGAAATTTTGTTATATTCATGTGATAACACTACACAGCAGTTAAAATGAGTAAATTAGATTGATATTCATCAACATAGATAGCTCTCGATAGTGTAATCTTAAATTTTAAAAAAGTTGTAGAGCAATATATACAAAATACCATTTACATAAATTAAACAGAACATGTACAGGAAGTAACACTCTAGATTTTAGATACATATATCGATAGGAAAGATCCACATTTAAGCCATAAGAGAACTGGACTCTTGGAGGGTCAATAGAGACAGGACTAGGAAGTAAAGACAGTTACTTGGATGTTCATGTATTTGTAACGTTTTGTTACTTTTCAAATGAAAGGCTAAGTTCTGAATCAAACATGACAAAATACCTTTATTAACTGAATACATGCTACAGGCCTGAGTATGTGATGACTTTTTAACTTTTTTCTAATAAAATAATTTATGATTAGATAAAAAAAGAAGCATAAGAAAACAAACAAACACAAAAACATTAACAGCCATAATTTTTCTGTTTTTCTGGAATTAAAATATACAAACATTAATTAGAAGAATATTATCTACAGCAGACTTGTACTGAAATCTGAATTATGGAGCAAAATAGTCCAGCAGAAGTTTCCATTGCAAGGACAAATGTACTTCATCCTTAAGGAAGTAGCACAAATTGACAGTAAATGAAACTTTCTCATTCTTTCTCCACATTAAATGATGTTGGGGACATCTGTTTAGCAATTAGAAAACATAAATAATCTTCCATCAAGCCCACACTATACACCTGAATAAATTCTAGAGAGAATAAGCAATTAATTGTTTTAAAATAATGCCATAGAAAATCTTTAAGAAAATAAAGGTGGATGTTTACTGGATCTTTGGACAGACATTTTTCTTCTAAATATGAATGCAACAGGAGAATTCATAAGGAAATAGAGTGAGCGATTATACTCTGCAAATACTTTTTAGTTTAAATGTTTTAAGTACACATTAAGAAAATTAAAAGGCAAATGAAAGTCTGGTGATAGGGTTTAATACATGCTACCCTCAAAATATGTCACCTTGACATTTGAGAAAACAGAAGAACCAGGAAGGCCCCTCTCATCTTTCGCTCTCCCTTCGTCCCTGAAGTGGGTTGTAAGACCCTCAGAGAGGTACCCTTCCTATGCCCAGAGGAAGGAACATCCTTATCTCTGAAGACACAGGGAGAGAGAAGAATCTGGACAAACTGGCCTTGCTATGTTCCCCCCAGTTTATTACCGTAAGATTATGTCATCTTTGTGCAGTCATACTTTTGCAGAACTGTCCACTCTTCATCAAACTTAAGCATGAAAATACATGTTTCCCTGTTTCTTTAGGTCCTCCTTTCTGAAGACTCCCATGTCACGAAAAATTTATAAGTGAATAAATTTGCGTGCGTTTTTCTTGTCAATCTATCTGTTGTTACAGAGACTTCAGCAGTGAAGCTAGTGATGGGCAAAATAAATCTTTCCCCTATACAGTGGGAAATTATTTCTGGCAAATATTATAATTCATAAAATCACTTCAGTGTCATAGACAAATATATAAAAGATTGTCAGGGCTCAGAACACAATAACCGTTGGCAATATGTCACCTTGGCATGATGAGTGTTTTAAGCCGAAGGAAACTGATAAAAACGCTCCGCAGAAACAGGAAGATCCTTGCTGATCTTCTCCTGCCTTTCTCCTCTGAAGCAGGTCATAAAAGAATTCCCTACCCTACCTCCCTTGAAAGTAGGACATAAGACCTTTATTCCAGAGGGGCCCTGCCCTATACCGAGAGGCCAGTAAGACTCTAAACAAACAGGTCTGGCTGAGTTCTCCCCTGTTTATTACCATTAGATCACACCCCTTTGTCCTTCAGCCACGCTTCTGCACAACTTTCTATAAAAATACATAGATTTCTGTGGGTCTTTACGTCTTCATTTGTGAAGGCTCTTGTGTCATGTAAAACTTATATTAAATAAAAATGTTATGTTTTTCTCTTGTTAATCTTTTTTTTTTTTTTTGCTATAGGGATCTTAGCCAGTAATCTTGCAATGGGTGACAATAAGGTACTACCTGTTCTCTCCTACAGGAAATTACATATAATTCCCAGGCTAGAAATATAATTTCTAAACAAATATATGAAAAAACTCAACCTTCTATGAATAAAAGAGATATAAATAATAACATTAGTGAGACATAATTGTGGAATATTACAATTTAAAAATGCTAATATGTAAAGCTAGTGAATGTTCTGTGAAATATATGTCTTATGTGTTGTTGGTGGGAATCAAAATGGATACAACCCTTTTGAGAAATAATTTGGCCAGAGACCATAAGAATCGTAAAAATACTCATAACCTCTTATGGTATACCTTAAGGAAATAATAAAACATAGCAAACTTATATGAAAATATTAATTGCAGCATTATTCATGATGGTGGAAAATGGGAAATGGGAAGCAATCTAGCACACAGAAATACAGAAATGATAAAATAACAAGCCTAGATGTGTAGGAACAGAAAGGTGTGATGCATTTCCTGAGCATGATAAAAGTAATAGCCAACACTCCTATTACAAAAGACAAGTTAACAAGAGAAAAGCATAACAGATTTATTTAATCTAAGTTTTACATGACACAGGAGGCTCCAGGTTAAATGACCAAATGATATAAGGTATAACGGTTAACATTAAGTGTCAACTTGATTGGATTGAAGGATGCAAAGTATTTTTTCTGGGTTTGTCTGTGAGGGTGTTGCCAGAGGAGAGTGACATTTGAGTCAGTGGACTAGGAGAGGAAGACCCACCATCTATGTAGGTGGGCACCATCCAAATGGCTGTCAGTGTGGCTAGAAAAAGCAGGTGGAAGAAAGTGGAATAAGCTGGCTTGCTGAGTTTTCCAGCTTTCATTTTTGTGAAATGTGCTGGATGCTTCCTAACCTTGAACATCAGTCTCCAGGTTCTTTGGCCTTTGGACTTACACCAGTGGTTTGCCAGGGACTCTCAGGCCTTCGGCCACAGACTGAAGGTTGCATTGTCATGTCGACTTCCCTACTGTTTAGGCTTTGGGACTTGGACTAAGCCACTACTGGCTTTCTTGCTCCTCAGCTTGCAGATGACCTATTGTGAGACTTCACCTTGTGATGGTGTGAGTCAATTCTCATTAATAAACTCCCTTTCAAATGTACATATATCCTATTAGTTCTGTTCCTCTGGAGAATCCTGACTAATACACAGGGAAAACGATCTTATTTTATATTTAGGTTCAGTGAAGCACGGACAGCTGAGTAGAAATGTGATTGGGCAATAAAATGTATGATCTAATAGTAATAGACTGATTGGAGGAAATTCATTTCCTTGTGGCATAGGGCAGAATTCTGAAATAGGGGTGTTATGACTCATAATCAAACAAGGTAGATGAGACACCTTCTTTATGGCCATTTCCTACATGGAAGGAAGTGGGTGGGGAGAGTTAGAGTAACAATTTTAAACTTCATAGCTGACTTTGGGGAAAAGAGATTCTGGTTTCTATGATTTGCCTTGGAAGAGAATGAGGCTGAGAGATAGGAAGGCAGAAGGTCAGAGAGACACTTTGATTCTGAGACTGCTTCTGATACTTTAATTTGGGGGATATCATTTTCTGAGCCCCAACAGATGCATACGTAAGACATAAAATATTTTTACTTAATCACTTCTATATTGTTGCCTTATAAAATTTTGAATGTTCAATATTTAAGTTATTAACTTCATATTAGCATTTTAAGAAACCACATTTAATATCAATTAGTGAAAATATATAACATAGTTTAATTTCTGACAATACTTGTATATGAATGATTTAATTTTCTAACACAATATCTGTATATTAACACAATTACCTGTCTCATAAAACAAATTAACACAATTACGTGTCTCATAAAACAAAACCACAAGGTATGGCCACATTAACAGCTTTTCCTTGGACCATTGTGCCAACAACGGAGACATTTCTTGCAGAAAGCATGACTCAGCGTAGTCCATAGGGGAGCAATAGTGAAAAAACATTCGAACAAATCGAGCTCTGTCCCAGATGTAGGGTCTGTTCCCTGACCAGAAAGAACAGAAGATAATATACTTCTTTCCTGGTTTTGGAGGAGATTTTCTTCTGATTGCATTTAGTTCCAAACATGTTCAACTGTGAAGTTTGAGGAGCTGGGAGGATTTCACCTAAATATCATCACCATTATCCTTCTAGGTATCCAGTGCTCCACCCTCTAACTTGAAGGGCTCTGAGTGCTCTGGGAAACTGAAAAGCAGGTTACCCACACAGGACCTCAGTTAATAAATTATAGTCTATAACTTACTTTCAAATAGTATAGCACATGCATTTGATATATGTATGTGCATGATGGCTTTAATGCACATTACTAGGATGTATGGCTGCCCAATCTCAAAAAATACTCTAGGGATGGTGAGTTAGTATATTGAAAGTCACACTTCAGAGACTGTTACTACAAGCATTTCACCTACCTTTATGTATCAATGGTGGAGGTTTTGTCAATTATCATGATGGATATACAAATAAGTGCTCATTGTTTAAATTACTGGTGTTCAAGGTGTATGTCTTAGTCCATGTTGGTGTTGTTATAAAGGAGTGCCTGAGAATGGGTAATGTATAAAGAAAAGAGGTTTATTTGGCTCACAGTTCTGCAGGCTGCACAAGAAGGATAGTGCCAGTATTTGCTTCTGGTGAAGCCTTTTGGTGAAGGCTACTTCTACCCATGGCAGAAGGCGAAGGCAAGCTGGCATGTGCAGCGATCACAAGGTAAGAGAGGAAGCAAGTGAGAGGGGCATTTCCATCCCTTTTTGAAAAAAAAAATCCAGCTCCCTACTGGAGCTAATAGAGTAATAAATCACTCATTATCATGAGGATGGCACCAAGCCATTAATGACAGGTCTGCCCCCATCATCTAAACACTTCCATTAGGCCCCACCTCTGATATTGGGGATCAAATTTTATCATAAGGTTTGGGGGACAAAAATCCAAACTATAGCAGTGTGTGGATGGACTAAAAATATTGTGAAGATCCCTTCCATCTTCAGGTAAATAGAATCCAGCTAGCTCAGACATCCAGATCTTTTACAATGGTATTTGAAGCTCATTTCTGAAACAATGTCCAGGTACTAATTTATTAGATTCTGGTTCTTGAACACCAACTGTAAAGTTGCTGCCTCCTAACTTTAGAATATCATTGCTTTTGTCTCAAGTGTGAGGTCTGGTGATGGTACCTAAAGAGAGAGACTTGGAACTTCCTTGAGGTTGTGGTAAAGGTTGTATTATCAAACCTGCCAAGACCAGCTCAGTCGGGGAGACCCTAACCCAGCAACGCTACAGAAATTAAAGACACACACACAGAAATAAAGAGTGTGGAATGGGAAATCAGGGAATCCCACAGCCTTCAGAGCTGAGAGCCCTGAACAGAGATTTACCCACATATTTATTGACAGCAAGCCAGTCATAAGATTTACTAAAGGTATTCCTTATGGGAAATAAAGGGATGGGCTGAATAAAGGGATGGGCTCTGGCTAGTTACCTGCAGCATGAACATGTCCTTAATGCACAGATCGCTCATGCTATCGTTTGTGGTTTAAGAACGCCTTAAGCGGTTTTCTGCCCTGGGTGGGCCAGGTGTTCCTTGCCTTCATTCCAGTAAACTGACAACCTTTCAGTGTGGGCATTAGGGCCATCACGAGCATATCACAGTGCTGCAGAGATTTCGTTTATGGCCAGTTTTGGGGCCAGTTTATGGCCAGATTTGGGGACCTGTACCCAACAAAACCAAACTGGGGTCTGCTAATCCAGTGCAGCAAAGCCAAACAGTGACACTGGGATGGAGATGAGAGAAAATGAGGTATTTATTGCAGGGTACTGAGCAAGAAGATTCAGGCAGCTCATGTTTAAGATCTGAACTCTGAGATTGTTTAAAGGTAGGAGTTTATGAAGATGGGGAGGCAGCGGTTACAGAAAAAGTCATAAATCAATATATTGAGGCTATACATTGGTTTGACTAAAAATGTGGGACATCTTGAAGCATTTCCTCTAGGTCATAAGTAGATTCAAAGACTTTCTGAATTGTGATTGGTTAAGAAGCAAAGCTTTGTCTAAAATTTGAGATCAGCAGAAAAGAATGTTAGCTTTAGCTCATGGGTTTAACTGCCTCCCTTGGGAAGAAATTTAGAACGAAGAATGGTGATCAGAATTCAGTCCTCAGTTGCCCCTTATCTGAGTTCTATGTGCCAATGGATCCATTTGGTGGGAGTCTGGATTTCTGTAAACCAACCCAGGAAGAGAGGTTAAAATGTTATCTTTAATTTCTACAGGGAACAAAACATCTTGTGATGCTAACTGCTTTAGCTATTGTTTTAAGCTACTTTTGCCTTCTTGCTTATCAAATCTTTCATTTACTTCTCAGGGCTAACTAGGTGTGTAGAATTTTCCTTAAAGGAAGTCAAAATATTCCCTTATTATCATGCTTTGGTGGTGAGGGGTGGGCTGCAGGCCTTTAAGAGGGGTCCCTGCTCTGTCTCAGTTGTGTGACTGCTTTTTTTGCAATCTGAGATTGTTTTCAGCGAAGCCTGCTGGGGAGGTTTTTGGGAGGAGTCTTTTATCCTTAGTCTGCTTCTAAGCATTTGAAACTACTGACAACCAAAAGAGTCTGATAATTTTGACTGGCAAAATTGAGTTAGGTTAATTCATAACAGTCAAGGCCTGAGAAAATTATCTTGGGCCACTGGAGCCAGTACTGATTAACATTAAGTAGGCAGTAGGCTGCTATGGATGGGAGCTTCTTACCAGTTGCTAGTATGAAAGACTATTGATGTCATTCTTTGGCACAAGAGACATGATTCTCACTTGAATGGATCCAGAGGTTTTAGAGTTTCTGACTTAGTATCCGTGCTGTTCCCATGGGCTGACAGTATAAAGTGCCACTCCAGTGGGGGCTGGCTGTTCCCTGGATTATGACTTACCTTCATCCTGTATGGTTCCTCCAAGTCTGCAGCACATTGTCCCTCAGCCCCATGAACATCTTATCTCATCTTAGTTCCTTTGTCTCCCTTCAACTGGAAAATTTTAACTAGACTTGATGATGGAGAAACAAGAAGCTTTGTTCTTGGCTTCCTGTCTTCTTTCTTGCTTTAAGTCTCTTCAGAGATTGCCTCTTGATGTTCAGAAGCACAAGCATTTGAAATTTTAAAAAGCCTTTCCTGGTATTCAGCTTTAACTGAAAATCATCCTGCCCCATGATTTAGCGTGAATGATATAGGAGACCAGAATATGCCACCCCAAAATATGCCTCTTTAGCATAAGAATTATTTTGAGAAACAGCAGACACAGGAGAAGCTCTGAAAACAAAGGAGAAGTAAACCCTTTTCTATGGGAAATTTGCATTTATAAAATAAATCTCAATTTTTTAAGTGTGTCTCCCTCTCTGTATAAGAAAGAGAAAGATGGGTAAATCACTAGAGACTCTTATCAGTGGGGAAAGTACTGATTTACATCTGCATTACAAAACTTACTCTTCTTTACTGTACTTTTCCTAGTTACCCTCTCCTCCCTGACACCATTCTCTGTTTTGTCTTTAGCTGAAGATAGTATTTATGCTTGAATTCTAAGCTATCTGTTTGAGAGTTCCTCATTTGTCCCTGGATAATGACAACGTATACATGTCTCCCATGTATACATTTATTGCAGGGTACCAAGCAAGAAGATTCAGGCAGCTCGTGTTTAAAATCTGAAGTCCCAGACAGTTTAAATGCAGGGGTTTATAAAGATGGCAGGGGGGAAGCAGAGGTTACAGAAAAAGTCATTGTATACATGTTAATAAACTTCTATTTGTTTTTCTTTTGTTAGTCTGTCTTTTTATATTGAGGCCCCAGCTGAGAATTTACAAGGGTAGAGGAAAAATTATTTTTTCTGTCCCTGTAATGGGCACATGAAGAAATACCATGAAAAAGAAACTTACTAATTCATTATATATATATATATCCCAAGCCTTATCTCAAATCCCTAGAATGAGATAGGTTTGGAAAGCTAGAATTTTGGAGAACTTTGCAAAAGATAATATGGTACATATTATATGTGCAGGGAAGTTTAAACTTCTCTTCTGAAGGTTTGATAATTGAGTCTGCTGAAATAAACTGATAATAGACAGATTAACAGGAGAAAAGGCATACAGATGTATTAACATGAAAGTGCAGAGGAGTCACAAAAAGTATGAAAACTCAAACACAGTTCAGATGATTGAAGCTTAAATTCCCTCTTATAAACCAAAAATAAAATCCTAAGCCCCCTCAGCTAACTAAACATGAAATCGCCTGGTGGGTTCTTCCTGCCCATTACATGGACAAAATTAATTCACTGAGATTGTGGTATTGCAGTAAAGAAATAGTTTAACTGACATGAGGCAGACCACACAGGAGAACTGCAGTTGTCACTCATATCAGCCTCCCTAAAGGCTCAGAGGTTAGTTTTTCAAAGATAGTTTGGTGGACAGGGGACTAATGAGTGGGTGCTGCTGATTAGCTGGGGATGCAATCACAGGGCATGGAAAATAGTCCTTGTGTGCTGGAGGGGCACTCGGTGAAGGGCCACAGGACCCGTTGAGTCCTGAGTCTGGGTGGGGTCAGTGGTTGCCAGAATACAAAAGTCTAAAAAACATCTCAAAAGGCCAATTTAGTTTCTACAATAGTGATGCTATCTAAAGGAGCAATAAGTCACAAATCTTGTGACCTCCAGCCGCGTGACTGCTGAGCAGTAGTGGACTACAGAAAGTAGATCTTAGCAGAATTCAATCCTCTTTCATGGTTAGCTTGGCCTGTAGCCAAGAATGGGTAAAAACAGCCAGCATGTGAGGCTAGAGGCAAGTTGGAATCAGCCATGCTAGATTTGTCTCACTGTCATAATCTTTGCAAATGCAGCTTTAATCAGACCCTCTCTAGTTCAGGGAGAACCCAGAGAAACCTGAAAAACTGAATTACCAGCTATGATGGGAATGGAGGTCTGATATGCCTCATCATACTCCCACCCTTTGCAGTTTAGGCACAACTGACCAGCATTAACGTTAAAATAGAGATCATAAGACTGAGTAAACAGACTATGGCAATAAGACACCAATTCCAGCCTGACTGGTATAGCATGTCATGGCACATGACAAATAGCAGACCATGAAGGAAATAAACAGATTTTACTTTAAGTTATTTTTCTTTAACATATTTTGAAATGGCCCTGCAAAGCCATCTTCTGTGGGGGAAATTTGCATCTGTAGAGAATCTCCATCAATGGAGTCAGGCCTTCACTTTCTAGGCTTTTCTTGGATCTAGGGGAGATTAACTGAGAGTTTGATACCTTTAAAGTCTGAAAAGAGACATTTACCTTCTATTCTCTCTGAAGACTGCAGTCTATGAAGCTTCATCTACATACCAAAAACCTTGGCCCTCACAACCCCCCTTATCTTTACCCAAGCATTTTTGTTTCTACTGACTTCAAGTCTTTAGACAAAACTTAACTCTTTCAACCAACTGCCAATCGGAAAATCTTTGAATTTACCTATGATCTGTAAGCATCCCCTCAACCTTGCCTTCAAGATATCTCAACCATTTAGGCTGAACCAATGTATACTTTCTATATATAGATTTATGATTTTACCTACAATTCCTGTCTCCCTAGAATGTATAAAACCAAATTGCAACCTGACAAGCTCAGTCACACTGTTGAAGGAGCTCTTGAGACAGTTCTCAGGCCATGGTCACTCATATTGGCTCAGAATAAGCCTCAACACTTTCCATGGGAGAAAGGGAAGTGGAAGATAATAGACAATTTTTGAGGGAAAATACATGATTTTTAGGGGAGGTGAATGGGCTTGAAGAACAGACAATAGCCTGGGAAAAAGTTTGTATGGGCTTCAAGTGTAGAGTCAGCTTCAATCTTCTTTCCTATGAGTTAGTCTCATCTGTTTGATGAAATTATGGGGGTGACGGGTGGGGTGGGGCAAGAAAATGCCTTCCGAAGGAAATTCTCTTAGTCAAATAAGGAACTCAGCATTTGCTGCTCCTCAGGTCCTCTCAGTTGGAAGTTCAAAGCAGTATATTTCAGGGTATCATTTTCCGACCCCCAACATTTGATACGCTGCAGCAGAAAGTAACACTCCCATAATCAATCATACTAATATTTCTGGTATATAACATAAAAATATGCACCCTAAGTGTGGTAAATAAAGACTTAAAAGTAGCCTCACATTAGTTTAGGTCAGGTTTAGAAGCCAAATGAGCTAGAAGTTATTTCGATTTTTCTGAGATTTTGAATGTGAAACAGCACATAGGGATTATGAACCTGTATTATCTTATCCCAACAATAAACACTAAGTCTGCCATTTTGCTGTTTCTTTGGCATTTCTTCAGTATCATCAGCCATGAAAGAGGCTGCTCTCCTGTTAGACCCAGAAGATTTAGGAAGCAGTTAAACATAGACTCAAAAAATTATCTGATGGAAGTGTGATTCCCTTTATATATTGGAGAATATGCAATGCATATAAATTAGACTGATGTATTCTTTTGTAGCAGGATGTGAACATTCACTCTTATTGTGGAAAAATAGTCATTTGGTTCTCCTTTTCTCTGAAGCAGTAGAAAGATGGAACGCAAATATTTCCTTCTCCAGGGAAAGTTTCAGGATGAAGTCAAACAGCTATTTGGTTGCTAATGATTTTGGTAGGCTATCAAAAACTATTGAGAAAGGAGCAGGAATAGAGCCTGGGTAAGGCAAAAGGCAGAGGATATGGAATCTGTAGGACCTGAGGGAGAAAGATTTGTGGGGATCTCTGGAGCAGAGGGTGCCTGCCTACTGTTCCAAGGCAGGACCCTGAGGACATGGAGGATATAAGGGAATTGCTTGTGGTGCACCAGAAAGCAAGTCTAGACCTGAGATACTCTGTTTCCTGGAGAATAATAACAAACTCCCTGCAAGGCAAGGAAACGTAAGAGAGACAGACCTGAACAAGCCCAGCAAATAAGGATAATGGGCATTTCAGGGTGAATTCGGTTTCATGGATAATTGAGAACCAAAACCCTTCAGACCCCTCCCCTTTGTTCCAACTGTGTGAGACCTGGATGAATGACATAACCTCAGGAGTTAGTAGGGAAGGTTGTCTCAAAATTGAAGGGCTATATTTCCCACCAGCTCAGCAGGACAGGGGTTCAGAATCAAAATTAAAACAGATTTATAGTAAAATAAGACATTTCTGGCCCACCTGAGTTTGTAATCTGAGGTCAACAACCACTACAATTTAATTGGGATATTAAATGTTACTGTTTTATAATATGTTTAGTTATAATGGCAACTGATGGTCTTTAAAAACAAACTTTCAGAATGTCTTCCTGGATTGTTTAATTCTGAGAAAAGATGCCAAAATGATGTACTGGTAGGTTCATCACACTCACACACACAGACTCACAAGCACCAAAAACAAACAAACACACACACAGAAAACAACTCTAAATATGTAAATACATAAAGATCTAGGCATTGAAACTGAGCCTGTTTTTCTATTTTTAAAAATTCTATGTACTACGGTTATTTTATGATAGAAAAGAATTGGAATACAAATACTAATGTAAGTATCTATAAGATTATTAAAGGAAAGGGCTCCATAGACTTTAAGCCCTAGAGGAGTCTTAGAGACAATGTAGTCCCATTTTATAGAGGAGAGCAAGACTCACATAGTATAAAGTACCTGTGGTAGTTTTAAAATATTGCTCCCAAATTCTTTGTCACATCTCCTATTGAGAGGTGGGAGCTACGTCTCATTGCTTTGAATTTGGGTGACTCGCAACTGCTTGGCTCAATCGAGTATGGGAGAAGTGATCTTATATGATTTCCAAGGCTATGTCATAAATATCCATGTAGTTTCCACAGGTTCTACACTCACCCTAGAGGAAGTCAGAATGTCATATTAAAACTATTGTCATAACACTGCCACTTGAAAAAGCCATGTGCCAGTGTCCTAGATGACAGCCCCAACTGAGCTCCCAGTCAACTACTAGTACTAACCACTAGAGTGAGGCATCTTGGATATCTAGCCTAGCTGAGCTATGAGATGATTTCAGTCCCAGTTGACATATGACTGCAATGGTAGAAGAAACTCCAAGTGAAAACTCTCCAGCCTAAGCCTTTCCCAAATTTCTGACCCATAAAATTTAAGCAAAATAAAAATATTACTTTAAGCCACTAAGTTTTGTAGTAATAATAACTAGAATATCCAAGGGTCATGGAGCTAAGAGACTTAGTAACAGGACTTGTGCTAGAACCCAACTTTCCCTTCTCACCTAGGGTATTCCTGTGGCCCAAGGTAATCAGATGAGACACTGGATCAAGACAAATATATATACTTGTTGTTAAATTCCATAATATTCTTTGTGTACCATGGATTGCTCCTATATTGTGTCAGGGGCTGTTAAACACAGGGTGGCATTAAAAGAGGTTACAACGGGTGGGGGAAAAGTTGTCAATCTCACCTCATTCCCATATTCCTGGGAAGAAAAAATCATAACTGCTGGAAAAATGATAGATGTTCAAAAAGTATGTGCAAACGTTTAGATAAAGAGTAATCTTTACATGATGTTTTAATTATCATACACTATAAACATTATCATTTTTTTCATTAAGATAGGAAATTATCATTGTTTTCATTAAAATAGGAAGTGAAACCAAATAAAATTTGCGAAGCTGTCAGTCATCTTTGGGAGGCCTCAGATGAATGAGGGAGAGTCTTGAGCTTGGTATCCTTTCATCTTGGAAGAATTCATAGCTGGGTATTGGCTAAAACTTTGCAGTGGGTTGAATTATGGCTTCCAATGAGATCTGTCCATGCCTTAGTCTTCAGAACTTGTAAATGTGACCTTATTTGGAAAAATGGATTTTACAGGTGTAATTAGGAATCTTGAGATGATATCATCCTGGATTACCTGGGTGGGCTCTAAATCAGATGAAAAATGTTCTCATAAAAAACTTCAGAGAGAGTGAAGCCTGCAGACACCTTGATTTCAGGCTTCTAGCCTCCAGAAATATGAGATAATAAATTTCTATTGGTTTAAGTCACCAAGATTGGGGCAATGTGTTACAGCAGCTCTAGGGATCTAATATAAGCTCCTTAAAAGAGAGTTGTAAGAGACCTGGAGGAACAAGGCTGTCCTCTTAGGGTAACAGCAGTGACTACAGCACTACGACCACATAGGTAGATATGAGACAGCAGTGAAACTCATATTAGGAGTTTCTCTGCAAAAGTCAGACATTTTTTGCTGCCAGCTGTTTTATTCCGGAGACATTACCAATTAGAACATGCTGATCATATGCTGTTGGTTAGTATGTCTGTCTCCTCAGCTGATTTGTGAATTTCTAAAGACCAAGAGCCTTCATTTCTTTGTTCAACAAAACTTAATTGAAAGACTATTATATTCTCCACTCTTTGCTAGGTGCTAAGATGCTGAGTCACACATAGTTATTGTTTTCAAGATGCCAGCCGACCTTGGGTGATACACCACATTGCATTCAACTAATGTTTGATGGAGGAAATAAATATGGATAGATAAAATGGTTTAGAAGAGTAGACAGTTTTTTACTGACAGAGACCTGGGTTCAAGTTGTGTAAACTTGGATAATTTCCTTAACGGTAAGATGGAAAAAAGTAACACCTATCTTGTAGGGCTTCTAGGATGATTAGCATGATTTAAAATATAGGCCCCACATAAAGTACATATTTTCAAATGCCTGTAATGTTACTAATAAATGAGGAACTAATGTTCCAGCAAAGATTATACCTTGCATCCTTGCATTAATATTTTAGTACGTTTTCCATGTGTTTTTACTTATTTCATCTTTCTCCAGCTTTCTAATGTAGGCAGGGCGGGGATGATTCTCACATGGAGCAAAAGAACAAGACACTGAATCCATAAAAGAAGAGAATGGTAATAGAGCTAGACAACCCCCTAGATTTCTTGTCCCACAGGGCCCTGTATTTCCCACCACAGCCATGCCATTCACCTAGTTGAGAAAGCCCTTCAAGGAAAAAGGGTGATCTGCTCACAGTTACAGTTTAAACATGACTCATCTTCCTTAACAGTCAATTTTACCCAAAGATTTGGGGAACAATATATCCTTAAAATACTGCAACAACACAGCTTCATTTTAAAGAATGCAAAAACTGAATTATAATAATGAATACTTATGTGCATCAGTCTCTGTTCTAACCATTTAAAAAACCAGTATTTCATTTAACTCTTACAACTTTCCCAAGTAGATCTTATCATTACCCTCATTCTACACATTAAGAAACCAGGAAATAAAAACAGTTAAAAGACTTACACAAAGTTACAGTTAGTGGCAGAGCTGGGATTTGACCAAAGAGATTTGGCTCTAGAGGTTCCAATTTTAACCAATTTTTATGAATGTTTAGATAATTAATTATGAATATTTTAATGGACCTAGGGTACCAGGGCCACAGTTATTTTATTCTATTGTCTATCATTGTGGGCATAGGTCAGGGGAAGACAGAGGAGAATTTCAGAAGCAATGTGCTACACAGGCTGTTTACAGAAATGGTTTTTAAGGATCAATTGTGTGCGTCTGTGTGTGTATGTGTGTGTGTGTTTCTCTGTGTGTGTGTGTGTGTGTGTGTGTGTAGAGAGAGAGAGAGAGCAAGAGAGCAAGCATTTCACAGTGTGTGCAATTTTAGCTTAATTAGAATAGGAAGACTATTAACAAGTTATTTTTAAATGCACCAAAGATCAGGAGGTATATTAGAATTAAATTACACCGTGTGAGGCTGATTGGCAGCCCATGTAATGTGGGTAAGTTCACAGTCTTGTCTTTATCAGCACAGTTTGCAAAGTAGGCCTGAAAGGCATGGCCCCAAACCCACAGAGTGTGGAGCTGTAATTATTCAAGTAAAAAAAAGAAACTAATTGGAAATGTGATATGCAATGATTAGCTAGCCCATTTCAGGAGGAAAATGAACAAAATGAGCAGATGCCAACTGCAGTGGCTTTAGTGAAAAAGGATAGATACACTTGTTTAAATGAAAAGTTCTCTGTCACCTGAAGACAGAATTTCCCTTAAGACCAGACCATTAGCATATCATTTGCATAGACAACTTAAAACAAAAACAGCCACCACAAATAGAAACTCCTGGGCACAAATATAGACTGCATTCAATGGATGCTGACTGGTGCAAGGGACTGAGTCTGTGCTGAGGGCACTGGGAGACCAATTGCCAGTTGGGAATGTTCCTGACCTTGCAGTAGCAAGAACTAAAATAACCCCAGCAAAACAGAGCGTGGAAGAAGGGAGAGGGGTTAGAAGACCTTGGCTCCTGTTTTGGCTGAAGCTCTTGGGCTGGAGCCCAGAGCCCATGTGCATTTGAGGAATAACTTTTCCTCCCTGGGTTCCCTCATGGGTAACTCCCTCCTCTCCAGTGCTAACTGCATCTGCCTCCTCCTTATTTTGGACTGTTGAATCAAACCCTTGAGCTCTCCAGAGTCTCCACGTTGTTACCCCCTAACTCCAGCTTTATCTTGTGTTCAAGGTGGGGGTTTGATCTCTGGAGTCCAACTGCTTCAGTTCAAATTCTCATGCTAATGATTGCGACCCTTAGCTAGACCTTGTGCTCTGCCTCAATTTCCTCCTCTGTAGGATGGAGGTAAGATACTTCACAGGGTTGTTGAGAGGATTCAAGCAGATAAAGAAGGTAAAATAGAGAATAGTGCTTGGCGCTTACCAAGTACTCAATAAATGTTAAGAATTAATATGAATTTGCCTCCTTGGGTAGAGCTCCCTAACTTCAATTATTCGTATTAACACCTCCTGTAGTTGTCATGGGTAAATTTCATCTACTTAATGTATTTTAAAAATCAATTCAAGTTTTTAAACTCAGCCATATGTCAAGCAATATTATTTGTGAAAGCCCAGGCTGTGTTAATGATTTTTTCTAATATATGTTAATGATCCACTAAAATAAAGGTGGATCTATTTTTATAAAGGTGGCACAATCTTAAATTATCTCAGATAACAGTACACATTTCACACATTAGGAAACACAGTCTACACACATTCACTCATCTTCCAGTTGTTCTCTCAGCAAGCATCTAGACAACACTTACCATGTGAATGGAGAGGAAGTCAGGCAATAGAAGTGGAAAAGCATCTTTTCTGCCTCCACTGGGCAGAGACCCAGAGAGAGATGAGAACAATGACCCAGTAGTAGAGCTTTTCTTCATGGGGTAGCCTTTTGGTCCTGCTTGGGCAGGTCGGTTCCCTCAGGAAACAGCAGGAAGTAAAGAACGAAGCATGTAAGGTGTTCCAAATTCCAGTTCCAAGATAACTTGGCCTTGCAGCCAGATTCTACATGGTGAGACCCTAGGCTTCTTATCTGAGCTCTCTGACCATCTGTTTCCTCATCTGTTAAATGGGCATAGTATGTACATCACTGAGCTAGTGGAGGATTCAATTCGATGACATAGCGAGTACTCAGTGAATGAGCGTTCTCCTCAGATTATTAGTGCTCACACAGGACCCACATTTCCTGTCCTGCAGACCTGGGGAATGTGCCCATTCTCCTCTGTTGTAAATGCTCTCTAGGTCTTTACCTAAAAGTCTGCCTCTTTGCCTAAGCAGCCCTTGGCATACTAAACCAACTTAACATTGGCCAGCATGTAGTGAAGGCTTTCCAAAAAGTTCAAGACCCATCTTCAAAAGCCTAATGTGTCTTCTTACCACAATTTTATGTTGTATAGTATGAGACTTGTAAAATCTCATTTTACACATGATGAAACTGAGGCATGGAGAGGTTAAGTAATTTGCCCAGATCATAAAACTGGCAAATGGAGGAGCAGGTAACCTCTACAATTTGTAACCACTAAAATTGCTACTAGTAAAGACAAGACTATAAGGCCCACAGTAGGACCACATCATCTAGCTCAGTGATTCTCCACTAAGAGGAACTTTGTCTTTCAGGGGACATTTGGCAATGTCTGGTGAAATTTTTGGTTGTCACAGCTGTGGGGTGGGTGCTACTGGCATCTAGTGGGTGGAGGCCAGGGATGCTGCCAAACATCCCACAGTGCACATGACGGCTTCCCTCCCTCCCAACACACAACTATCCAATGCAAAAATAAGTCAGCAGTGCTAAGGTTGAAATACCCTGGTGCAGGCACTATGACATTAACTATTTAGAACCCAGTTGATAACTAAGAAGAAGCTACAGAATCTCTCAGATTCCAAAACAGGTAGCATGAAGTTCAGGCAGAAAATCTCATGCACTTTGTCACAAGAAATGACCAGGAGCCAATTTCCTAAGGCATATTCATCTCACCATTCATGTAAGTCGATTAATAGCACCAAATGGATGTGGTATCTGGGTAGAAAAGGGAAGCATGGAATATGACAAGAGTCAAGAAGAGAGCCAACAGCTTGCTAGTATGAGGAATGGAGAAAGTAGAAGAAGCAGTAGAAACTTTGGCTGTGTAAATCCCTGCAAGAAACAGCCACGTGGATAGAGGCAGCTTCTGAGACCGTGGGAAGAGGTCTTCTGTGCATTCAGATGGACATCATGCCAGGACACCAGCATGGCGGGCAGGCCATGAGCAGCATCTGCTTCATCTCATATTACTGAGCTTCTGTGACTTTTTTTTTTTTTAAGGAGTGTGAGACTGTCAGTTGAGGAAGACAGTATGAAAAAGCTGGAGATTATTTACTTGGTGACGTTTTCTGCATAAATTGCAAAATAAACAAATGAGGCAAATGGATTTAGCTACTAGGAATGGGAACAGGAGGCAGGATGCTCACCTGAGTATTTTGCTTTATTCAATCTAATAAACATTTTATTTATATAAAAGACAATGCATAGAATGAAAATAAGTGCTTGAGACTTTTGATATAAAAAGAGTTTATAGCATTCACATTCCTATTTTAATACATGAGTACAGTTGAAGTGTTCCATAAAAGAATAAAACTTTCCCTTTATGTATAGTAGTGAAAAAAGTCAGTATTTTTAGGAACTACAGAATGTTATTCCTTGGTCTTTTTTCTTGAATAAGAAAAAGAAAACATAAACAAAACAAGCCATAGTATTGTCTGACACTACATTCCAGTTTATGCTGATAACCCAGAAGTGAGAATACTCGAATCTTGAATATCTCATGAATGGACCAGTATTCTAGAAACTCACCACTAGAGGTCAATGAGCAACAGCTATTGGGATGGTATCAGCATGCCCTACAGTGCAAGTGGAATTTCTAGGCACCTCTATTCTACTGCAGCCACACTGTCTTTAACTCTCAGCCCACCCACACTGAGCAGGGTGCCCAGAGGTTCTGCCTAGTTCCAAACTTTTGCATGTATCCTAAAAATCTCAATAAAATGAGACCTTCCAACAACCAAACAGAGTTGATATTCTCACTGCCAGTCCCTTTCTAATATTTCTATTTGGCTGAAAATAAGTAGCTTCAAAAACAGTTTTAAAAAAGAGATTACTTGCAGCATTAACACTTCTTTGTTGATTAACAAGTTTCCTATGGAGTTTTAAAGCTCATACTTTGTTCTTGTCCTTGTGGACACAAATTTCCTAACTGCAAATGGGACTTTTATGTCCCACATTCAAGTCCTCTCTAGTAATTTCTGCAAAGGTTGGGAAGGCTGGCATGATGGAGAGAACGGTAACCATGAGGAAAGCTTCTTGGAGTAAAGCGCTCCTCTCTCCAATGCAGAGGGTAAAACTATTAACATATAAGCAAAAGAAACTTGGGCTAACTAAGACCCTTAAAGGAGTTCCCCTTTAGTCCAATAAAAGGCCAACTTCAAATCTTAACACCAGATAAGGTAGTCAAAATCATATTATATACCCAGAGAATGACTGCTTGAATGGACATTTCTTACAAGGGACCTTGGTTAGGTGCAGATTTAATTCCTAGACTGGGGTCCAGGTAGGCAGTGGAAAGAGCTAATGTTTATAGTGAGAAGTGAGGCAGCTTTGTGTCTCCACACCTTCACATTTTGTGAACGTGGACTGGAGATAACTGAAAACCATCTGCTATCCTTACCTGGGGATCCAGATTTTCCTGCAAAATCTCCAAATATTTATAAAGTGGCTTCACTTTTTGAAACGTTGTGCTGACCAAACAAAACATATGTTTAGAGTGCCTGAGATCATAGTCCTGACAATGATAGTATTGTGTAGTTGAAATCCTTTTCATTAGGCTAAACTGTGCTTGAGCAATCAGGAGCCCAGAAAGATGGAACCCATAGGTGTTTGTATAGAAAACTAGAGAATCAAGTCAAGTGTAATGAAAAAGTAAACACGATAAAGCCTAGAGTGAGAATTTGCTCCTTTTTAGAAAAGGATGAAGGCTGGGAGCAGAGAATAGTAACGTAAGTGCAGGGGAAAGATGAAACAAAGAACAATTTTTCATTAGTAGATGGTGGGGCAATAGCATAGATGGGGACATCTCTTCTGATTTTTCTGCAACCCATGAAGGTAAAAAGTGGGGTTCAGAACAGTCAAGGTAGTAAAGATAGGGTAGAGTTTCTAAACTAGGTTGAGGGAGAGTTTCTAAACTAGCCCCCCAGATGTGGGGCTTGGAGCTCAAATGAAAAGTCCAGGAGACATAAGGGCACACAGGAACCCCAGGAACACTGGTCCCCAAACAGTGCCACTGTACTTAGTTCCATGGCCAGAAGAGAAGTGCTAGGCAGGGAATGATTATTTTGCAAAAGCAAGTGCAATGTGGTCATAGCTGGCTGTGAGACATGGAGCCTCTTTCCTCATGCAAAGTTCCCTGTTTTACAGTCAGAGAACAACTGCATGTGTGATTGTCAAATGCTAATGCTGTCATGGGTCCCTTCCTTCTCTGCTTGGTTCTAGAGTTCTCCAATAAAACCAATTTCCTGGGAATATTTGATCTTTTTCCTTGTCTCTTTTCAAGGTATGGCTATATATATAGAGATATAGACATATATAGATATATATATATATAAAACATAGCTATTCATATTTATATACAGGCATTAATAAAGTGCAAATGTTATTGGCTATTGTAAAAATCAATCTCATTTCCTGAGGAAGTGCTAACACAGCTTATCCTATGACAACGTCAAAGGCATAGAATGCTCTATGTCACCTACTCCCTGCTGCTGTTGTTTCTGCTTATCCCCACAGCTTACAGGGAGGGGAGTGACCCCCTTGGTTTTCCAGGAAGCATCAGTTCAGGGGCAGCTTCCTGCTGCCTCTGTTCTTTGGTGAGAGGGGCAGCCTCTTTGGACATGGCCCAGCCTGCCCCAGAAGAGCTATTTGGTAGTGTTTAGGGAGCCGTCTTCAGGAATCTTCTCCTCCGAGCAGCTCCTCCCCGAGAGCCTGTCCAGGTGCTCCAGCTCACCGAAGCGTTCTGCCACACACTGGGCTGTGAGACGGGCCTCTGGGTCGTGGTCCCAGCACTCAGTCAATGTCTCACACACCATCTGGATGCCCTGCAGCGGGAAAGAGATCCAAAGGGCACCATGAGTTGGTGGGCTCCGCGGAAGGCAAGGTGGCCTGCTGACCTTGTTGCTATAGTGAGTGCAAGCAGGGTGCAAAAGTGCCTGTGCATTTAACATGTGCTGACTGAGTGCCTGCTGCTGGAGGCCAGCCAGTTCCATGTGGAAAGGGTAGGGGGTGGTTTGTGCTGGTGGCAGCTGTGCTCGAAACCTACCATACTTTTTGGCTCTGGTGCTATCTGATCACAATAGGTCCTGACAGCACAATGATCCTCTGCTGGGCTTCTGGGGTACACTAACACTCCCAACACCTGAAAATTTCCCATGTAGTGGCCCTTAATATCATTTTAACACCTTTCTATTTAGAGAAGTTCTTGGTTCACAGCAAAATTGAGTGGAAAGTACAGAGAGTTTTCACAAAACCCCTTCCCCATATAGGCACAGCTTTCTCCACCTTGACATCATGCGTCTATGTGGTACATTTGTTATAACTGATGAACTAACACTGACATATCATTATCAATCAAATTCATAGTTTACATTAGGGTTCACTCTTGGTGTTGTATATTCTAGGGGTTTTGACAAATGTATAATGACATGTATCTACCATTATAGTATCATGCAGAATATTTTCTCTGCCCCTCAAGCTCCCTGCATTCCACTTATTCATCCCTCCCTCCATCCCCCTAAATTTCTGGCAGCCACTGATTTTTTACTGTCTCTGTAGTTTTTGCCTTTTCCAGAGTGTCATATAGCTGGGTCACATACACTGTTCTATTTTAACAGGGCTGATTACCCCAGTCAGAATTGTATGCAGGCATTAGCATGGTTTCATTTTCTATAGGCCACACATTTTGTAGAGTGATTCAGTAGCAGCTTCTATGAGCTGCCAAGGATGACCTCTGGGATGCTCCATTCGTCTCCAACAACATTAGGTTGAGCCCTGTAAAACAGCTGCCTTTGTGGGTCAGGTATGCTTAACTCTGTGCCATTTCCTAGGGTTCACTCTAACCAAATCAAGCTCCCATCCAAGGAGACGATCCAGGAGATCCTGCCCAGGAAGGTGGCAAGAGTTTTCTCTCACTGGCTTAATTTTTATTTTGCATTGCAAATATTCTTGTTATTTCAAATCCTTATTGGAAATAAAGCAGGCAGGAGTTAAGTAAATGGTCTGATAGATGGAAATAGAGTGTGCTCCTCCCAGTTATAAGATCAACATTGCTAATGGGGATCCCTCACACAGGTGGCTGGGAGTGGGATGGATAAATCTCAAAACTACCTGGGAGAGCTGGCACTTTCTCTACTTGCTTTCTAATACCAACAACTTTCCAAACACACCTAGGAACCTATCTCTCCCTCCCCACCCAATGAGTTCATGATGTTAAATTAATTGCATAATTCACCTAATTGACAGTATTGACAGATGGCCCTGTTAAGAGTAGAGTGCTATTGTTGGTACACAAGTAACGTTTATTTTATTTTGGCACCGTAATTACAGGCAGTAAATTAAATTAAATATTAAGCATTAACTTGAAATCAATAGGGCAACAAATCTCATTATGAGAAAAAATGTATTATGCAAATTCTTTTCAGAATTTTATCATCATGAATAATGGCTTCATTACGAGAACTATACACCAGAGGAGGCAACAGAGTTTGAAAGAAATATAACGCTCCAGCACATTCTGATTTCAGAATTTATGCAAAACATTCTTACAGTCTTAGTGTCAAAGAGGATTTGCCCAAAACTCCAGAGAAACCTGTGACCCACCACAGCCTGGTTCACCCCCGCCCCCTCCTTGGACTTTATTAAGGTCTGTCTGCTGAAGTGGCTCTGGGCCAGGACTGGCACAGACCAGGCTTCCTGCTCCATTTGTCTTCCCAATTGTGCCTGATTTGTTGTTTCTGTTTCTTATCTGAATTTGCCTTGCCCTTAGGGAAACCTACAACTTAGCCTCGGCCTTCATGGTTGAGGGAATTCACCCAAAAGAGGCAATAAAAGGTTTTAGTCAGTAGAAAGAACAGTTTTCTCAGTGAGATAGGGCCACACTGTTCTCTCTCATTCTTCACTAAGGGCTCCTTCCTGGGTGTGTCAGACATATGGCTGCTTCTGACTCACTCACAACCTATCGTTTTCTTTTTTCTCTGACCATTGCCCTCATCAAAGTGCCCCCAAATGAACAATTTGGATCAGCCTCTTTATAAGTCCAGAATGACTGCCCGGCTATGGACAGCCTTAGCTACCATTTCTTAACAAGAAAAAATAAGAGGCGATTAAGATGTTCCCAGCAGACAGATTTCTCATTCCTTCCTGGGCATTCTCCTCTTCTTTGCTTTCCTTAATTCCAGGGTGAGGAGTCGGTCTCCTCTTTCCCACGCGTGCTCACTCAGGCCTCTCCGAAGTGTGTGCGCACAGCCTGCAAACACCTGTACACAGCCTTCTGCATGCCACAGTCACTTCTCACCACAGCTGCCTGACAAACCCTGCTTGTTTTGCATCTGCTAAGTATTTCCTTACGGAGCTGAAGATTCCCAGAAGAAAACATTTGGAATCCAGAGGGAATGAAATGTAAACTCCTGACGTGAAGGCCCAGGAGTAAGTAGCAGAGGCTGCAAACAAAATGTTTTAACCCAGGACCAAGGGGGCTTCGAAAATGTGACAAATGCCCTCCAAATGGCTATTTGTGAGCTCTCAAAGTATACATCAGCTGGTTGGAACCTATAATAATTGGGTCATTCACTGTATTGAAATTTTCTTTGTAAACAAAATTTAACAGGGCCATAGAACACAATGGGACCTTCCCTCAGATTTAAGCTCAATATTCCAGAATTCTCTGCCACCTAAGAGGCAACTTTGGTTGAATCTTACTGACCTTTGTAAACACTCACTCCTTACCTGGTGGTTGAGCCAGAAGCTGGGAATTTCTGGTCGCCCTCGATCTCTCAACACGTTGTCCTTCATGCTTTCGACACAGGGGTGCTCCCGCACCTTGGAACCAAATGGAGGCTCATAATCTTTTACTTCTGTGAAGAAAGCCAGCAAACACAGGGTCACTGAGAATGGCGTGTGCAGCCAAAGGAAACGAGCATGGTGAGATGCCTGGCTGGGGAGCATGAAGCGCTAAGTAACAAATACATATGTGATTACTCTAAGAGCAAATTTTAATAATAATGGTTAAGATAAGAAGGAAGGAGTGCTTGGGGAAGGGCTAGAGAAGTTTTCAATAAATGATTGTTGAGCACTTAAAATGTGCTAGGTGTTATGCTGGGGGACAGAGTGGACAACAAGATAGAGAGGGTCACGGAGCTTACATTTTAACACAGGCATTCTCTACAGGGTGATATTGCACCAAAAGGGTGAAATTGGTTCTTGGGAAGTGGAAAAATCTTATGTATTACAATGGCTTGTGAGCCTCCAAAGGCCCAGAGTATACAAAGAGATTTAAAATGTGGTATTAAATTTCATGTAGGTATTAAGGCATAAAAAGGAATGAAACTCTGGCACATGCTACAACATGGATGAACCTTGAAGACATTATGCTAAGTGAAATAAGCCAGACACAAAAGGACAAATATTGTATCATTCCACTTATATGAAGTACCTTGAACAGGTATATTCAGAGACAGTATAATGGTGGTTGTCCACGGGGCAACCTGGGAGATAGGGGTATGAGAAGTTATCCTTTAAGGGGTAAAGAATTTCAGTTGAGCAAATTTCAGTACAGAAAAATGAATAACGGTGATGGTTGTAGAGCTCTGTGAATGTACTTAATGCCAGTAAACTTTACACTTAAAAATGGTTAAGATGGTACATTTTATATTATGTCTATTTTGCTACAGAAAAACATCATGGAGAGTAGTGTTTAGAAAAAAGCTGTCTATAGGCCAGGTGCTGTGGCTCATGTGTGTAATCCCAGCACTTTAGGAGGCTGAAAGAGGATTTCTTAAGTCCAGGAGTTTGAGACCAACCTGGACAACATAGTGAGATCCTTTGTCCATACAAAATAAAAAACAACAAAAGCAAACAAAAAAAGTTGTTTAAAAAGTCTCCTTATGATATCACTGATTTTAAAAAAGGTTGAGAAATGCTGTTTTAGTGGGAAGACAGAGGGGACAGATTAATGACATCAACAAAATTTTAAAAAGATAATTTTCCTCTGATGGTATATTCAATAAATAAAATGACAAAGGAGCAGGTAACCCTTCACCAGGGCTTCAGGCTTCAACTAAGGTCAAATTCTTTATAAAAACTTCCTTGAACATCCTTAGGGTCAATCTTGGTTAGATATCCTGGGCAGGGCTCTATTCTTGCACGTACCATATTTTATTTAATATATCCACCTGCTTATTTTTCTCACCTAACTGGACTGTGAGCATTTGGGTGCAAGTTGAGTCCCTTTCTCATTCTTGTATTCTTGGTGCCAATTGCAAGGGTCTCTCATGCCAACAGGCTGTCAACAAATGCTTTGTTGAGTGAGTGAATGAATGAATGAAATCTTAGATTCTCTCCAAAGTGGCAGTGCATAAACTCTGGCTGAACATTAAAACAAAACACCAACTTAAATGAGCAGATTAATATAGTGTAAACAGAGCAAGGACAGTTAAAAAGATAGAAAACATCCCAGTACTAAAACACGCCTGGGCTGAAAGGAGAGATTGGGCTGGATTCAACACTTTTCTCCAAAGTAAGTAGGATCTTTGGCCTTTAGCTTCAAAATAATCTTATTTAATGAGTAAAACTTTCAATAAATTTGCACTTCTAGGTAACGAATTGAAGAAGCTTTCATGGCAAGATGACATTTTGAAAAGGGATGGCTTGTTTTTGTTCTTTGTTCATTTGCTTTTTACCCCTTTTCCAGAACTCTACTTGAATATTTATCTTTTTCAGCTTCACCCAAATAGTAGAGCTGCCAGGATATTTTCTTTTTTATAGTTTTAAATACAGGGGAATTTGGGATGAAGGCCTCCCATCACATTAAGACAAACCACAAACTATCCTCCTGTGTGTCATGCTTTTGCCTTCAAGTGCCCAAGCATTTAATCCACACTGCTCTTGGGTGAGATCTGAATTGTGATTTGTATAGTATTTATACTCTTATTTTTTCTTTCATTCCCTATCTTCAACCAGACTGTAAATGCCTAAGGCACAAGGCAGTGGCTGAATGTGGTGTCTTTCACTTATCTGCTCAGTGCCTAAAACTGTGCCTTATATGTAGTAAGAATTTAATGAGTTGGGTTGAATTCAAGCAAAAGAGAAAACAGAATCAGATCTGGTTCCCAGTAAGTGTTTACTCTCACGTACTTCTTCTCTTCTATAAAATGAATATATTGAACTGAGCTACCTCCATGTTCCTCTTCAGATTTATCTTGCAATCCAATCTAATCAAATATGATGCCCCCTTGGTACCATACCTTGAGATATATGTACTACCATATAATAGTAAAGGATAGGATTTGTATATGATATAAATTGTTCCTTAGATAAGGTACAGTCCACAAACCTTCCATCTTCAATTGTTCTGGCTTATGTAGCAGTTGTAGTGGGTGCCTGCCAAGGTCCCCTTGGCTAAGCTAGGGCCAGCAGCCTACAGCTGCCACAGGTTTTGGCTCATAAGGGCTCACACCTTCACCCTTTTCTGGGGGATTGTCCTTGGTCAATGGGAGTTGCCTATCCTAGATGTTTCTGGACATGACCACCTTACTCTCAGAGGCAGTGTATAGCCAATGACAAATTAATGTTGAGGTTTAACAGTCCAATTCTCTTGGCTCTTGGTGGGTAACTATGGTGCAATTCACACTCTCCAGAGCTTCCTGTGAGATCAAGCTGAGGTTAGACTTCTCCTGAAATACAAGTTCACTTAACTCCTTCCATGCCTCTTCCTGCTTCTCTTACTTCCTTCTCATGAGAGCTTATCCTCAACAAATCATTGCACAAAAGTGTGTCAGACTCTACTTCTAGTAAAGCTGGCCCAATACAGCTGCCAAGGAAGTGCTTTCTCCTCTCTCCCTAGGCCTTTGTCTCAGTGAATCTGCACAATCTGACTGTAGCTGCAAAGCTACCCTGGGGAAGCCTTGATGTAGCCCCTTCTTGTGAAGGTGAAATTACTAAACCAGGAAGAACATTCTGAATCTCACATTGTATTACTGTTATTCTGATGAAACTCCTTTGCCTTTCTAGAAAGCTTTCATGCTTTTTCCTTTCTACCAAGCATTTCAGAGAGTTCTTTCTCCTCTGACTATCAACAACGATCCCTATACTCATGGTCAGAAGTGACAGAGACATGACCAACATCAGAGGAGGAAAATGCTGGAATCAGAATAAACCCCAGTCAATCTCATGGCTGATAGTCCTTGAGAACAAAGAAAAAGTCTTTGTCCTTGAGACTATAAACCCAGAGCCAATTCATTTCAAGTCCTAATCTTCCTAGTTACAAACACTACAGAATTTATTCTAATTTTTTTTATAGGTACTCTGTGGACCAAGGCAAGTTTCCATGGGGAATGAGAGAAGATGGCACTGGGCATATTTTTACTTAAAGAAAAATTAATGAATGCTGTTTTAGAAAGGAAGACAAAGGCAATAACCCCTTCCCAGAACAAACAGACTTATAAATAGGTTACTTCCTACTTTTCGTAAAATCTTGGAAAGTTGTGAGATTCCCTGATATTCGCAGGGGATACAAGGCCTGCTTCCCATCTTTGACTTACGGGTAATTTCAAAAGGAAGGGAGGTCACGGGTAGTCTGAAAGGTGTTGGCAAAAGGACTGGCTCCCTGTGCCCCACTGGGAGAATTTATGGCTCTTCTGCCTCCTCCTAAGCTTAAAATAGACAAGTCTGGGGAGGGAGGATCATCATTTGACCCAAACTGTCATACTCTAACCCTTTAATACTAGTTTTTCAGATTAGGAGTATGGATGGGGATCTGCAGTGTGTGCATGATTTATGCTGACGTTTCTTTAACTTCTGAAAAATGTCCTATTTATGTAACATAGATTTTCCAAAACAGCTAAATGCATGTTTGCTTTTTTCTTTCTAATTACGGATTTTTGCAATTCTTCTTTCTTTACCCTTCTCTCTCATTTTGGACCTTTTTTTTTTTTTTTTCTCATGCCCTGCAATGTGTAGGAAGATGGTTTAATGTTTGGCAGTGTGTATACATGTGCCTCTCAGTTAACATCTTTGATATCCAATGCAGTGATCAGGCAACGTTGCTCGTTTTTCCTACTATGGCCATTAAGGCAATGCCATTCTCAGGGCCTCCATTAGGACTTGTGGGATGACCATGTAACATGGAGGCCATTCCCTCCTGGAGGGCATTTCTTAATTGCTCCTCAGTTCTAAGTGTCCCTCAGAATGCCTCAGATATTTGCTTTGACTCAGCAGAAGAAGGGAAGAGCGTTGCCAGAGACAGCCTGAACCCTGTGAGAGGAGGTTAGAAAGCAGAAAGCCCTTTGCCAGCCAGGTGGGTACCAATGGTCCTTCCTAGGATGAGACCTCATGTAACAGAACCCAGGCAGTCCTGGGGAACTGGACAGAGCTGGTGATTGGCAACAAGTTGATGGCCTGAGACCTTTGACACTCCAAATTTTTCCCCAGGGTTTCAGGCAGCTGGAGACTGGGATGTTTAATCCACTTTGGCAAAATCACTGGGTCCAAACTGTGTATCTTATTTATTTTCCATGATGGTGCTTAAAATATTTTTATTTTGGAAAATGCATATGATTAAAACTATGAAATGACTAAACAAATATGTATAAAGAAATGCAAATCTCTCCCCAACTCCTAACCACTGTTTCTTTCACAAAAGTGGCTTAGGTGGAATAGCGAGATTAAAAGTGATTAAAATTTTTCCCTTATTACTTATAAATGAGCACTTCTCAATTGATTTTTTTATAAAAGCCCAGATGTTTTACCCTCAATTCATTGGGAAGAAAGGCTTTGGTAAAATACAGTAGAAATGAATTACAAGAAAAATGAATCCCACTTGAGTGTTGTGGCAACATCAAACTGCTATTAAAGGTACTAAACACATCTTGGTTTCTGTCCTTACATTGCAAATCTGAAACAGAGAGTTTGAGGATCAGCACCTTCCAAAGACCACACTTGGGGCAACACTGCCCTAAATGCTTCCTAAGGAATGTGAGATGCATTTTGACACAGGAAAAAAGAACACAAGTTATTAAACGTATTTTAAGGGTTTCAAATGAGTCAGACAAAGAATACTGAAAAAGTCTTCAGACACGGGATCCAACATCCTCATTTTACAGTTGAGAAAACTGAGGCCCAAAGAGTACACTGGATTCCAGGAAGAGCATTTAGAATTGCACACTGTATTACTGTTACTCTGAAGAAATTTGCCTTTGCCTTTTTAGGAAGCTTTCATGCTTGCTCATCTCTGCCAAGCATTTCAGAGATTTCTCCCCTAACCAGAGTAAGTACAGCTGGGGCAGTCCCCGGTATGAACATGCCCTTCCCAAACGTGACAAGTGTGTCCCTCCCTGCCTTGATGGGACCCTCCTCGGCATACAACCTTGAGAAGGGGAACCTTATGGGATCTGCTGGATGGTTGTTATTTGTAATTTCTAAACCAGCTGTGCAAAAAAAAAACAATTACAAAGAGCAGCCCTCTCCTTAGCTGGTATTATTTACCCACATTAAACCCAAACACTTGTCCTTTCTGGGTTTAGGGAAGTAGATGTGACTGGTGGTGGAGGTGAGGTAAGGATGAGAATCTCATTTGAACTACAGGCATCAGATCAGGGCATAGTTGGCAACAGAATTAATGCAGTTCCTCTTTGCACATTTGATCTAATGATGCTTGACCTTGGGCCTCTCTTTTGTGAAGAACTGTATAGAAAGCAAGTTCAGGATGGTGTGGGCTGAGTCCAGAGAAAATGTTACACCTGGCTAACCTATAATAAGAATCACCTTTTTAAAAAATATTGGAATTGCCTCTAAGAAAAAAAGTGCAGGGCTTAGAGAGTATGACTGAGTTTAGCACTTCAAAAGTGGAAGAGCTAACAATATGCATAGTAAGTATTATTTGTTGTCTTTGCCCTGACTCCTTTAAAAAGTAGACATGAGGACTTAGAAAAGAGATGCCAAGAGTTTGTGCCTCACTTCTTATATCCACAAAATAAGAATAGTCACATATGCCCCCCACAATTATTCACTGTGATGCTGCAGGGCCAGCTGCACCACCACCTCCCAACCCCATTGCACCGGCTCTTCCGGTTAGGCTGGCCCAACTCCAGGAGGAATAGGCAGGAGGGCTGGGGAGTGAACCCTCCCAGGTCGGCCTGGAGCAGCCCTCCAGCAAAGACTGATGGGAGTTGGAAAGATAAACACCCAGCCTCCTTTGAGTCAGGTGGTATGACATGAGGTGTGTGTTTTGCCTGTAGTTACACTCCAGTTGCCCACGGTGGTAATTCACTTGATAAGATATCCTTTACTGGTTTCCTTCCCTTTCCTGACTCATTTCCTCATTCTTTTACTGGCATTTCCTGCAATCTCTTCCCAAATAAACCACTTGCACTCAAATTCTTGTTCCAGGGTCAGAGGCACTCCACCCAAGACTTATGCCTACACAGCAGAATTAGTTCATCAAACCAAGTCTTTGTCTCACCCTCAGACTGTTTCTGAAGCCACACGGACGGGGCTGAACACCTCAGAATTTCCCTGAGTGCCTCAAACAGCATCTTTTCTAAAAAAACCTCTTTATTTCACTGCTTGAGAACGACTTTCTCTTCTTTCCATCTCCCTCCCGCCACCTCTCTCTGGAGTCTTTTCACTGATGGACGCCACCCACAACTGCCCGGCCCTCACAGCTTCTTTTAATTTGTTTCAAAAGGCTCTTAAGAGAAAACTACGCTTGCCTGTCTCTTCCCAGTTCCGCAACACTCAAAGGGCAGGTCTCTGGGACAGCAATGGTATTCCTCGGAAAGTCAGCATCTGGTGCACAGCTGCTGTTTTGACTGTAGTCCCAACGTAACAGGGCAGCAAAGTTGTTGATGGTTTTCCCCAAAGCAGTACCCCCGAGTTTTCATATCTGCTTTCTAAACTGTGTTCCCTTGAAATCCAGGAAAATGAAGTGTTTCAATCTTGGTCTCTCCTCAGCCCTCTCTCCAACACCTCCTGTTTTTCTCTCTCTTTCTTCCCCCACCCCCTTCCCTTTCTTTTTGGTTCATTTGCACTTTTTTTTCTTTTCCATCTCACAAGGCTGCAGCAACTTGACAATACGCTAAGGAGCCCTTCCTGGAGTTGTGTGGCTCCTCGTTAAATACTTGTTCAGCTGGCTGCTACATGTCAGCTTCTGTTCAAAGGCCTAAATGCTAGGGATGTGGAAGTCAGTGTGCTTGTAGGCCAGTTTGGCTGGGGATGACGAGAGTATTTTGCCTGCTGTGTTCACCAAAGGGGGCCCTGAACAGGACCGCCTTCACCCGCCTTCCACACAACACACAAACACTTGCATGAACACCAAACAGACTGAAAGCCTGGGACAGAGATTTCTTTGTAAAAGAGAACCAGTCTCCAGTGCTGTCCTTGCTGAATGGCGATTTCATGAAGAAGCTTTTTCTCCTTTTTCATAAAACAGTAACACACCAATCACCTCCTCCTGTCTTGTTCTTACTTCAAACAATTCTGAAATATTTGTTTTCTTTTTTTTTCTTTTGTATTCTTTCAGAGGATTAAAATGTCTGAAATGACAGCCTCTTTCATTATCTATCCCTCAAGTCTATTTTTCTTTCTAAAATCATCCCACCCACCCCACCCAACTCCAACATTATATTACATATCTCTTTGTTCATTACCTGTCCCTAAAATACTGGCTCTTCACTAGACTTCCTGTCTGTCAAAGAAAGACACTGCTTTTTAAACTGCTGTATCCCTGGCATTTTAAATAATGCCTGCGACACAATAGGTACTCAATAAATACTTTTTGAGTGAATGAATGAATAAATATATCTTTAGGGAAATAAAGATAAAACAGTTATCTCAAATTTTAAGGCATCAATACTGTGATATGCTACACAAATTAACAGCCTTGGATTCTGTTAACAAGGATTCACCCAGAGAAGTGAGGCCATCACTGAATGTTCCTCAAACATGTGATTGTCTCCTCAGCTTCTGCTGGAAGGCTTCATATCAACTGCCAGGATGCACAGAGTAGCTCTGACTCTCCTATCCATACTGATCATAGGAATCATAGCTACTATTTTTTTGGGGGTGTGGGGACGGAGTCTCGCTCTGTTGCCCAGGCTAGAGTGCAGTGGTGTGATCTCAGCTCACTGCAACCTCCGCCTCCCGGGTTCAAGCAATTCTCTACCTCAGCCTCTTGAGTAGCTGCAATTACAGGCGCCCGCCACCATGCCTGGCTAATATTTGTATTTTCAGTAGAGATGGCATTTCACCATCTTGGCCAGGCTGGTCTTAAACTCCTGACCTCATGATCTGCCTGCCTCGGCATCCCAAAGTGCTGGGATTACAGACGTGAGCCACCACACCTGGCCATAGCTACTATTTTTTAAATACGTTCTCCATTGGCCAGGCTAGCAGTACACCAGGAATACTAAGGCCCGTGAGCTACAGAGTCAGACAACAGGGCTTTGATTCCTGGCTCCACAACTTTTGCACTTCCTGAGCCCTCAGTTTTCTTGCTGTAAAATGGGATTAATAACAGTACACACCTCAAAGAGTTTTGGTAGATTAAATGAGTTGATGTCTGCAGCAAGTGCTTAAGAAGTGGTAATTATTCATTTATGGCTTTCTTTACCTGGACCAAATGTACTTTCGACAAGAAGACTTTCTCTCTGACCACTCTCTTCACCTAACTGCAACACATCTCCTGAGGCCCCTGGTAGAATTTTGTGCTAAATGAAGCTGTACCACCTGGCTTTTGAAGAGCTCTATTATCATCTGTTTATGTTTTCTCACCTGATAAAAGTGAGGCTTCTCCAGTGTAGTGCTGTTCTTTCTCTGTTTTCCCTGTGCTCCCTTGCATTGAGGGGAGACTGGCTGATAAAGAAGTAACTCAGAAGGACATCCCAGAGTCTTCCTCTTCCTTTAAGAGCTGACCTAAGTCTCATTCCCTGATCCTAACACTGCACTCCCTGTAGCCAACCTGGGCATTCAGTCCTTTGAGCTCACTGCCTTCCCTTCCTAAGCATTTATCACAATTGAACCACACTTGCCTGTTAAAAACAGACTAGTTAAGTGTTCCAGTGCCAGTAAATAGCGTGAGACAAAGCCTGGAGGTAAGACCTAAAAGACATTCATCATGATGAACTGATGAACACAGAATGAGAATGTGGCCTGGAGGTGAGCTTGGAGCCTTAATATCCATGTTTATGGGTCACTTAAAGGCAGGCTAGGTGAGACTTCACAGTTTTCTGTGAAATCTTCTGTCCCTAATCCTTGTATCCTATTTCATTCAGTTAGATCTTCTGCTGCTTAGAACATTTTTCTTCAAGTAGTGAGTAGTGTAATGTTAACATCCAAGAAAGTAAAACAAATAGTCACCTCTGCAACAGCTCATTAACAATTGGTAACAGAGAGGTTAATGTTCCATAGCTTTAAAAAGTATCAATACAACTGGGGACTCTCTCAGTACAGGATGGGGTGCTATATCCACATTACCAATGGCAGTCATCCTAAGAAATCCAAGCAGCCACACTTACTCTCCTTCAGTGGGTAGATCCACTACACTTGTCATGTAGATTAGCTGTTTTCACTGGAGACTTGGATCCCACCATCCTTCTGCACACAGTCGAGGTGGACCATACCTTTTTTTTTTTTTTTTTTTTTTTATTGAGACGGAGTCTCGCTCTGTTGCCCAGGCCGGAGTACAGTGGCATGATCTCGGCTCACTGCAAGCTCCGCCTCCCGGGTTCACGCCATTCTGTGGCCTCAGCCTCCTGAGTAGCTGGGACTACAGGCGCCCGCCACCATGCCCGGCTAATTTGTTGTATTTTTAGTAGAGACGGGGTTTCACCATGTTAGCCAGGATGGTCTCGATCTCCTGACCTCATGATCCACCTGCCTCAGCTTCCCAAAGTGTTGGGATTACAGGCGTGAGCCACCGTGCCCCGCAGGACCATACCTCTTGAGTAGGCTTCTCTGCAGGTGCTTGGTAGCTGGCTCGATGTGTCAGATCATAAGCCTTTCATGTCACAGAAGTGGCCCTGATCCATGATCCCACAAGCACACAGACTCAGAGCCTACAGAGAAGATGATCCTGGAGATCTGGTTCCATTTACTGTCCATCTATGATTCATCATACAAAGGTAAGCATATTCCACATTTCCTTTTTTGAAATAAGACTGCTGATTTTTAAAAAATGGTAATTACATATGTTGTACTGCAAACTGCAGAAGTTCAAGCTCAAGGAAAGACCTTTTACATCCTTCCCTCTTCCTTATACCTTAAAATTAAAGTCTAACATCAAACAGGGGGATTCATTATTTATTTAATTTGTAAAGTAAGAAACATATCTGCATGTGTACGTTTTTTAAAAAGAAGGGAGAAGAAAGAAACAACTGTTTCCTGTAGACTACAAGCTTCTTGAGGTCAAAACCTGTCCTTTCCATCTGTGTTTCTGCAAAAGCTACAGCAGGGACAACATCAAGATGAATGCAGTTGGAGGGAATCCATCTGTCTTCAGGCTTCGTGTACTTTCCAAAGGACTTTTTGAATGTAAAAGAAAAGCCTCTGAAACTAAGACTAGGCTGAAAATCTGTCTTTAAGGTTTTTGAGACATGCCAAAAAGAAACAAACAAACAAAAGCCACTAATGTTTTTAAAAGAAGAAGTCAAGGTGGGAGAAGGAGCTTACTACGTGAGTTCACACACTTAATCAAGCGAAGGGCTTTGTGTCAGGACAAACGTGAGGATGGATAAATAATCTTGGTGTCTGCAGCCTGAGCAAAGATGGGAGAAACAGGACTGTGGGCTTAAGATCAAACGAAATGAGAACTGGGATGGCCTCTTTCCGGTTCCCCAGGACTGTCTGTTCTTATCCTAAGGATATAAAAGGTTTTATGAGACTAGCTGAATAAACCAGATCCTGTTCCTTCCTTGGGAAAACTTGTTTATACTGTAACTGTTTTTAGACCTCGTAAAATTTGGTGAACTTCTTCCTCATTAGCTTAAATTCTTCCACACTCAGCAAATATCAACAGGCAAGGGTTTTAGTCAGTGATAACAATGAAAGCTGGGAGCTCACCTAGGGCCTTAATAAGCTGGCTGCACTGACAGAGGGAAAGACAGAGACACAATCTCTAGCTCATGTTTATAGAATAACAGGGTTGAAACGATAGGGAATGATACTGAAATCTAGGTAAATTTATTCTGACAGTGACAACAGCATTGTCTCTGATACAACTCATACCCGGCTCTTTAAAGATTCATTTTGGAACTGTCAAAGCTTTCAAGCAGAAAATTATTCTCAGTGGCTGAAACTTGGTTAAACAAATTTCACTGTGCAAGGAAAAACAAAGTCAACTTTTGGAAGTGTTTTGGGGGAAGAAATCTCGGTCAAGAAACTAGAAAATAATAACTATGTCAGCTAGATAGGAAGTGCCATCCCCATGTGGGGTCTCAGGAAAACACGTGAGGTTCGGCAGGGTGCAGGATGGGAGGGGGTGACCCAGACCCATGCTGGAGAATTGGCTATGCATATTCTGAACAGGATGAAGAATCAGAGCCAGCAGTGGTGCCAATTGAATCTGCCTTGGGCAAAATGTTGGGTAGTTTAGACCAGTGACCCAAGCTGTGGCAACCTGAGCAACAAAATAAATAATAACAATACTGGATACTCATATAATAAAACAAATATCCAAAATCCCCTGCTGATATAAATACGTAATTAGTAAACAAAGAAGAGGGGATGGTGACAGAAGAGACAGATCTTTTTTAAAGTAGAATGCATATTAATAAATACAGAAGGAACAAGAAAAACAGAAAATCTTCCTTAAGTAAACATTACAGTAATAATTCTTTTAGGCAGGAATTAGTCATAGATTGTCAAATTAGTGGGTAAATGATGAATAAGAAAGTTCTAGTACCTTTGCTAAACAGGTATTTGGTATCCTTAGAAACAAGTCAAAGGCATGTATTACTTACAAATGGACAAATAGCAGCAGGTCCCGCTTTAACCAAAGGACCAAATTTAACATTAATAACCAGACACATGGACATCTTATTCCCCCTGATATGATGCACTGAAGACAGGAACACTATCATTTCTGTGGTAATTTTGCCCAAAATATGTAATCTCAATCTAATCATGAGAAAACATTAGTGAAACCCAAAGTGAGAGAGAGTCTAAATAACTGTTTTAAACTTTTTACAAGTGTCAAGGTCACAAAAGACAAAAATCGACTGAGGAACTGTCACAAGGTCAAGGAGACTAAGGAGGCATGCACATTAGATCAATGCGAGACCCTAGACTAGATACTGTTTCAGAAAAGAACATTACTGGGGACTTGGAAGTACAAACAGGTATATGGACTAATTAAGATCACTGAATCCAGGTTAATTTGTTGTTTTTGACAGCCACACTATGGTTTAAGTTAGATATTAGCAACAGGCAAAGTTGAGTTAAGAGTATATAGAAACTCCACTATTTTTGCAACTATTTTGTAAGTCTAAAATTATCACAAAACAAAAAGTTAAAAATGGAATGGAGGCTGGGCGCAGTGGTTCACGCCTGTAATCCCAGCACTTTAGGAGGCTGAGGTGGGCAGATCATGAGGTCAAAAGTTCGATACCAGCCTGATCAACACAGTGAACTGCTTGAACCCAGGAGGCAGAGGTTGCAGTCAGCCGATATTGCACCATTGCACGCCAGCCTGGGTGACAGAGCGAGACTCTGTCACAAAAAAAAAAAAAAAAAAAAAAAAAAAAAAAAAAAAAAAGGGAGTTAGTTTGGCTTCATTTGGCAGCCAATCAGGATGAACTTGGGTGCACAGATTTCTCAGGTGAGACCTAAGACCCTGTCTCACCTAA
This sequence comes from Hylobates moloch, assembly GCF_009828535.3. NCBI lineage: Eukaryota > Metazoa > Chordata > Mammalia > Primates > Hylobatidae > Hylobates > Hylobates moloch. The sequence continues at coordinate 98,710,758 of NW_026652283.1, forward strand.
GAAATAAAGAAGGACATGAATAGAAACAAACAGTGGACAGGAGACAGCAAAAGGCAGTTCTAGTTCAGTGAGAGCTTGCGCTGGGCTGCTTTCAGTGGACAAGCATGCCAGAATTCTATTGCTTTATGTGTCATGCATCTGCCCTCCAAGGTACTGAGAAGAGAGTCAGGAAAGGGTATAGTAATGTAGACCTCAACTGTTCTTGCCTCCTGGACAACAAGGGACAATACTTCCTAGAACAATAGCCTCACCCTGGCACCCCAGATGTTTGTTGCCCATCCTATCTACAGTCTCACGGTCAGTAGTAGTAACAGCCTCTAACAGTGAAAAGGACTCAGCACACAACCTGCTGAGAAGACATAGCAGAGGGCATCTGGGAGGCTATGACAGTGGGTTCAGGGAAAAATGATCCTAAAAGAAAAAAAAAACAGTAGGTGGCTGAACTTGGGGAGAAAAAGAGCAAGCCAGCTGGACACCTTGGGCTTTTCAGGAGAAAAGTTAGTCTCCTAATCAGTCTTGCAGGCTTAAGCAGTAAGAAGATGGCCTTCCTCAATAACCTCTTCCTAGAATTTTCAAAACCTAAACAAATATCTCAGACAATGATTTTTTTTCCCAATAAAAGAATGTCATGTCCATAAAAGTAAATTTTGAATCAAATCTTTTTCCCAGACATAATTCTGAAAAACTTTAAAACACTAAGTAAAAGAAATCAGATGCTTATCTGAATATTATCCACATGATCATGAGATAATTCTTATACATTTATTAGTATTTGTCTCTTGCCAGATATTTAAGTAACTGTGAAGAGATGTGTCAAGAGAAGAGTAATTATACAAAGCTTTATAAAAGGAGATACAAAGCTTTATGCTCCAAATGTCGCTTTCAGTTTAAAAACCTAGGCTGTTTAGCATAACCCCAAATAGTTCTGGGATGGTTGTGTAATATCAGATCTCGACTAGCTCTAACAACTGCTTTGTAACCCCTGGAATAATGCTTGAAGCAACACATGATCTTATTTTGAAGTCAAGTTTACCACTACACAATGATGCTGGTCCATACATACCTCCCACTGCATTACAGCGAGATGTCATTTCCCAGAGCACTAGAGCCATGGAGTAGACATCGGTCTGCTTGAAGGACTCAACATTCTCCAAATTCATCCTGGATTCTAGGACTTCTGGAGCCATGTATCTTGCAGTTCCCACCTATAGCAAAAACAGACAGTGAGGCCCATCGTTTAATTCCAGCTGCATTTTTATTTTCACAATATAGCTGATGGTGGCCCCTGACATGTGCAGAGGATTTTTTTAAAAAACCAAAGTGCTGTTTTAAAGAGTGAGAAATGCACAGAAAGGTACAGATAGATGATTATTTTTTAAAATAGATGTTCTCTCCCTGAAAACCCTCTAAAGACTATAAACAAAGCATGCCAAAATAAGGAAGTGCCAAACCCCAGAGCTGCCTTATCTAACCCCATGACTTATGCCATCACATTTTTCAATAACATCCTTACAGATAACCTGAGACAATATTTGTGATATTTTAAATGTTTATTTTTGCTTTCTGAAATTGAATTTTTTTTTATTCCTGAAACTCCAAGACTTATGGTAAAAATAATAATTGCTATCAGTTTTGATCACTTCAGGACTGAGTCTTAATCTTTGTTTATCCCATGGCACATTCCAGTGTGCAAAGGATATAGTACAATTGCATAACATCTCTACTAAATTAAATTGTATAAAAGCATTTTCACAGTGAAAGACCAAATCTGGATCACTTTATAATTTCGACGTGTGGGCCATGTAGTTTTATTTTGACTTTTAGGCCTGTGCTAATCTCTATGACTGATAATATGCAAACATGGGATCCACATGAAAAAGGAAAAGAATATTCCAGGGAATGGATCACTTAAATATTTAGTATTGTAGTATGTATAGACTGATTAAATAACAATAAAGTCCTACCTTCCCAAGGATTTAGGGAAGCCAAATGAGTTGACATTATCATTCCAAGGAATGTTTCTTATTGGCATGTATTAGAAAAAAGTTTTTCTTCTCAAGAGGTCATTGCATGGCTCATTACTCTGGCACATTAGTCTGTCCATGTTTTGATGTTTACCTCAACACTGTGTGGGCTGCCATGGATACAGGGTTGACTGAGCAGTAACCGAATACTTCAAAGTGTGTCCTGCCACCTGGCTAAAGAAGACAGTGCTGCTCTCCACAGACTCCACTGTGTGAAAACACTGGGCTCGTCATTTATAAGGGATGTTGTGGTGATTTCGAATCACCTTCCAATAGTTTCTTAGCCAAAAACATTTCCATTTTAATCTGTGAGACTGCTTCAAGAGTGGAAGTGCTCACTCAGTCGACAAGTACTTATTTTACCTTCAATGTTCAAGGCATTGTGCTAGATATCTTGGGTGACCATGTGGATGTAGATTTGCACTTCAGGGAGATTGCCTTCCTCGATGCTATTAATACAAAGAATAATACAAAGAAACCAACACAACTACAGCTAGTATAGAGTAGAAAGGACTGAGTACAACCATAAGAGAGGGAAAAGTAGAGGTAAAGTACTAACGGTGCTTGAAACAAAGAAAAAACATTTGCTGGAAGAGAAATGAGGATTGATCCAGGAGGAAAAAATGTGCTGAATTGGGAAGGATTTGAAGACAGGAGGAGAAATGCTGTCCATTAGCAAAAATGCTCAGGCAGGAGAGAGCAAAGCATGCTCAAGGCAGACTCCTTAGTTTGGCTAGATTCCCTAGACCAGTGTCCAGAGCACAGGGCTGTTTGAGATAAGAGCCAGGAGATATGGAACAAGAGGTAGGATGAGGCCAGACTCAAGGTAAAGGGGATCTAGCATTAGCTCTAACTTACCTGCCCGCTGTTAGCCAGGTCATCCACAGACAGAGTAGGGTCCAGACGCAGGGAAAGCCCAAAGTCACAAAGGCAACAGGTTAGGTCATTCTTCACGAGGATATTGGAGCTCTTGAGGTCCCTGTGCACGATGGGCATCTTGGGCCTCCCGCATGGAGTGTGATCACTATGGAGGTGAGCAATGCCCCGGGCGAGGGAGCTGCCCAGCTTGCGCAGGTCCTCCCAGCTGATGACATGCCGCGTCAGGTACTCCTGTAGGTTGCCCTTGGCGTGGAAGGCAGTGATCAGCCAGTACTGTTTCCCCAACTCCGTCTTCCGCTCCTCAGCCGTCAGGAACTGGAGTATGTTCTCATGCTTCAGGTTGATGTCTGAGAAGATGTCCTTCTCCGTCTTCCAAGATGCATACTCCTCATAGGGAAAGATTTTGACTGCCACTGTCTCAAACTGCTCTGAAGTGTTCTGCTTCAGCTTGGCCTTATAGACCTCAGCAAAGCGACCTTTCCCTACCAGGGTGTCCAGCTCAATGGGCAGCAGCTCTGTGTTGTGGTTGATGTTGTTGGCGCACGTGGAGCTGATGTCAGAGCGGTCGTCTTCCAGGATGATGGCACAGTGATCGCTGAACTCCATGAGCTTCCGTGTCTTGCCGGTTTCCCAGGATGAACTCAGCTTCTGCTGCCGGTTAACACGGTAGCAGTAGAAGATGATGATGACAGATATGGCAACTCCCAGTGGTGGCAGGAGGCTGATGCCTGTCACTTGAAATATGACTAGCAACAAGTCAGGATTGCTGGTGTTATATTCTGATGGGGAAACAAAACAAGGAGAGAAGGAGTTGGATGTGGTAGGTAAGTATGGTCAGGAAGTGGGTTCATGCCAGAGCATCTATAGGTTTTAGCATCTGCATAGTTTTTGTAGATACAATATTGTTAATTTTTATTTCAGGGATGCAAGTGCATGCTCGTTCAGTCTTCCCTGCCTCTGGCCATCTATTCGACATCTCCTACTCTTCCTTCAAACTTTAGCTTAAATGTCACTCCTTAAGAGAGGCCTAGAAAAACTTGGAAAGTTGTCTTATTTTATACATTTTCATAGCACCTTATATTTTTCCCAGGTAACAATTCAGTACAACTTAAACTAAATGAACTATGACTCTACCTCTTGATTTCACGTCTATCTTTCCCTACTTTTGCCATCCCCCACGGACAGAGAACTCCATGCTGGAAGGGACCATGTCTTCTTCACTACTGTAAACTGCACTTAGCACACAGTAGGTCCTCAATATTGCCAAATAAAAACACAAAGCATTTACTGAGTGTTATCTAAGTTCAGGACATTGGGAACATGGAAAAAAATGACACAGCTTCTGCCTTCAAAATATCTGCATGTATGATATCTGGTAAAAACACAGAGCGTGCCAGTTTCCACCAAAATCTTTGTTCTTTTTCAAACTCCAACTTGTTCTGCTCTGATCAGCATTCAGGCTACCCTGGGCCCATGGGTGACATGGAGAGGAGTCCGTGGAAAGGATCTCTTTGGACAGCTATCTTACATCCACCCAACATTCCTCTTTTCAGTGTGCATGTGAGTTATAGTTTCATGGAACTGAAATATTTAATAGCAACAATGGAAACATTGCCACAAAGGTAAAATAAGTTAAAAATGGAAATGCTGCAGTTTTATGACGTGGAATTCTGAAGCAGGCTCCTGTGGGCTGACAAGGAGAGTCCTTAGCACCAGATATCTAACTATAATATCTTGTGCATCAAACTTTGGTTCATGTGCTGGCCTTGTTGGCTCTGGTGAAACAGTTTTCCTCTTTGGAAGAAGGACATGAATAGAAACGGACAGTGGACAGGAGACAGCAAAAGGCAGCTCTAGTTCAATGGGAGCTTGTGCTGGGCTGCTTTCATTGGGCAAATATGCCAGAATTCTATTGCTTTATGTGTCATCCATCTGCCCTCCAAAGTACCCATTAATGAGCAGGCCTCATGCTCAGATCCTAGAATCATTCATTAAATATATCACTACTGAGTGTCTATGATGGGCATGGCACTGCCCTCAGAGAGTACCTCAGTAGAGGACTTAGGGCATATATACAAGTAAGCAATATATGGCATCTGGGATAGGGGCTAAATGTACAATGTAATCTATAATATTAGTGGAATGTGGAAAAGCTTAGAGAAACATGGAAGGCACAGTATCAAAAAACTGCCTTTAAATTGGTCTCTGAAGAATGGGAAAAGTCAGCGATGAGTGGAAAGAGTGCTATGTTAAGGAGAAGGAATATATGATCTATTTAAGGAAGAGCAATTATCCCATACTGACTACTCTGCACCTGGGGAATAGAAAGGAAAAAAATGGGTAGGTGGTATGGACCCAAACTCCATGTCAGAGAAGGATCTTTTGATTATTCATTTGTCAGTTTTCATCTACAGTAGGTGTTTGAAGAGAAAAAAAAAAAGTGATGAGAATATAGTCCAGGTGGAATGAGGATATAACCAAATTCTCTCAAAGGGAACCCATCACCTAAATGGTACTGATAAAGGAGTTAAGAAGAAGTTACTTGGGCAGATAGTAAGGGTATGGAAGTCCTCAGTAAGGCGTTTCTTTTTAATGAAAAGCAGCCCCACATCATTTTCTAACAAAGAGCAGCCTGTAAAGTTGAGCTTCAGACATAGACAGGCAAGCTGGGAGCTTGCACGGGTGAATGCCAGCAGGAACTAAGGACATGTTCAAGATGGCAGCTCCATCTTCCCTTCTCTTTGTCAGCCATGTGTACAATAAAGAGTAGACAAGATGGCACTGATCAACTGGAAAGCCCATTTGCATAATAAGATTAGGGTGGGGTGACCAGTCTTCCCCATGCACTATGTAAACGTCACACCTGATTGAACCAATCTGTGAGCCCTATGTAAATCAGTCACCACCTCCTCAAACCAGAGTATAAAAGCCAGCATATTCACCACCGGCCCGTCCTTTCTGCTTGCAGACTCCTTTCTCTATAGAGAGAGTTGTTTCGCTTTCTCTTCTCTTCTGCCTATTAAACCTTCACTCCTAAACTCCTCGTGCGTGTTCATGTCCTAAATTTTCCTGGCTCACAATGATGAACCCCAGGTTATATACCCCAGTCAACATAGCTGCTTCAGCATCTGATACTTTCTTTTTTTTTTTTTTCTCGAGATGGAGTCTTGCTCTGTCACCCAGGCAGGAGTGCAATGGCAGGATCTCTGCTCACTGCAACCTCGCCTCTTGGGTTCAAGCGATTCTCCTGCCTCAGCCTCCCAAGTAGCTGGGATTACAGGTGTGCACCGCTATGCCTGGCTAACTTTTTTTTTTTTTTGTATTTTTAGTAGAGACAGGGTTTCACCATGTTGGCCAGGCTGGTCTCAAACTCCTGACCTTGTGATCTGCCTGCCTTGGCCTCCCAAAGTGCTGGGATTACAGGTGTGAGCCACTGCACCTGGCCCAGCATCTGATACTTTCATCTAATGAAACAGTGAGAAATGAAGCTAGTACATACCAATTTTTAAGGTTTATGTGTAATATAATTATTTGTTCTTAAGCTAAGTCTGAATGGAAATGCCAACTTCCACTGACTATAGATTCTAGATGAAAATCTTGGGTTTAGTAACCAGAGAAGTAACCCCAAGATATCAGAATTCCAGTAACCAAGAGGAAAAAAACTACCATTTTTTAGAAAGATACATGAATGCATTTTAAAAGTATAGGGAAAGTGAGAAAATTTGGTGATTGACTCTTAAAAACAAATTCTTACACTGGGAGGCTTGGATTGGGACAAAGAACAGGCAAGAGTAGGGCAGAAATGGGGTGGGACAAAGCAATTACAGAACGATTTGAATGCAAAAGAAAAAAAAGATGCTCTTGTGGAGATGTATGGATTGTCCTGTTGTCCAGCAAAGTATAAACTTGGAGAACAAAATTAAGGGGGCAGATGAACTAATGTTCAAACACAACAGCCGATCCAGCAGTCGGCATTTCCACTTAGACTTACCACTTCCACAATGCTCCCTCCCTGAAACTCCACCTCCATTATATGTGGTATCCAATGAATGTGTTTGCTTGAAGTACCCACTTGTCTCCATTCTCTGTGTCTATAACTACACGGAATGTCTTATAATCACAAATCCACTTGATTATCTGATTGCTTCTCTCCTGACAAAGCAGGGTAGTGGCCAGATCTGTTTTGATCACCATGATATACCCAGCGCCTGGGGCAGAATGGGGCAATTTACGGTATTCAACAAACGTTTATTTTAGAAGCTGAATGATTACTTATGTGGAATGATACTTCTCAAATTTTTTATATTTTACAGCAAGGTTTGACAAACTATGGCTCAAGAGCCCATGGCCTGCTTTTGTATAGTCCTATGACCTAAGAATGATTCCCCCCCCATTTTTAAAGAGTTGTTTAAAAAACAATAAAACTAAGAGGTTCCTGCAACAGAGATCTGATCTGGCCCAGAAAGCCTAAAATATTTACTATCTGGCCCTTCACAGAAAAACTTTGCCGACCCCTGTTCTAGAGGTGTTATTTTAATAACCTCATTGGCAGAATCTGGAGAGACTTCACTTTGGCCAAATGTGAATACGTAGTCAATTTTTTTTCACATATGAGAAATACAATTTGAAAAAATTTAAATATTAACTGCATAATTACTTAGCTGTGTCCTTAATTCACTAAAACGTCCAAATGAAATGTTGATTCATCATGGATAATTTTATTTTATAATTCCTAACTATCTATAAAAACAGTTGTATTTGCTAATTTCAATTCCTTTTTAGCCTAAAGGAAACACAAAAACAGAAATCCCCTTAAGTTTATGTGTGCCACTGACTGAAGAAGATTCTAGAAATCCCCAGTTCAATGTCAGAAACCAAAGTTTTACTTTCTCCTAAAATTTCCTGTTATTTCTTTAGAAAACTTACACTTACAAAATTTGAGGGGGAGGAATTCTTGAATAACATCTGTCAATCTTGAAACTTCAAAGAGGTGGTGAAAAACTCTAACAATAGCAACCAGGGCTGGAAGGAAGCTTTGGGATGTGGCTTTATCTAAACAGGAGCCACCCACACCCTCTGGCAGTATTAACCCTTGGGTTGCTACTAGAAAACCCAACAGCTGTTGGTGTAGGTACAAGCCAGCATCTCCTTTAGTCGAAGACCAACAGGAAACGTTTCTTTTCATCAGCCGGCAGTCACAGAGAAACTCATAAACTGAACACTTACTAAGTTCCTGGCTGTCTGCTAAGGATTTTATAGAATATTTAAGTTTAATTGATAGAAAAGCCCTATGAGGTAGAAACTGCTATTATTATAAACCCCATTTTACAAATAGGAAAGCTAAAGATCAGACAGTTTAGGTAATTTTCCAAGATGATAAATTTAGGCAACAGCAAAGCTGGTATTTACAATGAGCACTGCCTGATTGGTAAGACTTCTGATGTCAACTCCATACCTGATCTCTAAACTTCATATTGGTGACAGCGAACTAAGAGTGACAATGACCTTGGGCTGGGTGTGGTGGCTCATGCCTGAAACCCTAGCACTTTGGCGGGAGGATCACTTGAGCCTAGAAGTTCGAGACCAGCCTGGGCAACATAGTGAGACTGTCTCTACACAAACTTAAAAAAAAAAAAAAAAAAATTAGCCAGGCACTGTGGTGCTTCCTGCAGTCCCAGCTATTAGGGTGGCTGAGGCAGGATTACTTTACTTGAGGTAGGAGTTCAAGGCTGCAGCACACTATGATCCTGCCACTGCATTCCAGCCTGGGTAACAGAGCAAGACCCTGTGTTTGTGCGGGCAGGAGTGGGGGGTGGGGGGGGGGGGGGGGGAAGAATGACTTTATGTAAGCTCCCAATTTGATAAAGTGTTTTTCTTTAGTGTAGCCTGGACTAAGTGATTTTACAGCCATCCACCAAGTGACATTGGCAATTCTTGTATAATGTGTCTAAAGGAGTATATTTTGGGTATGGGGATTATATTCCTTTGTTCTGAACTAAGAACCACAGTTTAGTAGTGTCTCTGTAAATATGCATCTTTTTCCTGCCAGGAAATAAAAAGTTTTATGTGAAGGAGAACCCCCAAATCTTTTTCTTTTCTCAGTGCCTATTCTCATGGCCTAGACCTTAGCAGAGCTCAAAACGTAATTGTCGCACTATTGGGACCTTCCATGAATAGTAATAACATTGAACTAGATATAGCTCTGAAGGGCATTAAAAATAAGGGTGGAATTTATCCAAGGTCCATAAAAAAATGAGGCTATAATAGTAAACATTTTTAGCCTGGGTTCGATAAATAGAGTTCAGTGGGTCTGTGAATTTGAACGGGCAAAAATTGCATCTTTTTTATTTTCTCTAACCTTTAATTAAAAATTAATATTTCCTAGTATTAGCTGTACCTATGAGTTTGTTGTTGCAGACGTCTCAGCATGTGATTTACACTCATCATTTAAACATTTCAATTGTTTAGATCTGCTGCTATTGTTATTTAAAGCATTATTATAGAAATACATATTACTATAACACAAATTCATTTTTAAAATATTTGATCATTGTATTTCAATGTAATTGGTTTTCTTTGAAATACTCCGTGTTCTATTTTATGCATTTAAAAAACATCACAGTGAGAAGGGGTCCACAGGCTTCCCTACTTCAAGAAGTCCGTGGCACAGACACACAAAAAGGGAAGCTCCCTTGGCAGAGTGAAGGCATTTGGGCTCTAGCCTCTTCTCCAGGACTTGCTAGAGCAGGGATTTGGAGATTGATGGGTTTCTCTAGGAAGTTGGTAACTAGTGCCAGTGGGACATCTGCCTGGCTTGATTTGTTGTGCTGCACATGGACAACTGCGGATACTGTCAGAGCTTCTGTGGAGTGGGAAGGGGGCTCCCCAGTGGAGAATGAGGAGAAGCCCTCCTTCGAAATCTTGTAACAATAAGAAAGATAACTCATATACGATGTGCTTTGTTGGGTTAGGCACTGGGCAATTTATTTTGTAAATATGATCTACTTTTAGATTCTCTTACCCTCATTTTACAGAGGAGGATACTGAACCTTGGTTGCTTCTACAACATTTTTGTCTACTTAGTAAATAAGTATTCTTGTTAAGTAAAAGTTGTTCCTAGTAAGTACTCAATAAATGAATGCTGTCCTTTTAATGTTATAATTAACATGACTTGAGACAGGAAGTTCTTCCTTCCCCTCAGCTATCTCTCTTTAGCACAGTTTCCTTCTCTGGATCTCAGCCAGTTGCATATATACTCTTGCTTTAGGTGAACATGCTGGCATGTGAACATCCTTGTGGTTAGAGCTTCACTGCCAACTTCACAAGAATCTCTCTTGGCATCTGAGGCTCATTAGTGTACTAATACACCAAGGTGTGCGAAAAACTGTCATCCGTGTCCCTTTCTATTGCTCGGATAAATTAGTATCCCACAAAATTTTTGCCCTAAACTCCTTTATCGAGTGGAGGAATTGCCAAACTACTTCAAATATTAAAGTAGGAGCCTATCTCCCAAATTCAGCTATGTTGATTTGCTTTTTATCAAGACACATTAACTGATCCACATAGGATTTTATTTACTAAGTTGGCCTTAATTGAACGTTTTTATTTTTTTAATCAAGTGACTTTTATTTAAAATACTGAATTAGGTTCAGTTTTAAGTTCCTTTTAGGAACTAGTGTCGGCATAACAAAGCACATAAAAGAGGCTGAGAGCAACGTGTGTGCGTGCGCATGCACGTGTGCATGTGTGTGCGCACATGCATACTCAAGTTATAAGACAAATTGTTTACTTTTCAATCACTCCAAAGGAAAGTATACCACAGGATTTCCCCTTGAGGTTTTCTGCCAGTTTGCATTTTTTTATGGCATACTAACATTTATCTTTGGAAGACAGAAAAAAAAAGAATTTGACATTTGTCTTTAAAAAAAATATTTATGTAACAAGACTCTGACATTTGCAAATGGCTCCTTATTTGCAACTAAGTCTGGCCTCTATGAGTGACAGAAGTGACTGGAAATTTTCAGAATTATTAAATGGATCTCAGAGTTCATTGTTAAGGAGATATCTTGGTGGTATGGAAAGAACAAAACTTTGAAGCCACTCAGATGATTAAAAAAAAAATGGGGGGCAGACATGGTGGCTCACACCTGTAATCCCAGCACTTTGTGAGGCTGAGATGGGAGGATCACTTGAGCTCAGGAGTTTGAGACCAGCCTGGGCAATATACTGAGACCCTGTCTGTATAAAAAAAAGAAATTAGCTGGATGTGGTGGTGTGGGCATGTAATCTGAGCTACTTAAAAGGCTGCGGCAGGAGGATCACGAGCCCAGAAATTCAAGACTGCAGTGAACTATAATGGTGCCACTGCATTTTAGCCTGGGCAACAGAAGGAGACCGTCTCCCCCCGCCCCACCCCCGCTGCCCCCCAAAAAAAAAGTTAGCCCTCTCTTCCTCTTTCCTTTCTCCTAAGGGTATTTAAAATAATATACTTAGCCCAAGAGCACGGCATGGCTTTCAAAATTAGAGAAATTACTCTGATTTCTCTCTTGTGAAAAAGAATTCATTCCAAAATAAAACACAGATATAGAAAAGTGCATAAAACAAGTGTCGGGCTTAGTGAATTACTATAAGATCAACACTCTTGTAACCACTGGTCAGGTCATAAAACATAATTTTGCTGGCCACCCCAGAAGTCTGTTCATGTTCCTCAACTCAATCGGAGATCCCTCCCTTCCTCTAAAAAGGAATCACTATTCCTGGCTTTTATAGTTAGCATTTTCTTGAGCTTTTAAACTTGGTTTATCATCCAAGTATGCATCTGTAGTCGTCTTGGTACTAACAGGACTGAATATAAATGGAAAACCTTGTTTTTTTGCAGAATTACTGTTTAAAAAAAATTTCCTACAATGAAAACACCAGAATCTTTATAAAAATGTTTAATCTGAATTAATCAAATCATCAGACAAATCTACAAAGTGCCTTTATAAAGTAAATGAAATGGTCTGACCTATTTAAATCAAAGTCAATGTCATGAAAACCAAAAAAACACACTGCAGAGGCAAAACAATCAATTTTAATGTGTTGTCCTTGACTGGATTCTGAATTTAAACAATAGACCCATAACCTTGAAGAAATCTGAATATGGACTGTACTGTATATATATTTAGATGTATATATGTGAATGTATCTGTGTCTGAGTATCTATATACACACATACACACAGAAAGAGAGTGAAAGCTAAGCACTCACATATATGCTTCATACTGCAGAGTTCAAAGATCTTGCCATCATTTTCTGCACCTTTAAAAATTTTGTTGGCATGTTACATAAAGAATAACTTGTCACCTCGTTATTCTAAGTGTGCCCGCAGACCAGCAGCCATCAGCATCCCCTGCCAACTTACTGGAAATGCAGAGTCTTAGCGCTGTCCTCAACTAACTGAATCAGAATCTGCATTTAAAAGTTCTCTCAGTGATTCATTTACACATTCAAGTTTCAGAGGTAAATGTTATTCTTGCTAAAGAGTTTAGCAAAAATAAAGTAAAGTTCTTTGGTACTCTGCCATAGAGATGCTTTCCTCCTACAAAAAATTTCTTAGTGGAATTGTTTGCAAAGCTCTGGTATAGTTGTATTCAGCACTAGCCAATGAGAAAATGGTCCATGATAATTTTCTAGTCAATTAACTGGTGGAGGAGTGTAGAATGAGATATGCTTCCCCATTCATCATCCTAGTAAAAAGCACACCAATTTAGGCAAACAATAAAAAGTCATTTCAATTAAACAACAAAAGGACAGTAAGCTCACTAGCAATGAAGGATTTAATTTAACTTCTAGCTATTGACAGCACTGTTTGACATTCTGGATATATTTTGAGAGTATTTTTTCCCCAAATGATGAAAGAAGTCTTCTCTCCAATCAATGTGGTTGTTTTATTCCAACTGCACATATTTCAGAACAAAGCTATTCTCCACCTCTCCTATCCCATGGCACAGTCTCCTTTGTATTATTTCCTTCTTATCTCTCTCCCAGATGGAAAAGCCTTGCATGTATTCTAATCCAGTATGATAACCTCTTTCTAGAATACCCATGAGAGGTAGAGGTAAAACCTCTGCTTGAAAATGTTATGGTAGAAGGACACCATTCCTTTGTTATCATTCCATAATCAAATCACAATATTTCTAACTGCAGATATATTGGGATAAAGTCTAAATATTGGGATATGTTTAAAATTATTCTTTACATTAAGTCAAATGTAGCCTCTGTGTACTTCTATTATAGGTCCTTCTGCTGTTCTCTAAAGCGAAAAGCAACAAAATGAATCCATTTTCTATGGGATGAGAACTATCAAACTCCTGCTGGATATTAAACTCATATCCCCTAAATCATTTCATTTTCAGGTTGAACAGCCATGTTTTCTTCGGTTACTTTTCAAGAGATATATTTATGAGACTCTAAAGTCTGACATATCTATCAGACCCTAAAATCAGCCTGCCCAGCATATAGCACCCAATAAATGCCAGGACCTTTTTTCTAAGGATAAAGTGATCTATCCACACTTGCTATTTAAGATTCTTCATCATGTGTTTTGATAGACACAGATATAATACTTGGAATATAATCTGTGTAGCAAAGATTACAGCAGGACTCTCACCTCCTCTTCCACCGAGTGGAGTTTAAGGCTCTTGATGGCTTGTTCTTTCTGTTTTGTTTTGATTCTTTCAGCCAGATCATCCTGATTTCAGAATGACCTTAACTCACCTCTAAACCCTGGGGTCTTCATCACATGAGCAGATTCCCAGCCAGTGCTTTGACAAGTGCTCCTTTGCAACTGATTGTTTGAATCTATATGTCTGATTTTACATCTACCTGTCAAGTTTTAGAAAATTGGTCATTTCAGGTCATTAAAACCCTGATTCAGCCTTTGCTCTTTTAGGCATCCCTTCCACTGTGCTTTTCACCCTTTATCTTCCTCCTTAGGATATAGATTCCTGCTACTTCTCTTGCTCTGACTTTAAAAGGAGGGCAACCAACATTAGGAGGGTGCCTACAAGGTACCAGGCTTTGTCCAGGAAATGATGACACATCTGTCCCTCCACAAAGAGAGTTTCACACTTGATATATGTTCTTTGGAGCAAGATCTTTTTTTCATTTTCTTTTCTGTGTTATTACAGTCTTCTGACTACTAAAAGCTTAGGTTTTGTTAGGATCCCCACACCTGCCTTGATTCTTTAATTCTTTTTCTGGCTGGCTGGCTGAATTACACCTTGTACTCTGTCTAGGGGCCCTCATATTCTCAGGAAACCTGAAAGCAAGGTACATTTCTTAAGTTATTTCAGGATGCTCTCCAACAGGGAGACCAGATTGCTTTGGAAAAGCATATTCATTATTCACAATACCTATTAAGTCACCAAAATACATCCTCTCTCTCTCTCTCTCTCTGGCTTTCCAGGTGAACCACAGGCTTCTGCAATTCCTTCCCACCTGAGTTTATCACCTCCTAAAATCATGCAAACAGCCTCCCTGGTCCCTGCCTTGTCTCTGCCAAGGCACTGGCACCCAAACCTTGCCATCCAACCTTTTGGACACATTAAGGTTTAAAATGTGCTTTCCTTTAATGTATAATTTAATCAGTTTTAAAAGCTAAGATGCCTATTGCCAGTGAGACCCTTGACCTTGTTCTAAAGCAATTGCTTGTAAATTGTTGTAGAAAACAAAATAATATTCCCTCTTAAAGAGTCTTGTTATTCCTCCATGGATGGGATAAAACAGGTTGGTTTTTCTCCTCTTCTAACCTTCGAAGGCAGAATTTTGGCTCCTTCCTGTGGTAGTTGCCATTCTTTAATTGTTACCGTCCCTTTCCAGGCTATGGGGGGAATGTGATGAAAAATATAAAAAGATTTGGCAGAACAAACTGTCTTGAGTCCAGTGGTTCCCAATGTTGGCTGCATATTAAAATATCTTGAAGAATTAAAAAATAATTCCTGATACCAGGCCCCAGACCAATTAAGTCAGAAACTGCAGGAGTAAGACCCAGTTAATGAGTAGTTTTTAAAGCTCCTCAGGTGTTTCCAATGTGCAGCCAAGGCTAAGCATGACTACATCAGCCTGGTGGAAGAAATAGGTATTTTGAATAGGATGGGGCCTGGAAAATGAAAGACATGGAAATAATTTTAATGACTAAATTTCAGATAAATTGTTCTTGACATTGGAACCAACTGTACCCTCTAATTAGGCAACAAAAGGCATATATAATGTATATTTTTAAAAGTAGACAAGCAAATATAAATTATTTCTCTAAAAGTTAACTTTTTTAAAAAAAAAGTATAATTTGTAATGGCAAAATTGATATTTTCCACAACAGGTAACATGCAGGAGCAATTTAGAATAAAAAAAGACTTTCCAAAGGCAAGTCATCCAGATGTCCAAATGGTGGTGAATACAGACTCTGGAGTATACGTGGGAGGAAATAAAAGTCAATTTCACAGTGGTTAGCTACCTCCCTGAGCCTTTTTATCCCCTGGTGGGACACTGAGACACTTGCAAAGCAACAAAAGGTCTCAGTGGACCCTTCTTGCCATTACTTATGGGTGTGGAGTTTATGGAACACATGGAGGCCGCAGTGGGAGAGACCTGAGGCTGCAGAGGAACCACCAGAATCTTGCTACAGCACCAGCAGTATGGGTCCGATTGCTTTCTTGGCCACTCATATCCAGTGGATGGAATTTGAGACAGCCTGTGTCCATACTGGATTCCACTCTGCTGATTCATACCAGAATGAGGTTCTAGAGTACAAATATTCACAACCAGAAACCACATCTGGCCTCAGTGCAGCTTTGTTTACTTTGCTACTTAGGAGAAAAAAAAATCTTGAAAAGTAAGTTGCTTTTGCCTTAATGCAGTTCAAATACATTCTAAGCTTCCTTCAACTGAGTCACAGTGTCCTCTAGCATGCAAAATGTTTATTATTTCCTTGGCCAGACATAGGGCCATATTGATGAATTCCAAGTGTGCTTTCTAACCAAGGCTGGTTCACAACCAAAGGCTGCTTCAGCTCTGAGTCATCACCTCAAATAACTGATTTCTCTTCTCAGGAATGAGACTAGCAACTTTAATCCATAATTTTCTTCCTCTTCTAACAACTTTTCTCAACCATATTTCCACACTTATTTTTTCTTCTGCATTTAGACCAGAAAGTAAATCTGGTTTGTTTCTTTTGAAACAAAAATGCACAGCTGGAAAGCCAGCTATTTTGAGGCGTGAGTGCACAGTTCCAAGGCAGCATACCTAAAATCCCCCAGAGCTACCAAAACACCATTTACTCTTTTCATTTCTTACATGCAAGAACTAATCATTTCCCCAAGAAGCCAGCTCCCTGGTGTTGGAGCTGAACAAACACAAAATGAGATTTGGGAGAAAGAGGGCAGCATTTCTAAGACTTCCCTTACTCAGAAAGCAACGGAAGTCAACAAAATGCTCAAGGCATGTGATCAGTACACAGAGTGGGTTTGGTGGATGGCGTAAAGCGACGACATTAAGGACACAATGGGTCCAGAGGGAACCAGCTGGCTGAGATGTTCTGCTAGCAAGTTAAACATAGACAGGAAACCGCGTGTCTGATACTGTAAAAAAATAATTTGTCTTCCTGCCAGAGTTAGGCTTGCAAACCAGAAAGGCTGTTTTCACTTAAAAGAAATGCTACAACAATGAGAGAGGAAAGAATGAAACTTTGTGGCTACAAGAAATCCTCTTCTCTGCCCCTCTCTCAACATCTCAGGTTAGAGGGCACACATCACCACACTAACTGCTAAAGCCTGTACATAGCTTGCGAGTCAGCAACGTGCACCACTGGGCGTACATCTTATGGTCTGCTTCCCTATTTAACCACATAGATTGAACTTTGAGTCAGAAGTGGTTTCTCAAGTCCTGGTTTCTAAGCTAGCAAGATATAATTGACTTATTTACTTACAGTCCTATCCCATTCCCAAAAACAACAACAACAACAACAACAAAAACACAGTGAAAGAAGATAAAGTCAAGATAGGAGCTATAATTATGACAAATGGAATATAAATGTGAGAAAACAGGGTAAAAACTGGTAAGCAAGAGTGATATTAGTATACTTAATGTGTAGGTACATATTTGCTAAAAGCATGATTCAGATTTGACTCTAAGCTTTTCTGGTAGCTAGCATTTGAGAGGGAAACACAAAAACCATGAATATCTCTATCAGGGGTTGGCCTGAGCCCTGTTTTTGTAAGTGAAGTTGTCCTGGAACACAGCCACGTCCAATCACTTACACACTGTCTGTGGCTGCTACCACAGAAGAGTTGAGGAGCTGCGACAGAGACTCTGCCCTGCAAAGCTGAAAATATTTACTATCTTGCCCTTTATCAAAGAAGTTTGCAGACCCCTGCTCGGTATGCTTCAAAGTGTCCTTAAGATCAGAGGCAAACAGGTCCTCATGAGGAGAACACCTTTCTAAAACAGAGAGCCAAAATAAATGTCTCCTGGCTTCCTCATGAAGATAACAATACCATGCAGTGAACTGCATCCTCCACATTCTTTACAGTAAACATACCACTTTGATTCACAGGACTCCTTATAATGGAGAGCACCTCAATAGGACTCAGGTGGAGGAATTTTCAGGGAAGAGGAGAATATATGACGTTGGTACAAATCTCCTCACTCATCCGGCTAAAGCCAAAGATAAGAAATTTGAATCTAGTGGAACAGTAATAACTATTTACAGTCAAAATTCATTAAGTGCTCACTCTGTGCCAGGTGCTGTGCCAAGTTCTCTACATAAATAAATACATTTATCCTCAAAATAATCCTATTAAAAGTATTCATTATTTCTACTCCCATTTTTCAGAGAGGAAAACAAATAGTTTTCCCAAGAACCAAGAGCTTATACACGGCTGAGCTGGGATCTGAACACAGATAATCAGCAGGGAAGCCATGCTCTCAGCCCTGCCCTCTGTTGTCTTCCCAACAGATGAGCATCTTACTGGCCATTGTTTATACACATCATTTCTCATGGACATGGAAACAGTGTCAGCCTGAGGTTGTGCTTCTTGCCAAGGACATGCTGAGTGATGGGTTTGGGCTGCTGTTTGGCAAACAGAACAGGTAGCCTCTTATGTAAGGTGTGCAGCCTCCCGTGGGTTAAGACTGATAAAAAAGCAAACACACCACCACCACGGGAATGTGGAAGGGTAAGGGTATTCTTTCTATAAGAGACAAGATTATCTGGTTCTTCTATGATTCTCCTATGGATAAAAAGTGAGGAACAAACTATGAGATCTTGGAAAATCCCAGCTCCTCTTTGGAGATCCATTTTTTTGTCATTAAAATGAAAAGTCTGGAGGAGCCAATTCACGGGTTTCACTTCATCATAAAAATGTAATGAGTCTATGAAACAAGACAACACACCTGAAAGTAGTTAGCACAGGTGCGCACATTCAGAGTAGGCTGCAATCCAAGGCAGTGGTCATCACTATGGTTGTTCTATGAGTTCCCACAGCCTAGGCCATGGGCTTGCCGCCACCTTGCCTACATTTCAATTGGAAAAGGGGTGGGACCCTGGTCCTGCAAACAAACTACTGAAAGTCTAGTACTTGGGTCCAATGCTATCCCTTTCCTACATGGCCCCAGTGCCTCTCATTTTCTAGAATAAGCAGTTCAGTTCTAAGTTAGCAGGAAAAGCAGGATGGCCAAGATCCAGTCATTTGGGAGCTGGAAGTGGTCCAGAGGCATGCCTCCCTTCATCCTCCTTGGCTTACCATCTTGTTTTCCATGTACCCACCTTCAGCAGACAATCTTAGCAAACAACCCAGGAATGAACTGATTCAGGCCAACTCTTCTTAGCACCACACTATTACTCTCCAAGGATTTCCAAGGCCACCAAACATCTCCTCCACAGATCAAATTCAAAACAGTATCTTGTACAATGCATCTTGAAAACATTCACAAATATCTTCTTGCTTTGGGAAATATTAAGGGACAGTCCCACAAATAAACTAATACAAATACAATAAACTAACATGAACATGATCATAGAAACAAAAGAAATGCTTACTGAAAAGGTCTCTGATTTTCTCCACATTAAGATCCACACCAGAACAACGTTCGTGGAGTATATTTAAAAAATAAACTTTATTGTCACTGCTGAAAAAGACCCACATGCCACTGGAGAGTTCTGTTACACAAACTGACTGAGTAAAGTATATTTAGCTGATTTCCAAATGACCAGGCTTTAGACCAAATTTATTCCTCATGGGCCCATTAGCTCAGGGAGTTACTAGCATGAAGTTAATAAGACCTCCATCTCTGGTTCCATCCCTACCTGGTGAGTTCACACCAGTGCTTCTCACACTTCAGTGTGCAAACAAATCACCAAGGGCCTTGTTAAAGGCAGATGCTGATGCAATAGGCTCCGGAGGACCCAAGGTTGTGCAGTTCTAATAAGCTCCCTGGTGATCCTGCTGCTGCTGGTCTAGATACTTTCAGTAGCAATGTTTTATACTATTCAGAAGAGGTATGTGTCTTGGTGTAGAGTGTTCTCCTTAATTAGAGGAAGAAGGAGTAAGAAAGGATACACCTACTGTGTGCCACCTACTGTGCTGGGCGCTCCCAAGCATCATCTCCTTAAATCCCACAACAACCCACAGGTACCATTTATCAGCACTACTTGGCCAATAATGGCGCAGTCATTCAAAGAGAAGGCCTTGTGGCCCAAAGCAAGCTTTCCATGGAAAAAATGAAGAGGGAATGAATCCCTTTGGCAAGTACAGAACTGCGATTACCCTAATCACTTATGTGAAAGGCACTTGTGAGTTGTTTCAGTTTTATTTAGCTGCTTCCTGCTGTGATTCTGAGTCAAAACAGGAACAACGTGCCTAATTTGTAATATTATCCAACAATGCCAGGGATGTGGTTAGCTTTGATTAGAAATTCTAGACTCAGCATGCTCCCCTTGCCTCTGTGAAGGCATGTGGAGAAAAAGAGAAACTGGATGAAACAGGGATTAAAGCAGAGTGAGCCTCTCCAAAATCTTGTGGTGTGATATGTAGGTATCCGAATGCTCAGTTTATGCACCACAGTCAGCACTCAACTACAAAATCTCAGTGTTAGAACAGACCTAAGGCTACACAGGCCTGGTTTCCTGCATTCAGACAAGCACAAGTCACCAGCCCTCTATAAAAAGCCCAACTACTGCTAACAGCTAACAGACAGTGACATGTCAGGCAATGTTGCCAGCACTTTATATGCACTAATCTACTCAATCCTCACAACACCTCCCACCCGCTTTGTATTTCCATTTTACAGATGAAGAGACTGAAGCATGGAGATGTCAGTCACTGGCCCGACATAGCAGAGCTAATAAGCTGTAGAATAAGCCTTAAATCCAGGAGATCTGGCTCATTCTTGAGTATTACACTAGACTGTTTCACTCTTACCTAAACCAGCAGAAATCACCTCTTCGCTCAGTGTTCCACAAATTAAATGTCTCACTGCACTTGGAAACCATTTATGAAATGAATAAAACTGAGTTGTTGTGTTTGATTCTTACAGGTTCAGTGAGAGATCAATAACCATATCATGTCTTTGCAAAGTGGGGATGTCATTGGCAAGTAAACAACGTGGCTATTTGCTCAGGATTCCTTCCTCTCCTACCTCCTGTGCTGCTGCCTTCAGTACTGGTGCCCATCAGGTCTCATCTGACTGACAGCTGTCACCAGGCCATCCATCATGACCAATCCAAACAACTTCTCTTCTAATTGGAATTTTATATGTTGGTTAGTACAGGGATAGACTCTGATTTCCTTAGAATTCTACACAAAATGTTTTGGCAGGAGGGAATCTTCAGAGACTGGGAGGGAACCATGAATGTGACAGAACAGTTGTGCAGTGCAGACCCCAGCCCCATTCTAGTTGTTTCTCGACTCCTGCCTGCCCTTGGTCACTGTACGGAGGCAGGGGAACTGGCGCTAGGCCCCACTGAGGGATTCCAGGGTTAAGGGTAGGTACCCGGTTCAAGGAAAAAAACAGCAAGGTTTCTTTAACTCTTTCATTCTAAAAACCATGATCTCAGTCCTCTGAGGAACGGGCATCTATGACACCAGTCTCTGATGTCAAGATGTTACTGTGTTCCTCTGCCTCTACAGACAACCAAGCCTCATTTACAACGACAACAAAAGGAACAAATGTTAAATCCCTGCACCATTTAGTCTAGATGTTTGAATTTGTCTAGCATTTGAATTTTTTATCATGTGCATATATTATGTTTGGAAACAGAGAGATATAAAGAGAAAGAAGGAAATAAAAAGAGGAAAAAAGGAAAGAATTAAAAAAGGAAAAAAGGAAAACCTTCACAGGTTTTAGTGCCTTACATATCCCATTATAAATCCTAGCTTTGATACTTACTAATTGTTTGATCGTAGACAAAGTGTTAAATTTCTCTAAGCCTGGTTTTCTCATGCATAAATAGGGATACTAACAGTGCCCACTTGCATGGGGTGGCTATGAGATTAAATGAGGTCATATTTGGAAAGGGCTGAGCTCCCTGCACAGCGACAGTATGTTTTCTCTGAATATTAACTATCATTAATAGTAGCACTAGAAATAAAGATCCATACTTAAGATCTTGTGGCTCAACTTTTTTTTCTTACATATTAAAAAAGGTAGATGTACATAATTATCATCCATTGTGTAGCCGCAGATCAGGAACTTGCCAGCAAGAGTACTGTACTACTAATAATACAGCCACAATGCACTTCATAGCTTTTGCGTTCACCACCTTGTTGGACTTGGAGTAGAGAAATCAACATTAAGAGTTTTCATCCTGGCCGGGTGCGGTGGCTCATGCCTGTAATCCCAGCACTTTGGGAGGCTGAGGCAGGTGGATCATTTGAGGTCAAGAATTTGAGACCAGCCTGACCAACATGGTGAAACCCCATCTCTACTAAAAACACAAAAATTAGTCGGGCATGGTGGCAGATGCCTGTAATCCCAGCTACTCGAGAGGCTGAGGCAGGAGAATTGCTTGAATCCAGGAGGCAGAGGTTGCAGTGAGCCGAGAGTGTGCTGTTGCACTCCAGCCTGGGTGACAGAGTGAGATTCTGTCTCAAAAAAAAAAAAAAAAAAGTTTTCATTCCTCAATATAAAGAAGAGATGGTGGCAATAAGGGGAGAAACGGAATATAAAATGTTGCTCCTAATGTCTGCTGTTTTAGGTGGAAGAAATATCCCACCACACAGAAGAGAGATGGTTAAAAAGCAGACACCCCCTACCTCGTGGAGCATTTTAGAAGACTCTGAAATCACCCAGACATTTGAGTCATCAGCTGTGAAAGGCTTCCTGTACTGTACAGTGAGAAATTGTCTTTATGCTTATTATCTCACTTCATAAGAAAGTCTGAGAATAAGTAAGAGGAAAAATATGAGGGATGCCCATGATGATCACTTGAGTTGAAATACTCTGAAAATGCAAGTCATTAATATCTGAAAGGCTCATAGCAAAATATAAAATGCATGATATATTTTGACAAAGATATTCAATGATAAAATGTAGATCCAACTTGCGGGCCATGTATCAACTTTTGTCCTTTTGGAGGAAATAAACTTGTCTAATGTAGACAAGCCAGTATACAGAAGGAGAGAAAAGTTTCTTCAATGCTAGTAAACATGCCTGGGTATTCTACTAACAGAGATTAATTCCTTTGGCTTAGCCTAGGCCTTCTTTTAAAACTACTTGAAGAAAGCCGACCTGGTAAGTCAGAATATCAGGTGTTACCATGCTTCATGTGATTAAACTATTTAGATTTCCCTCCTAACTCAAATCACATAAAGAACATGAGGCCGAGCACAGTGGTTCATGCCTGTAATTCTAGCACTTTGGCAGGCCAAGGCAGGTCGTTCACCTGAGGTCAGGAGTTCGAGACCAGCCTGACCAACATGGTGAAACCCGTCTCTACTAAAAATACAAAGATTAGCTGGGTATGGTGGCACACTCCTGCAGTCCCACCTACTCAGGAGGCTGAGGCAGGAGGATCACTTGAACCTGGGAGGCAGAGGTTGCAGTGAGCCAAGATCGCGCCATTTTACTCCAGCATGGGCGACAGAGTGAGATTCCATCAAAAAAAACAAAAAACAAAAAAACAGAAAAGAAAAGGAGAGAAACGCATCATTTATAGGATGAGAACACAGGAAGGAAGAGTAATCTGGCAAGCGTTGCCCTGACAAGATGTGCATGCCTGCCTTCAGTTCACGGAGAAGTTGGCCTGGGGGATGTTGGACAGGAAGATAGGGAGAATGGCAGTAGGCGAAGGACACAGGAAGAGAACAAGCTGGATCTGCAGTGCTACTGAGCACCAAACACGAAACATGAGGACACATCTCTTCTCGCAGGTGGAATGCACATGGCCGCAGAGATAGGGTGTAGAGTCAGCACTTGTATTTCAAAAAGATTTTTTAATTAAATCAGACCTGTTGTTGACTAAACTAACTTTTACACTATCACACTGGTAAAATTAAAAGACTTATCCATCCCCGGTGTTGGAGAAGGTACACAGAAATCCATATGCTTACATCCTTTTCAGGAGGAGAATAGTTTAGTAGTGCTTATTCAAATTTAAAATACACATAATTCTAATCTAGAAATTTCACTTCTGGCAGTCTGCCTTGCAGAAATATTAGCACAAATGCATGAGATATTTTTACAAAGATATTCAATGTAGCATTAAGTGGAAAAACTGAAGACAATCCATCAACAGGGACATGATAAGATCCATCATGGGAGATGATATGAAATTCGAGACTAAATTAAAAGATGTACAGTATATCTACGTGTTCTATCTTGTTTAGAAGGAATTGTAAAAGTGGTTGGGTATAAAAAAGTGTTGCAAAATAATATTTATAGTATGATCAAATAGTTGCACTGAAAGATGGATGGGTGGATGGAAGGATGGACAGATGGATGAAAGGAAGGAAAGAGAAAGGAAGAGAGGGAGAGATTGGGAGAGAGGACGGAGTGGGAGATAATATGAATGAATGATAGAGACGTGTGCATCTAATACATTGTCAATACAGATGATCTGTTGCATTGGGTGTGAGGGGAGGAGGGACATGTACTTCCATTTTTAATTTGCACACACTGTCGGATTGTTTGAAATTTTAATGATGAGCATATACTACTTTTGTAATTAAAAACCACTGAATACTCTTCTTATTAAAAATTGAGGGAATAGTGTATGCCTTCCTTTCAAGCTGAGTAAACGCTGAACTTCAAAGATGGAGGCTAGTATCTAATCTACTCTTCTCCTGGCTCTAGGAGTAAACTTTGGCTTATTATTTCCTCTCTGTATTTCAATGTTTCTCTCAAATGGGATCGATGACAAGTACCCTAAAGACAAATCCTGGGACTATGTACAAGAAACGACATCAGTTATAAAGAAAGTCCTCCTCTAAGATTAAACAACCCCATCCAAATCTTTAGAACAATGGTTACCAAATTTTAGCTGCACAGAATTACTGGGAGGGCTTGTTAAAATACAGATAGCTGGGATTCACCACCTATGTTTCTGATTTAGTGGGGCCTGAGAATCTGCATTTATAACAGGTTCCCAGGTGATACTGATGCTGGCTGCTCAAGGGGCTGCACTTTTCTCACCACTGCTCCAGGTGAAAGAAACTATTTGTCAAACACAAATAATAATGTTTGCCCCAGTCAACCATATTTGATGAGAACCAGAACAAATCCTGCTACTCCCTAAGCCCCTCTTTCCGCCAGCTGAATGGGCTCCTAATCTACTGTATGGAATCCACCACAGGAGGAATGTGCTCTACGACACTGCAGACCAAGGATGCAAAAAATTGGCACAGATCTCAGGTCCCACACCCTTAAGAGAAGAAAACTCACCTTCTGAGAAGATGATGTTGTCATTGCACTCATCAGAGCTACAGGAACACATGAAGAAAGTCTCACCAGGCTTTTTTTTTTCCTTCATAATGCACTTTGGAGAAGCAGCATCTTCCAGAATAAAGTCGTGGTAGGGGAGCTTGGGGTCATGGCAAACTGTCTCTAGTGTTATGTTCTCGTCATTCTTTCTCCTAGAGTGCAGAGATTCATTGGAAATGAGGGGAGAGGGAGAGAGAGAAAGAGAATAAATGAATAATATGGCCTCCAGACAGAAAGGCAATCTGGAATACTTTTCCTTCATGAAGTTGTTCCTAACAACGGCAGCTGGTTCCTGTTCTCCAGCATTCACAGGCTGTCCTATAGTCTCCTATGCTTTTCTACTTTTTTCTGTTTTTCCTTTGTTTATTCTTGGAACCCATTTGTGATTATAAACATCACCTGGAGCAGACAGCGTTCCATGGGGGCAGTCCTGGTGGAGAATTTTACATATTGAAGTCTTAATTAAATCATTAAAAGGGAAGACACAGAAAAAAAGAACATTCCTAGGTACTCAGGATAATTTTAAATCTTCTATCCTAATGCAAACCTCACATCACACCCCTAGTTTAACTGGCAAAATCTGTCCTGTCTAGCTATACTGTTTTCAAAGAACATGCCTGGGGAAATAGTCACAGTTTCTCTTTTTTTGTTTGCTGGGCCCCAGAGCATTGCGTGTAAAGGGTATACTCCTTGTCAACAGCTGGTTCTGCCGAGAAAAACGGGAAGAAACATCCCAGATAAAGAACTAGTCTTTCCCAAATTACAGAAAGGAGCAATTCAGAAAAAGCAAACAAACAAAACAAATAAAAGAAATGGAAAAGGATGTCAGGGTGTTCTTCATTTACAGTTCGATGAAATATTTTATGCTGTCATAAACTAACTACTTGTACACTTAGTATCCCTTCATAGCACATATTTGAAGACTAATTTAGCCCAGGGCTCAGAGAATTTCTCACATAGCATTTTCCTTGGGCCCTAGGAAATGCTCAGTTGGCTGTGAGTGTACATTAGATTTTTAAACAACATGATTAATGCCCACTATTATAATTGAACAAAAGAACACTTTGGCTGTCTTGGAAAAGGGCATCACCTCTCTATCTACCTCCCTCTGCTCCCTCATGAACATACGATCTTGGATGACTGTCCAACAAGGTTAGTCTGACATCCTCCCTTTCACCTCTGTCCTTTTTAGATGCAAAATACGTGTTGTCTTGAATCCCGTTCTCTCTGTCTAGAGAGGGAGCAGAAGGAAGGGCTAATTTGGTCCAGTCAGTTTTACTAGAGTAATCTTCTATGAAGATTCTGAGTGCACACATGAGCCAATGCATGCATGTACTCACTCACCAATTTTCCCCTAATCCTCCCTGCCCCATGCACAAAGGCTCACTGCTCACAGCAAGGAAAATGGAAGGCAGGCTAGAAGCAAGAAGCTGCTAAGACACAGCTTGCACCTGTAAAAGATGTGGGGCCATCCCCATGAGAGAAAGAGCAACTTTGACCAATACCACCTTTTTAGTGCTTAAATCAAGGACACTAAAGGACAATAAGTTGACAAAGGGATAAGGGCAAGGGTATGGGTTAGGACAGCCCAGGCAGGAATGGTGCCAGTGTTGACATCCATGCAGCCCAGAGTTGACTCCAGTGGAGGTCCATGTGTCTGCTTGTGAAGGGGCTCAAGGGTTCTTAAACTAGAATTCTGAAAGACACAAGAGGAGCAAGGCTTTGCTAAGTTGGTCCCTGCTGTGACAGGAAGAGTGACAGGCAGAATAATTGGTTGAGGGTAGCTATCAGGACACCAAATGAAACTAAATGAAAGTTGGCATGATCATACAACAAATGATGTATATTTGGAAATCTACCCATCTTTAACCCCAAAGCTACTGGGCAGTCTTCAAATCAGCTGTAGTCATGGAACAAGAACACCTTCCTCCCTGCCCCCACAGTTTTGTGTGTGTGTGTGTGTGTGTGTGTGTGTGTGTGTGTGTGTGTGTGTGTTGTGTGTGTGTGTGTGTGTGTGTGTGTGTGTGTGTGTGTGTGTGTGTAGGTTGTTTTTGGTTTTGGTAATAAAATGAAGGTATGCTGTGCCCACAGAAAGGCACGGTCTCTCTTCCTTGTGACGCTTATAGAGGCCAAAGAAGGAACTGTGAGCCATGAAAGAAAGCTGCTCTATAATTATTGGACAGCTCTTCCAGAGCCTCTGGTTTTCTACCTCTTAGCTACTTAGAGAACTAAAATCACAGAGAGAAAACAACCGTAATACTTGAGACCTGGTGAAGCCCTTAACTGCTTTCTCCACTCACTCCTGTAATAGCCAGGCACAGCTAACTTTTCAAACCCTTTTTGGATACAGCTGTGCATAGGAAAGGTAAATACAAAGAAGTAAATATGGACTTCTTTTTTTGTCCTGCAACATTTGCTCTGAGCCACTGAAGAGGTTGTCAATTTCCACTGAAAGAAGAACCAACATGATAAAATTAATTTTGGAGGCTGGGCGCAGTGGCTCATGCCTGTAATCGAAGCACTTTCGGAGGCCGAGGCAGGCGGATCACAAGGTCAGGAGTTCGAGACCAGCCTGGCCAACATAGTGAAACCCCATCTCTACTAAAAATACAAAAAATTAGCCAGGTGATGGTGGGATGCACCTATAATCCCAGCTACTCGGGAAGCTGAAGCAGGAGAATCGCATGAGCCTGGGAGGCGGAGGTTTCAATGAGCCAAGATCATGCCATTGCACTCCAGCCTGGGCAACAGTGGGAGACTCTCTCTCAATTTAAAAATAATAATAATAATAATTTTGGTTATAAAATATTTCTATCCTTGGAGATAGCTTAAGCATTTTACATGGAATGGGCACACAACTGACATTAGTTAAATGAATTAATGAATGAATGAAAAACACTAAAATTGATTAAAAAACAACAACACTGAAATCTACAATCATAGTAGAGCCTTTCAGTTTCCACATTGGCTATTTTTACAATAGACTCCTGTCTTAGTTTAGGTTTCCTGGAAACAGACCTTGAGGCTGTAAGAATTCTGTGCAGAAGGTTTTTGGAGATGCATCTGTAAGGGACTAAGGGCAGCAGTATTGCACAGAAGGAAAAAGCTAAACCATAATGCAGGTTGCAGCAAAGGCCTCGGTGAATGTCTTGGAAACTCTGAAAATGGGATGGTCCTTCAAAGATGTCCCACATTATGGCAAAATAACCAGGAATTTGTTTCTCTGCATCAATTAGCCATGGGATGATGGCTACCCATGAAAAGTGTCCAACGTGAATGAGGCAGCTCCCATCACTGGAGGGAAGGCTCAGCAGTGATCCTTCAACAGCCAACACTCCCAGGGAATGAGTGCCTTGGTCATGAAGGAGGATCAAGGAGGGCACCACAGCATACCCTATACTTCCCCTTCTCATTATCAACACCCCCAGCTTCACAGGAGAATTTTCTTTGGCCAACACAGGTCAAAATAATGTTCATTGTATTTACCCTTTATAGCTGGGACACCGAAAAGACAGCCTACTCTCTTCGACATGCTCACATTTTTTTGAGGCTAGCAAAGCCTCTGTTCTCGAGAGACTTGATTCACATTCAATGATTTAGGCTTGTATTACTGGTCAGGAAAACAAAAATCTTAATTAAAAGAGCCTTTCTGGGTAGCAAAAGCAAGCGTTCACACCACCGTAGATATTTAAGAAACCACGGAAGGAAGCTTTGAGGCCATCTAGTCTGGTGTCTCAATCTTTCCGGCATTCTATCTGACATATGGTCATCCAGCCTCTCCTGAACTTCACTTGGTGCTTACAGAAAAGGAAGCCTGTTCTGCTGTTGGGAAACCATGATTGTGAAAATGTCCAAACTTATGCTGAGCACAAGTCTGCCTGCTTGCAAATGTTACAGATCCTCCCTCTACCCTTCAGAGTTATGAGGAATATGTTTATTATATTTTCTACCTGAGAGCCTTTCAACTTCTTCAGCAGAACCCACGATGTCTCTTCACTGTACTAACCATGTCTAATTGCCCAGGCCATTCCTCAGACAGCATGATTTCTAGGCCTCTAACCTCACTGGTCCCTCTCCTCTGAACACATTCTTTGTCCAAATCCTTTCTTTGAAAGCGTTACCTAGAAGTGGACATGGACCGGTATCACATCATATTGGCAAGTAAGTCATGACAAGTCTTTGCTGTTAACATTCCTTCAGTTCTTAAGAAACCAGTTCATCCTCTGGTATGTACAGAAGTTTGTAAGGTTTCCAGATCTATCATCAAGGCTAGCTTTACATGGTCTAGGGGTCTCAAATGACTCATTCCCAAAAAAGGGGGAGAGATATTTGGGTTTATATTCTTGTTTGTCAACTAGCCAGGAGCCACATAAGTTACTTTTTAAAAAACGGCCAACAAATTAAAAACATCAGAATAAGTCTGCAAAATGTCCTATCTCATTAATGAATTTATGTACTTTTGTAAAATTACAACTCTTCTAAAGATCAAGGTTGTTTATTTCTTGTTCATGCTCACAATCTATAACCATGAATTAATCAAATGATTCATGAGTATCCACTGTGTATGTATAATTATTATTTGAGATATGTGTATGAGTTGGAGGGAGTGAGACAGAGAGAGAGAGAGAGGAGAAAATGTGATTTGATAAAACTATATAGTTCTAGTTGGGCACGGTGGCTCATGCCTGTAATCCCAGCACTTTGGGAAGCAGAGGCGAGTGGATCACCTGAGGTCGGGAGTTGGAGACCAGCCTGGCCAACATGGTGAAACCCCGTCTCTACTAAAAATACAAAACTTAGCCAGGTGTGGTAGCGGGCACCTGTAATCCCAGCTACTCGAAAGGCTGAGGCAAGAGCATCGCTTGAACCTGGGAGGTGGAGGTTGCGGTGAGCCAAGATTGTGCCATTGCACTCCAGCCTGAATGACAAAGCAAGACTCCATCTCAAAAAAAAAAAAAGAAATATGTAGTTCTGAGCCAAGAGAAAGAAGTCATATCTAGCCCAATGGTTATATGAATGATATAACCAGGATTTCTGACTAAAAAAATAGGTTGTTTTTGTGGTTCTCCAAGTAGATTCCCCATTTTTGGCTGGTAGTTTTCTTTTCCAACAGCCAACCTTTCATCACCTCTTCTTCCAGACCTGAGATTGCCTCAGGAGAACAAAGCTCCTGGTCTCACTATGGGGTGCTGAGGAGGTGTCGGTTAAATGACTACGAAGTGGCAAATCCCTCTTCTTGATACAAGAAAGAGTTTCCAGATTTATTATATATTAAAGATCATTTTGTGATCTTTATGTTTATCATGATCATTTTATGATCATGATACGTTTATACACCCACATAAACATACACATACATGCAGAGAACACCCCTAGAAACTACATTTAATAATCGAAAGAGAGATGGTCTAAGGGAAAGGGAAATGGAACAGATGTTTACATTTAGGGGACAGAGATACACTGACTGTGTGTACTATGAGAATACATGATGTAAAAGGGGGAAAAGAAAGAATAACTTCTTAAAAGTCTTGCTTACCATACAGCCACACAGACTTCCTGTGGCTTCTCACAGATGGAGGTGATGCTGCAGTTGCTCATGCAGGATTTCTGGTTGTCACAGGTGGAAAATCTCACATCACAAAATTTACACAGTTGTGGAAACTTGACTGCACCATTGTTGTCAGTGACCATCATGTCATTATTAACTGAGGAGAGAGAAAGATATATTAAATGATTATCCAACTGCCAGGTAGCCTGCCAATGCATTTCTGAAGATGTTATGCAATTTCAAATGAACTTGATGTCATGAGAATGAATCTGAAGAAAGGCAAAATAATTCCTTCACATCAGATTAGAATTCCCTCATGTATGCAATTTGTAATAAAATCCATTGCACAGTGGTGAGGGGTGGTGAGGGGTTGGGGTGGTTGAGTAGCCACTTGCTTTTGTCAATGGTTGTCATAAGGCCCACTTTCTACAAAAATCTTATCATTCAATAAAGAAACCTAGATGGGCCCACTGTATAGTACGGAGTGCTGGGCCCACAAATAAAAGTACCCTTAAGGAAATTGTAGTTTAGCTGGGTGAATAAGACAGGAAACAGACCAAGTCAGGGTGACCCAAAATAGAGGGCAGCACAGAGGATGTGGGAGCCAGGCGAGCATCACCGCCCAGCTGGGCAGGGAGGCTATAACCTTACAGAGTCATGAAGTGCCACACAAAAGGAGGAACTGTTGGTGGAGGCACAAGACTTTGCAGCCATTTTCCTGACCTACTCCTGAAAGAGCTATAAGGGTCTTCTTTTCAAGGGACTAGTTCTACTGACCTCTCTCTGTGTTTGAGGCAAATCGATTGATTAACCAGCACTTACTGAGTGCCTCCGAGACACAATCCCAAGCATTGGTGAGGCATTGGAGTTACGATCGCAGCAAATAAAAGCTGAATCCACCTCAGGATCTGCCTTCTGTACCTCTCCCTTACCAGTGCCATCACCAACCTCCTGCCCCTTTCTGGGAAGAAGCCAAGTTCATTCCCTCCTCAGGCCTTTCACTTGCTATTACCTTTGTTTAGCTTCCTGTCACTTTTCTGGTCTCTGATCAAATGCCACCTCTTCATCCTACAGCAACTCTGTTTTATTGTCTGCACGAACTATCTGCATCACATACTTGCTAATAATCTATCCACAAAAATGTAAGCTCCATGAGACCTTCTCCACCTCATTTACCTACTATATCTCCAGTGCCAAGAAGAGAACCTGTCACATAGCAGGTATACAAAAATCTTTATTGGATAAATGAGTGAACACAGGATGAATACAAGGAGTCCATGTTTGGCCCTTGATGCCATGTAGGATAGGATACAGAACTTCTTCACTCAGATTAGAGAGGAATGTGATTATAAATGTGATATTCATTCACATTTATTCAATAAAATATGGAAGACAGACTATTCTTTGCAAAATACATGCTGCAAATTAGGGGCAGTTTAAATAAAGGTGTAACACCCCATTCCCCATTTTCTTCCTCAGTGAGATGGTGATGATGTTTACGACATGAGTTTGGACAGTCAGTGAAGTATGACAAGGCTACTAGGCACTCAACCAGCAAACATGAATTAATACGTACATGCTAGACTAAGAAACATTAAGCACTTAGACCACATGGGGTGCTGGAGGAGTTGCTGGGCCATAGAAAGTTGTGAGGTACTTTTCCAAGGCATAACCCTTAGAAAGGCCTAAGCAAAGCCTCATGTTCCCTCTGTTCTTGCCTAGAGAGGAACACTTTCAATGCCTTTCCACAGTCACTCTCTGCCCTGTGAATTTTAGGTTTCTGTCATAGATACTTTGCCCTGCAACTGTCTTTATAGCTTGGGCATAGCACCTGTTTCCTGGGTCTCTAAAAATACAAACATATATAAATTTAAGATTTGCTTTCTTGTGGTAACAGTAAATATAGAAGAAAAAAATAAAGCCATTCATCCCTCTCAGGCCTCAAGTTCATTTCAGGAAGTTTATTTTTAGGTAACAAGCTATTTTGAAATTCTCAGTGTCTCCCAGACCAAGAGCTCTATACTTAGCTAAAAATATAGGCAGAAATACTCTCTGAACTGTGTGTGAAATTTGGGAGAAACACAACAATTAATATGTATTTTTTTCTAACATGTTTATACTTGGATCAATTTTTGAAACAACTAATAATGCTTTAGGTTTCTTTAACATTGTTAAAGCAAAAAAAAAAGTGAAACCACATTTTGTTTATTTCATACATACGTACTTTTTGTATAGAGTATCTTTTGGACAAACATCTATTTGCTGATTAGGAAGGTTTGTTGTTTGTAAATATAAAATCAAATTTCCATGACTTGAAATTCAGCCTTCCAACATTTTAGAATTTTAGCTTAGACTGGTGGCTATCAACTTGGAGAGCATGTTGAAATCCATCACCTGAGGAAATTTAAAAAATACTGAAGGGGTCCCACTCCCAGATAGTCTGATTTAATTTTTCTGGAAGATAACTGAGGCATCAGGATTTTTAGAAGCTGCCCAGATGATTCTAATGTGGAACCAAGGTTGAGAACCCTGGCCTATAATTAGTTGGAAAAAAACACGATAAGCAGAAAACGAAACAGCAACCCCCCCAACCCCACCCCACCACCACAAACATGTATACAACTTATGCTGCTGAGGGGACAGCACCTGGATAAAGCTGGAATTAGTTCCCTTGTGAAAAACATGCACCTAAGGAGAGGTGATTAGCTCTTTCACACCTCAGATAGAAATTCTTCTCTGTGCTGGCCAGTCCTTTTCTAGCAAAACCTTGGAAACATGAGAATAGTGACAGGAGTGAGCAGTGATAGATAAGACAGAAATGAAAACAGATGAGATGGATGCTGGGAGCACTGGTGGCCACAGATGTGTTGACAAATACAAGTGGTTTAAGTCTGATGCTTGCAGAACACAATCAACAGGGAAGAGAAAAAAGGACCATTAAAAGAAAGGGAGAGAAAGGGAAGAAGGATGGAGGGAGAGAGAGAGGAAGGAAGGAAGGGAGGAAGGGAAAGAAAGAGGGAGGGGGGAGAGAGAGAGAGAGAGAAGGTCCACCAATTTGCACAGCTCCAGGCGTACCACTGTAATGGGGCCCCTGGAGAGATACAATACATGTTACTTTATGGGTAGACCCAACGAGAGAAAGCCTTTCCATTGAATTTGAAGAAAAGCCAAACAAGCAACCATACTGCATACAGACACGGGCATATGGTGGGAAGAGCAGTGTACAATAAGAATTTGCACACGCTGGGCACCCACTGTATATGAGGAAAGTTGCCTAAGATACAGCATATTACTTCACAAGAATCCAGCCAGGGATGCCACATTTTTCTCCTTGTTACAGCAGAAGTTACCAAAAGCTACCACTGCTACAGCTTAACCAGAACTTTTTTCAAAAGTCTGTATGCAGGACATGTTCACCACCAGCCAGTGACTCCCTATTAGTTGACCCTAGGAGGCTCCCCAGCTTAACAATTCCAGGTAGCCCTTGAGGTCATATACATTCCAACCTTTGTTTTAAACCAGTATTCTTTTCCTCTATATGATATAGGTCCTCAGGTCCTTTTATGCATACCATATGTACTGGTGGAATAGGTGGTTAAGTTCAGAGGGCAAAGCTACCCTAAACCTTTGCTGGGGTCACCTAAGCTTGATAAAAGCCTTACGAACACACTTTGGAGTGGGGGAAAGGGGAAAAGAAACAAATACAAAATTTGTAGGTCATCTGAGAAGGTTCGCAGATTCTCTGAGGCCCATAAGATCCAGTTAAGTCATCCCAAGCCAAGCCCAGAATCCTCAAGAGTCACTAATAACATGCTCAGTGGTATACTGCTGGTCAGAGTGGGATGAGGGCCAGTGGGAGGGAAGGGTAACAGTCATTTGCTGTATGGGACATTGCATCTGTGCACTCCAAACCACAGGAAAAGATGTTACCAGTCACGACCTCAGATATCAAACAACATCTCCTTATGTTTAATACATGATGTTTAAAAAGCCAAACGAATTGGAAGGATAGTAAGTGCATACATGTGCATAGCTAGGAATATACTCCTCTAAACAATGATACAAAACCCACCTAATTAACCCTATAGCAGACCCTAATCCAACTTCAACATTACTTTTAATCCAGATTGTTAAATTAGTCCAAGTCTCTCTAGTTAAGATATTCTCATATTAAGGCAGTATATAGTCAGCCTTCTGTATCTGTGGGTTCCACATCTGCAGTTTCAATCAACCGTGGATGGAAAATATTTTTTTAAAAAAATAGATGGTTGTGGCTGTACTGAATATGTACAGACATTTTTTCTTGTCATTATTCCCTAAGCACCACAGTATAACAACTATTTACATAGAATTT
The DNA here is from genome assembly GCF_009828535.3 of Hylobates moloch. NCBI lineage: Eukaryota > Metazoa > Chordata > Mammalia > Primates > Hylobatidae > Hylobates > Hylobates moloch. The sequence continues at coordinate 98,745,520 of NW_026652283.1, forward strand.
ACATTGTATTATGTATAAGTAATCTAGAGATGATTTAAAGGATATTGGAGGATGTGTGTAGGTTATATGTAAATATTACACAATTTTATATAAGGGAGTTAAACATCTGTAGATTTTGGTCTCCTCAAGGAGTCCTGGAACCAACCCCCCATGGGTACTGAGAGATGACTGTACTTCGATTCCTATAGACTCTCTGTGAGCAGCTAACCATCTTTAGAGAATTTTCTACCCCTAACAGGCAAATTCGTTATTCATAAATATCTCCAGAAAGAAGTTCCAATAAGAATCTCTGTCACCTAGAAAGCCATCCACTAAAGGAAGTGAACATGGGTAGAATCTCTCAGCATATGATAGTATCACATGGCCCATAATATTTCACTTCTCTTCAAATAAGCCCATGAGTAATATCAAAACCTTCACTCTAGGTCATACCACCTTCCCCATTTTATCTCACATTTTCCCCACACTCACTGCCTACAGACAGAGGTTCCAGGTCTTGAGAATATGAATTGACTGCTTAGCTGTGTCTATTTCTGGAACTGCACTATTGTCTTTGAGGGTCAGATGAGCAGCCTAATAAGATTTAGGCTTATTTCAGATAAATATTAGAAATTCTGAATATGACCTCAGTCCAAATCTTTGAAATAGTGTCTATTATTAGCTGAACCATTAGGTAAAATCTCAAGGTTTAACAATAATCATAAACACTTGTCAGAAATGCATTCATTTATTGAATTCATGCATTCGTGTATCACTGAATTCATGTATCTACCTACTGTTGTTTTCTGGAATGTTTTTTGTGGGGGGAAACTTAGAAATTTATTTGTTCTACAAACACCTGTGGATGTCTTGATTAGTGTTATATATTCATAGTAAGACCGCTGAAATGGACACAATTAAATAACATCTCAAAGAATAATCCATGGAAACTGGTGAATAGAATTTACTGTTTTAGAGTACTGCTTCTCAAATATTAATACACAAGTACTTTGGGAATATTTTTAACCTGCAGGTGTAGCATAGTGGTATTGCCAGTGGCTGGCAAGTCTGAAATTTATAGGGCAGACTGGCAGCCTGGGAACTCAGGCAGAAATCAGTGCTGCAGTTTTGAGGCAGTATTTTTTCTCTGGGAAACCTCAGCTTTTGCTCTTAAGGCTGTTCAATTGATTGGATGAGGCCCACTCACATTATAGAGAGTAATTTATTTTACTTAAAGTCAAATGATTTTAGCTGTTAATCACATCTACAACATACCTTCACAGCAACAATGAGATTAGTGGGTACCAGAACCTAGCCAAGTACACACAAAACTGACCTTACAGATAGGAAGGGAGCTGCCACCCTGGGTGATGCCGTGCTGCCAGCCCACCTTATGTTGAGTGGGAAGGCTGTGGAGAACCCAGTTTTTAATCATTGTTTCCCTTTCTCCAGTCATTTTGGAGTTAGTGAAATTAAATACCTATTCTTCACCTTTTTACAGGCATTTCTCATCTTCCAGTTCTTTCCATATGCTTTTCTCTTGAGCCTGACCTCTTAAATGATTGCAAACCCAGAGGCCCTGATCACCATATGGGCCCAGAATTGAAAGCCATGTTCTCTGAAAGGAGGTTTTTAATTGCCTGCAGCATTTCCGAGTCAGATACTGAGGCAGCCATCTGGCAGAAAGCCGCTGTGGCCTGTGATGCTGGCAACAGCAGCTCCGACCCTTGAGACAAGGTGGGACAAGGCTATTGGCCAGTCACACACTTCCTCCCACCCAGAACAAAGAAGAAAGTCAAGCAATCTGAGAGGATTCCCCGTATAATTCTTCAGGAAAGACATCCCCAAGCCAATCAGATACCTTGGCCAATTACTACAACCAACCAACCAACCAAATAAACACCTTGTGATTAAACCAAAGATAGGAACATTTTAGGAATATTTCTTTTTGCTGAAAATCTATTGCACACTCTAATTGGAACTTCTAATATAATACCTTCTTTTTAGTTTTTAAAAATGCGTTTGAACCCTAATGCTTTATCTAATTATACCTTGAGAGAAGAGAGGCGTGGGGCTTTCCTTCAACTGACAGTCCACATGGTCTCTGGGGTACCAAGGTCAATACTAGAGAAACCATCATTTAGCTAACAGGGAGACTATGGCGTGTGCAGGAAGAAAACAGAGACAAGTGACCTGAAGGCATCAATTCTCCTTCTTATGCAAATATTTTTGTAGTAATAATACTTTAAAACCTTTCAGAGATGACAAAGTGAATACTCTAAAATCTCTGTGAAATGACAATGCCTTATAATTCTTGCTTTTAAATAGTAAGTACTCAACAAGTGCCAGAAGAATTAATGCCATTTAAAATCATTATCAATGCTTATTGGAAACAAATATCATCTCATATGAGTTCTCTATATTGTGTTAAAATGCTGCTTTAAATACTACTTCCTGACCATGCCACCAGAGAATAAGCTCTAAAAGTGAAGCATATCAACCTCATTGCTAACAAGAGAAATGCAGATTAAAAATGCATACCATATTTCACCTAACTCATATTGAAAAAGATCAATAAGTCAGATAACACAGTGAGCTGGGTAAAGTATGGGGAAACAAACATCCTCATAATGCTGGGGTGTAAATTGGTATAACATCTCAGGAGTACATGTTATTGATATCAATCAACACTGCAAATGCAAATAGCCTTTTGTCTAGCACTGTCACTTCAAAAAATTTATGATATTCATTGATAAATTCGCTGCAGTGTTGTTTGTAAGGACAAACAGATTTTTTTTTAACCACTCATCAAGAGAAGACTAGTAAAATAAATTAGACAAATCCAAACAAGGAATACGACGCAATGACTAAAAAGCAGGGGGCAGCTCCATGTGGCTATCTTTATAAGTGTTGAAGCCCAGGCTGTAGCATTCAAGAAAAAAAGCAAGATAGAGACCAATGTATAGAGTTACTTGGGCTGGGTGTCTTCTATTGCCCTTAGAGATCAGTTCTCCACCCTTGGTCACCAGACTGTCTGCCCCAGGAGGCTCATCTTTATGGACTACATCAACCAGCTCTCTTGTCCTCAAGCTTCCATTAAGTTTGGCCAATGGGGAGACCCAGCGGTATCTAAGGGAAGCAATGAGGAGCACATTTAGGGTATCTGTACTCTGGCTCCCTCTGTGGAATTTTTTCCAGCTGGCTGAGTCCCTCACTTAGAGGTCACAGGTTCACTTGAGGAGGTCATTTCCAAGATTTACTTCTTCCCTCTCCTTGCCCCTTTGGGCCTAGCAAGTCAACATAGCAATTACTAGTCCCAAGTATCTGCACTATGGTTTCTCCCCTTTTGTGGTGGTTTCCCTTGACTCTGTCCACACCTTTGTAAGTACTTCTTTTACTAAACTCTCCTTAAATCTCCCTAATTTGAGGGTGCCATCTGCTTGCAACTGGAACCCTGGTTGACACACCACCATTTCTGTTTTGTTGTTATTGCTTTTATTGTTTTGTTTTGTTTTGTTTTTTGAGACAGAGTCTTGCTCTATCACCCAGGCTGGAGTACAGTGAAGCCATCTCAGCTCACTATAAGCTCTGCCTCCTGGGTTCACGCCATTCTCCTGCCTCAGCCTCCCGAGTAGCTGGGACTACAGGCACCCCCCACCACGCCAGGCTAATTTTTTGTATTTTTAGTAGAGACAGGGTTTCACTGTGTTAGCCAGGATGGTCTCAATCTCCTGACCTCGTGATCCGCCCGCCTCAGCCTCCCAAAGTGCTGGGATTACAGGCTTGAGCCACCGTGCCTGGCCTGTTATTGCTTTTTAAAGGGAATACATATACATACACACACACACACACACACAACTGCACACACACACATATTCATGCTTATATATGTAGACTGTCTCTGGGAGTAGATGTAAGAACATGAGAATCAAACATTATTTGGCCCTGTAAAAGGAAAATAAATAGGTAGAAAACTGAGGTTGAGAAGCAACTTTTTCATACCCTTCTGTTACTTTTGAATTTTCTATTATTTTTCTGTACTTAAAAAAATGTTTTCATTATAAATAAGCAAATGCAAGGCAGATTCTGTCATAGCAGATGCATGCAGCTTTCATTCAAGTGACAGCCCCACATGGCCTCTGGGCACCAGGATCAGAAGTGGAGAAACCATACCTAATAGGGAGACCGCCATGTGGGCAGAAAATAAAGAGATAAGCTCAAAAGCATCAATTTTCCTTTTCATGCACATATTTTTGTAATACTGATATTGTTTTTAAAACCTTTCAAGAATGACATAATCAATACTCTAAAATCTCTTGAAAGAGCAGGAAATAATTCTAGTAAAATACCTAGTAAGGGCCGGGTGTGGTGGCTCCACACTACACACACACACACACACACACACACACACACACACACACACACACACAACACACACACACACACACACACACACACACACACACATATATATTTTCACACTGAAACTACCTACCATCTGGCCAACAATTAAGGATGTCAAATGTCTGCGATACTCTCCACACAACAAGAGATCTAAAACAAACACCAGGTTGGTTCCTACCCTCCTGTGGCTTATATTCTAGTTTGAGGGGCAAAATCAACAACTGCGACCTCATGTGAATCAGTTACTTGCCTTTAAATGCAAACATGAGGTCAGAAATGGAGACAGAGCTGATACAGGAAGTGTGTGTGTGAGTGTGTGTGTTTATGCATTTATGTGTGTGATTTCCCCATTTGGACTTGTTCAACTGAGGGAATTCAGCTTTGTAGGTTTGAGTTTCACTAGCATTTTGGCTCATGAATTTAGTATTATGCTATGATTGCTTTAAGAAAACTGCATAAACATAAATTTGTATTTACCAAACAATTAAATTAAGGGATTAAGGAATGATTACTGTGTCTCAAAGGAATTCATCCAATGAGGTACTTTAAATTGAAATCTTGGCTGTACCTTTAAACTCAAATTTTTTTAAATGTAATTTACAAGGAAGTTTTTTTAGTCTTCTACAGAATGAAACAAGCTGTAGCTGAACGGAAAAATAATTGGCTTTCTCCAGTGACAAACATAAAATAACTGAGCTGGAATTTCAATTGCATCCTTTCCTATTTAACACTTACCAGCCCCAATGACTCCAAATAAATCCTAAAAATGCATACTTGTTTTTCTTACTTTCTTGTATCATTGAAGAATGAAGTACAATTTGAGTCCCCCCAACACTTGCTGAATTTTCATTTATTTTTCTGTTTTTTGTTTGTTTTTGTTTTTGTTTTTAGTGGCAGGGGACCTCTCTGAGATACAGGCCACATAACAGGAGACAAAACCTAAACATTTAAAATGACTCTTGCAGGTGGAAATATCTACACATTGTTGCCAAAGGCAGTATTTCAGAATTCTAGCACTTGTGCCATATTCAAAAAGCTGAAACAATTGTAGCTTTCTCAATCATGCTCTTTCAGCTCTAATAGGACTCAGTGATTAAAATAAATTTCTGAAAGCTGGGGAGAAGCAAGCAGTTTATAGTAAATACTGTCATCAATACATGAAATTCTTAAGTTTTTCATTGATGAAGCTCACTTTAACAGTGCCTTTATCTGGCAAAGACTGACTGCAGGGACTATGACATGAGTCAAAAACCAGAATGTAGGGTTGGGGGCTGAGAAAAAGAGGAAGCCAGTTGAAAAAGTTAAGCCATATAAATGCAAATGGTATACTAGATCAACTTAAAGAGTAGAATGGAGCACTATTTCATGAACTGTCAAAATAATAACTTTATGCCTCTGCTGAGAAGTGCTTTAAAGTTGGTACTTTACCTAACGTGATAGCAACTGAGAAAGCAATTCTCCCTCAGTTGACAGGACTTGGAGTGCTGTAGCAACAAGGAAATAATTTATTATTGAAAATAAAAGATGATTAAATAACTGTCTTGGTGATAGTCAAAACAACATTGGTAAACGGCACAGACTGATAGAGGCAAGATAATGATAAACAACTGATGGAGTTTTATAACATTCCAATTCAACTAAAGTAATTTGTTACTTACCAGCAAAATTAGTCAACATAAATGAAAATGCGCTGCTTTCTGAGAGCCCTCATATTTAAACCCTTGAGGAAAGAGGGGACAGGATAAGACATGGTCCTTTCCTCAAGATCTTTAAGTTCTTCTAGGGAATTTTTAAAAATGCACGAAATGATTTTCATCAAAAGAGCTTTGGAAATAAGGAAGGTCTAAATGAAGATGTGCTTTTTAATTAAGTTATTCATTTAGGATTTAAACAATTCTTTATCTCAAAGTACTGAGGCAGCTTAATGGAAAATGCAGAAACTAACACAAAATCTGGTAAGAACAGATTTTTAAAAGATAGTGACTATTTGAGAATCTGAAAAATCAGCCCCTGAAATGAGCCATTTGCCTCAACTAAGCATGGAATTAGGTCCGAATATCAATTTTCTGTGAGAGCAGTATTTTCGCTGATAAATTTCTCTGTGGAGGCTTTTGCTTCATTTTTTCAAAATATGCTGCGGGGCTCTTGTGCATGCCTGGTACCTGAAAGATTTTTCAATTACAGTTTTATTAAACATGTGAAAATATTGGTCAAAACAGATGATTTCCATATTTTCTCTGGAAAAGGGCCAGAGTACTACCATATTTGGGAAAGGCATCCCTTTAAAAAGTAATATAACGAGGTCCAAGGCGCTTGGTTTCTAACAACCAAATAACTTGGGAACAGACTGAGAAGTTAAAGCAGAAATTGCTATAGTGGGTACAAGAGCTGGATACAGAGCACAGATGTGTTCTGTTTGGCCTGAACTCTTTTCTTTTTAAAATATAAACCAAGTTTTAAAATTCAGAGATTTCACATGCAAAGCTGGTTTTCTAATTCTACTTAAAGAAATAAAAAAGACTTGGCAACAGTGGGCCCACACCATCCCGAGTCGACAGTCAGCTGACTGTGAGCTGTGATGCTCCTCTTGAGAAAGTCTCTGTGTCCTCAAATTTGCCTCCTCCCTGACACTCCTTCATGTCACCTACTCCCCTGCCAGGCCCCTGTGGCCACCTGAATGTTTACAATTAATGATTATTTCACCTGCCCACTCAATTCTCTCTTCTAATATTAGGGTTTAACTAGAATGCAAAAAGTCATGATTTAACTCTCTAATATGAATATTTTTAACAGGTATGTAATCCTCTAATGTGGATAATCACATTTCAGTTCAAGGCCAGAGGCCATCTACTTTAGAAATCAGATCTATGTGATAATAATAATTATTATTACCATGATCATGATTTATTGAATGCAGACCAAATGCTTAGTCCAGTACTAAGTACTGTGATGATTATTTCATTTACTTATCACAACCACCATGCAATTTTGTCATCAACATTTTATAGATGGAGAAATTAAGAGTCAAAGAGATGAAATAACTTATCATATCATATCAATGAGAGAAAGCGAGTAAAAGACAAAGCCAATGGTGACACATAAGCCCTCATCCTTCCTGATACTCCACAATGAAATAGATACTCCATCAAAAAGTTTAAGAGTAGAACTTTACACACATTCCGGTACAAGGCAAAGACAAGTGTGACTACTAGGAGGTGAACGTATACAAGGGGTGGCGAAGCAGTAAGTTTCTTAGACAAAAGCTTTGGTTCTTTGTAATTACTTCACTTATTTTAGGAGACATATATAATAAAGTCAGCTTGGTGAAGCCCAAGAGTTTTAAGATAAAAACTTGAGTGTGAATTCAGGCTCTTACATGTATTAGCTGTGGGCCACTTAACTTCTTCAAACCTCCATTTCCTGAGTTATGAAATGGCCCCATGTAGGATCATGATGAAGAGCAAACACGCTTGAAGTACATGCGAAAATCCTCTAGACAGTAAGAAATGCCACACAAGCATTCACTTGTTAGAAAGGTAACATTCCATGCAATGCTCTCTCACACCAAAGAAAACTGCAGGAAACAAATGACAAGATAAGTATGGGTTTGGTAAATCTATTCCTATTTATCAAAAGAATGTAGCAGTTTGATGACTTCTAAAAAACCTTTCAGGAAATTTGAATGAACAGACAAATTGAAATATAATAATTTTTTGTTACCACTGTGCCCTGATGCTTTCAAATATACGATGGAATCAATCATTGTTACAGTAAAGTTGCCAAGAGTGTTTAGGATCTAGAACCAAATAATCTGGTTTTGAAATATTGTTCACAACCAGCATAGGTCTGGCAAATAGCAGTAACTTGAGAATCCAGTTCAATTTTCAAATCCTCCGCTGACTCCTGCACATTTATCAGGTGAGAGCTGATCTACTTTGGCTTTGAGACACTTAGTGTGTTATTTCACAACATGCTAATAAAATCAGTAAGTTTGACATGCAGAGATGGGAAGGCAATGATGTGTCTTAAGATTGTGGAATTCTAAAATATTGAAATAAAATCATGTTTGGCTTATTTTTCAAGGAAATAAAACTGGTGTACTTTCATTCACAGCTGATGAAAGAATTACAGAAGAATATGGGCAACAACAATTGTATTAGATTTTTAAGTACCTAGTTAAAAAGTGTTCTGGGCCATCCAGATATATGGAAAGCAATATTCCTTAATCTTCTCTCCTTGAGCTCATTTGCTCATGTAAAAGTTAATTATAAAACATTGCTATATGACTTCTACTGGAGGAGAATTCACCATGCTGGGAATGGCAGCAGGTTGCAGTGGAGAAGGCTCTGAATCGACCATGAGCTGGCTTTGAGTTCAAGGGCAATTACCCAACCACTCTCTGTGCCTGTTCTCCAACCAGTCAAATGGGTTGGACATGATGAACTTAAAGATCCCTTTCATTTTGAAAAACGACACAAAAAGGACAGAAAGACACATTCAGATTCACTTTGGTTTCTAAGATAACACCAAACACTTTGAAACTTCCCCCTTCATGTTTTTCAAGCAGAGGAAGTAAAAAAAAAAAAAAAAAAAAGAAATAAGTTTCAAGTATTGTTAAGGCTTCTAGAAAGGACAACAAAGGGCAGGAAATTTGAAACAAAATCTGAGAATCTGCCCTTAAACTGGGCAATTTTGCTTGTTTTCTCACAGTGCACTTAGATGAAAAAGTGTAAGGTTGATCTTCGCCTTTCCTGGGCATTACTCATTGCTGTCATGACCTTGATGCTATTTGCAGTAAACAGCATAAAGGTCTCTCTTGTGGTGAGTAGCTGCAACTTTTATGATGCTACCTCCTGTGATTAAAATATCTACTCCCGGCCCGGCATGGTGGCTCATGCCTGTAATCCCAGCACTTTGGGAGGCCGAGGTGAGTGAATCACGAGGTCAAGAAATCGAGACCATCCTGACCAACATGGTGAAACCCCGTCTCTACTAAAAATACAAAAATTAGCTAGGGCATGATGGCGCGTGCCTGTAGTCCCAGCTACTCAGGAGGCTGAGGCAGGAGAATCGCTTGAACCCAGGAGACAGAGGTTGCAGAGAGCCTAGATTGTGCCACTACACTCCAGCCTCACAACAGAGCAAGACTCTGTATTAAAAAAAAAAAAAAAGTCTACTCCCTTCCAAGTCCTACCAATCCCACTAAGGTTGGTAACTTAGTCTGTTTGGCTGCCATAACAAAATATGTGAGACTGGGTAATTTATAAAGGACACAAATTTTTCACAGTTCTAGAGGCTGACAAGTCCAAAATCAAGGCACTGGCAGTTCTGATGTCTCGTGAGAGCCCCCTTTCCTGCTTCCGAGATGGCGCCTTGTTGCTGTGTCCTCTAGAGAGGATCAGTACTGTGTCATCACATAGCAGAAAATGGAACACCAAGAGGACCCAGGCTGGTTACCTCCAGCCCTTTTATGTGGGACTAATCCACTCATGACTTACTCATTTCCCCCAAATCTCCAACTCTTGATACCACCATAATGGGGATTAAGTTTCAACATAAATTTTGGAGGGGAGACATCAGCCACAGTAGTTGGTGAGAAAAAAGGACAGTATTTACATAATGACAATTGTCAATGGGCTGTGGAAAAGTCAAGATAGATTCCAGCAGTGATTTTAAGATGGAAAATGAGAATCATGCACACAGTCTTCAAGGTGCAATCCTCCAACAGAGTTCTGGAACACAGCTGCCTCCTTCCATCCATGGGGAATGACCACATTTGTGTGCTGAAATAACATTTGGTACTAGAGATAAAAATGGAATAAGTGATCTAAACTTTGAAATGTTTTGAATGACCTTTGGCTAAGAAGTCAAATTATAATGCTTTCTATTTCTTAAGACAACTCTTTATGAAAGTTCTAGTATGTACCTAACTCTGACACCTTAAATTTGCCCCACACTGAATCTTATCTATTAATCCTATCTCATTCTGGGGTGAGAACCCAGATGTGTAAAATCGTATGGCCAGAGGTGACTGAGAAGTGCATTTTGACTATGTTTCATAGTCTTTTATCCATCTTAGCATAATCTTTTTACCAGCACCAGTGGAGTTGTGAACTGGCTCAATTTCTTGTGATGTCCAGTGTAAAAATGTATGCCTATAAATGTAACTCTTAGAAAGAGAAGCAAAAATGAGAAACCATGGGGGAGGAGGGGAGGAAATGACAAGCACAGTCTGTTTTTAGGACACTGTACTTGCTGTTTCCTCCAACTAGAATGAGCTTAACCCAGAGATCTGCCTTCTTCATCCCGATTTCATACCAATTACCACTCAAATATCACTTTATCAAAGATGCCATTCTTGACAACCGCTTCTAAAATTACAAGCATCTACCATTGTTCTCAGACCCTCGTGCTGTACTTATCTGCTGACATGTTGATAGAATCTTATTAGCTTGTACACATGGACTTTAATTCATTCTGTATCCCCCAAATCTCAAACATTGGCTGGCACATGGTGGTTGGTACTCTATAAACACTTGGTGATAGCTTTCCTATTCCTAAGTCCTCCGAAGCCAAGTTTCATACCTCATCCTTAAGTTCCAAAGGAAACCTTCTTATCTGCAGAAAATTAATGCATATTTGCTGTTGCTGGATAAAGAATAAGGATATAGTCACAGAGAAAAAAGGACATGTTGAAGCCAGGTATGGAGGGTATAAACAGTTGGTGAAGAGTTTTAAGCTCAAGGCTTAGCCTGTCTAAATTAGCAATAAAAGGAAGTCAGTTTTGAAGTCAAAGAGAGTTCTTCTTTCCCCCCTGGGAGGAGCTGGTTCATGAAAGTGGAGGGCCAGAGCCAAGAGAATTCTCCCAAGACACACTGTTCAAAAGTCAAGGGCATAATCTAGAGCTACACAGTAGCCATGAGGACACATGGATTTATAAATTTAAATTAACTAAAGTTAAATGAAATCATATATTCAGTTCCAAGTCAGACCAGCGATTTTCAAGTGCTTAATAGCCACATGTGCTCAGGAATAGACAGGATACTTTCATCATTGCAGAAAGTCCTATAGGACAACACTGATCTAAAGAAATTCAAAAGGACCTGCATTCCTCAGCTTCCGAGGAGATCTGAAAACGAAGGCCCAGAAGGAACTGGAAGGAGAAGCAGGGCAGAGCTGGAAAAGTAATCGCACTGGAAAGGGCCCTGACTGCTGGCTTGGATGCCTTGTGTAATTAAAGTTCTATCCCAACTTCTTAAGGAATGAGTCTAGTATTAAATGACTGGGTGTCTGTAGTGTCACTGCTGAGGTAGGGAGAGAAGACAATTAGGGACAAGGAGTAGTGTTCCATGGAAAACATGTTAGCTATGAATGGCAGCAGCAAAAGGTCTCAGAAGTGAGAGAAATGGACCCAACTAGGTTTGCAACAAGCTGAAACCTGTAAAGGCTCAAGTCAGCTGGCACAGCCTCTCAAAATGCAAATCCCTGAGCCCAAGATAAAAGTAAGGCTCGTCTGACTCCTAAGGTATCAAGTAATTCTTATTAAGCCCAATTTCAATGACTGAAACCTAATGCAGAGCCCAGGCACACAGATTAAATTTCCAGTCAAAGCCCACAGAAGCCTAAAGAAAGGAAATTAACATTTTAGAAAAAAAAAAAAAAAAAAACCACTGGCTTTTTCAAAGGTTTTTTGTTTGTTTGTTTGTTTTGGAGGGTTTAAGTCACAGCATGCCAAATAAAGGTGAGTTTCTAGGAGAATACAGCACAGAGGTGACAAAGGTGGGTGAAATTTATTCACAGGGGAAAATCCAAATGCCTTCAGAGAAACTGCTTTTGCAGGGTTCTTCTGATAAATACTGAACCCAATTAAAAGCATCCCTTCAGGGCAAGTTTTCTCCTAGGAGACTTCTATCTGCTGCTTTAACTTCCCTTTCCCCAGAATTTCCAGGAAAAGTTTAATGGCTTATAATTCCTACCACTCCATGCTCATAGACTTTAAGCATATTTTTCTCCCACAAGGCAGTACTATTTTTATAATCCTTTTGAGATTAAAGCTAAAAACATAGATGAAAAAAAAAAAAAAAAAAAGGCCTGGCTGCATCCTCCTACAATAAAGTATTATAATTACAGTGCACTACTAAGGAGTATTTCCACAAACATTAGACTATCTGGTTTCCAGGACAAAGAAACAGCCTATAATTCCAAAGCACAGGAATGGAAAGGTACAAGTAATTTAATCTGTCCCACTGTGATTATAGGTGCTAAGAAATTACCTGAATGTACCTCTTTGGGACTTGAGAAGAATGGGAACTTCAATGATGCTCTATAACTGCCCTATTCATTATGATACCCAAAACCACCTGTGGCTATTTAAATTCAAGTTAACTGAAATAAAAATATATCTATATTTGAAATTCAGTTCCTTATTTGCACCTGCCACATTTCAAGCCACATGTATCATCTAAGATGGTCTTAGACCCACTGTTCAATAGAACTTCTTGCAAAGGTGAAAATATCTTATACCTGTGCTGTCCTTAAACCTTAGCACAGCCCAGGTATAAGATATTTTCATCTCTGCAGAAAGTTCTGTTGAACAGTGGTTCTAAGATCATCTTAGAGAGATAATTACATAATTTTCCCCAATTTCATAATAGAGATTATGAAGTAACAACCTCCAAAATACAGGGTTTTTAGGCTACTGGCTACCTTCTACACTCAGATGAACTCTTTGTAGTGGTTTACACATGTGTACCAATTGCCCTCATCTCCCCAGTTTCAAGTACATTAAAATGGCATTAGATGTAATAAAATGCATGCCACTGAGACTCAGCTCAATTGAAATTGAGTTTCTTCAGAATTCCAAAGGATGGTGCATCTCTTTGTGAAACCTGAAGTGGGGACTTCTCAGGAAAACGTCTATGAGTGAGGCCTAGGAAAAAGAAGGCATTTTCCGAAATTAATAAATTTATTTCCTTGTTTTTTTGTCACACCTTATTCCAGAGGTGTCCCTAGGTTACCGTGTGCGGAACGAGGTCTGGACAGAACCTAATGATAAATTGGGGGATGCTGAAAGTCCTGGCACTCTAAGGAGCTTCCCCATACATCTTTAGATTTTTTTTCCCATATGGGGAAAAAAGAAAGGGATTTCCTATCTTCCAATCACAAACTCCTGGCTTTGCAGTGGTTTTATTACGTCATTCCCCTACTTACAATCTGCCGGTGGCTCAGAGAATTTAGCCCAAACTGGCACTTAAGGCTCCCATAATCTGATTACCTTTCTGCTCAATAACTCCTTTTATCAGAAACCCTTTGACCTGATAACTGCTGGCTTTCCTACCACCAAAATTTCTACCTCCCTACCAGATCTATCACGTGGATTTTAAGGTCAAGAAGAGCATCCCCAAGACAGCCTGCCCAGCCCCTGGAAGGAGTTCAGTGCCTTCACTGTTGGCTGTGAGGTTTACGTGATGGAGGGAAGAGACTCCAAGAATGGTATCTGAAAGGATGCCTGGTGTCTGATGCTGCCCCTCAGGAGTGATCCAAGGTGGTTCAAATACTGCCTGCTTTGGCCATGGCTGACAGAGCTGAAGAACTGCCTCTACGTGGTGGGTGGACACACACCTGAGGCAGGCACTTGCGGCTTCCCTCTGTTTCCTTGAAGGAAGTGGAGTAGCATGGCCCTGGGGCTAACAAGTGAACAATAGTGCCTGCTTTAAATCATACCCAGCCTTTCAGACCCAGGTCAAGTGTTTTCTCTTTTGGAAAATCATCCATTCCCCCCACTACCAGCCCCACCAAGAGTGCTCTGCCTCCTCCGGTTTTGGTTTTTAACCATCTTTACTGTGAGGTATCCTTTTAGATAGGCCTGTATTTGCTCTGTTCTGCAGATGTTTCCAAAACTTTCTAAAACCTTGCTCATATTTGTTTTGCTGGATTTAAAGTCAACAGATGGGAGTTTTGAACCCAGTAAATGGCATTTCTTTGCTGAGGGAAATCAAGTACTTTGACCTCTCTGGTGAAATTCTTCATTTGTAACCTCACTGGGTTAGGCTAGATTAGTGTTTCTCAACATGGTTCCACATCGGAATCATCTGGGGATCTTTTAAAACAATAATGATGCCAAAGTCCTACCCCAGGGCAATGAGTCAGAACTTCTAGGTGCTTGGCTCAGGCTTTGGAATTCTTTTAGAAGTTTGCAGGTGATCCTAACGTGCAGCCAGGGTTAGAAAAATAAACTGAGTTCAGGAAGGGACTTATCCTACATGGACCGGAGAACTCAATAGGAAAAAATGTAGTAGTTAGAGATGGGGCATGGCAGTACTAGACAGAGGCAGTCAGGCCCATAGGTGATGCTTCTCATCTTTGCCTTGAGCTGTAACTAGAAAAATTTCAAACTGCATTATAACCAGAACATTATTATATACGTATGCATGTACAATCAAGCCCAACCCAATTAATTTTCTCATATGACTCAAACTCTAATACTATTTGGAGATGAGGCAGGAATCATAAACATAATTGGCTGCAGGGCATTTAGTTGCCATTGTATAAATTCTTCCTGAAAAATAATTTTAGATTAATTTTTAAGTGTGGATTTTACAAGTTCCTCTCTTTTTAAAGGGTGGGAATCTTTTGCCAATTCCCAAGGGGACAATAAGCTTAAAGGAAGATAATGCCTGAAAGATCTGAGGACCGAGTTTCCTGAGAAAGCTGTATTTCTAAAGTTTTGACCCTACAAGGCAACATTAAAAGAAAGTTCACGGAAACAAATGTGAGAAAACATATCTCCCTTTAGATAACCTAGCAAAGAAGTTAAGAAGGGAAATAGTTCCTTACATCAGAATTAACAGTTGTGGATAGCCTCCTCTTCAGAAAATTGCAATGCTAAACAGACATTACACAAACAATATATCCCTGCAACTTAATTTCTCTTCCTAGGATCTTTAATATTTTTCTTTTTTTATTCCATTAAACAAATATATATTGAGCATCACCTATCCACCAGATCTGAAGAAACACTATTTTTAATATGTTCAAAATTTGAGTCTTTTCTTGATACAATAGCATCGGCCTTAACAGGAATCAGTATGTAAAAATTATAGTTTTTAAAGAATTACATAAAAGGTATTATTCCAGAAGACTTGCTATGGAATCCCTTTTAAAAAGGGCGTTCAGAAAAAGGTAACACTGAAATTTATTACAGTTTGAAGAAAATCACTCCAATTATAAATTCATGAACCCAGTCATTGTTTAATGAAGCTCATCTTTGCTGGAAAATCCCTACTGAGAACAAGGCATCACAATGATCCACACAGTCCTAACCAAGCCCACTGGAAAAATCACCCTGAAGAACACTGGTGGAAAAGAGAAAGAAGTCCATACCACAGTGTGAGAGCTAATTTAATGTGTTCTTCAACAAAAATTAAATAAAACAACATGACTCAATTTTTCTTTTATGTTGCAAGGAAAATAACATTTATATAAAGCTAGTAGAAAAGCAGAAGTATAGCTTAGATTTCTATGATGGCAAGTGAAACAGTTTCTGCTTATCAAAGTGATTCTTTTTTTTTTTTTTTTCCTTTGAGACAGAGTCTTGCTCTGCCGCCAGGCTGGAGTGCAGTGGCACAATCTCGACTCACTGCAACCTCCGCCTCCTAGGTTCAGGTGATTCCCCTGCCTCAGCCTCCCGAATAGCCAGGACTAGACGCACGTGCCACCATGCCCAGCTAATTTTTGTATTTTTAGTAGAGACGGGGTTTCACCATGTTGGCCAGGATGGTCTCAATCTCTTAACCTCGTGATCTGCCCTCCTCGGCCTCCCAAGGAGCTGGGATTACAGGTGTGAGCCACCATGTCTGGCCATCAAAGTGATTCTTAGCCATTTTCTTTGAAAATGTCAGCCATACAGGTAGGCTCTGTTGCTCTTCAATGTATACCTTCTTTTACATAAAAGCAATTTGACTAAATATTAGATGTCTGTGTGAGTCGTGTTCTGCTACTCAAACCAGTTCTTCTTCTGTTCTTCTCTATATTTTGTTTGTTTTTTGAGATGGAATCTTGGTCTGTTGTCCAGGCTGGAGTCTAATGGCATGATCTCGGCTCACTGTAACCTCCACCTCCTGGGTTCAAGCGATTCTCCTGCCTCAGCCTCCCGAGTAGCTGTGATTACAGGCACCCACCACCATGCCCAGCTAATTTTTGTATTTTCTAGTAGAAATAGGATTTCACCAGGTTGGTCAGGCTGGTCTTAAACTCTTGACCTCAGGTGATCCACCCGCCTTGGCCTCACAAAGTGTTGGGATTACAGGTATGAGCCACAGCGCCTAACCTCTTCTCTGTATGTTTATTCAGACATTCATGTTTAAGAATTTCTGAGAAAGGAAGCCAAAGATAATAATACCTGACCTCTATGTCTATATGATGAAGAAGTGCACTTCCTATGTAAAGATGCCCATATTCCTGATTAGGTTAAGTAACTTGAAGTTCTAGTGAAGGGCAAAACTACAGGCCTGTAGGAACTGGCACAGCCTTTTATACATGGCAGCATTTGTCTATTGACAATGGTGACACAACCTCCAAGAGGGCAGACCACACGGTGTATAAAAGAGAATCTGTCCCCATAAGAAAAGGGGAAAAGTAAAATGACTCATTACATAGTTTGAAATCTCTTATGATGGGTGGACAAAACCCTCAAAGAAGAAATTCTCCAGTCTTAAATAGGGCTTTTAATGTTCGAGGCAAGAACAAGTCTCCTGATGACTACACTGCCATCGCCTCTTTGACAATTTAGCTATGAAAATATGAAAATACGAGGAGACTATAGATTTTTATCTTAGATTTACTTACAAATTAAGCAGTGAGGGAGCACAATGACTAAAAATAGAAAAATGATGAAAAGATTAATTAATGATACATTACTATGTCTCAGTGGATGGGCAGTCCTATTACAGCTGGGGCAGCTGATTTCATCTTTCTGGGCCTCCATTTCCACATCTGTAAAACAGGATAATTATATCCATCTCAGAGAGTTGTTTTTAAAATTACAGATGACAAGAAAGTGAAACTGTTTTGAAAATAATGAAGCTTTCTATCACTGTGAGATTATTAAAAGATTATTATAACTAGACACGGTCAATATGTTTTCTTCAAAGTTATCAGACTAGACATTTTTCCCTCTGGTGCTCTTTCACCCATGTGTCTCAATCATACTAAAATTATTCAAATCACTTCTTTTTTCTGTTTTCCTGGTACTAGTTTCTCTTTTTCTTTTTCTTTCTTTTTTTTTTTGAGACAAAGTCTCGCTCTGTCGCCCAGGCTCAAGTGCAACAGCGCAGTATTGGATCACTGCAACCACTGTCTCCTGGGTTCAAGTGATTCTCCTGGCTCAGCCTCCTGAGTAGCTGGGATTATAGGCGTGTGCCACCACTCCCAGTTAATTTTTGTATTTTTAGTAAAGACAGGGTTTCACCATGTTGGTCAGGCTGGTCTCAAACTCCTGACCTCGTGATCCGCCTGCCTTGGCCTCTCAAATTGCTGGGATTACAGGCCTGAGCCATTGTACTGGCTGGTACTAGTTTTCTATCTGCCTGAAGAAGTACGCAAATGACTATTTTCATGACTATCTTTTTTTTTTTTTGCCTTTAATATTATTTAACAGCTATTTTAACAATGAAAGACATTTTACATATTCCCAAAAGGTATGCACCAAAGAAGGGTGTGGGCAGAAATGTTCACAAAATCAGGACCTTTCATTGCATCTTAGTGACCACCAATAAAGTACACAGAAACCCATAGTGATCTGAGGTCTAAGTGGCTGCTATCAACCAACACATTCTTGAACTGCTGAGTCTGATCACTTCATTTTCTTAAAACTTCAGGACAGTTCAATTTAGAGAGCACAAGAGTGAAGTTAGCCTCCCTGGTCATCTTAAGCAACATGGGAAGATAATTTAAGAAAAGTGACACCATATCAATCACTTTCCCAAGCTTTTCAGGTGCTCGCTCCAAAGACTTTCTTGATGATAAATTTTATTAAAGTGCTGACCATAATCAAAACAGTACATTGTATCAGAGGTCGAGCATTGTTTTTCACTTCCCTTCCCAGAACTTATTAAAGATGTACCTCTGAAGAAAGACATAAGGAAGAACAAAATTGTTTCGACTGACAGAAAATGGCTTACACAGACATCTAATACTTAGTCAAGTTGCTTATATATATGAAATAAGTTATACCTTGGGAGTAACAAAGCCAGTAGGCTTGGCTCATAGGGGGCTAACTACAGCTGCAGCAGTTATTTAAGAAGTTAACATATTCCCTCCTGTCCCCTAAAGACACCACAGGCATCTAAGTAATAAACTGATAACAACCAATACTCAGAGTCTGTGAAAATGCTTTGTAAAGTGCTGAATAAATGTGATTATCTACTAACGACAAACGTCCTCACCAACAGCATCATTAAAATCTTGAAAGATAAGTGCTTTTCAGTAGTTTTGAGAGTGAACCAATGACATGCTAAATTAAAAGCATTATATTTCAACCATTTCCAGTAAGTGCCACAGAATATTAAGACTTCAGAATATTAAAATTCTGGTCAGGTGCAGTGGGTCATGCCTGTAATCCCAGCACTTTGGGAGGCCGAGGAGGGTAGATCGCCTGAGGTCAGAAGCTCGAGAGCAGCATGGCCAACATGGCGAAACTCTGTCTCTACTAAAAATACAAAAATTAGCCAGGTGTGGTAGTGGGCACCTACAATCCCAGCTACTCAGGAGGCTGAGGCAGGAGAATCACTTGAACCCAGGAGGCAGAGGTTGCAGTGAGCTGAGATCGTGCCATTGTACTCCAGCCTGGGTGACAAGAGCCAAACTCTGTCTCAAAAAATAAGAAAGAATATTAAAATTCTTATTTCATCTCCTTTTCCTCTATAGATAGAGCAGGTAGGGCACTGCCAGTCCAAATCTATGTAATATTATGATGTCAGTGGTAGCTCCAGAATTCCCATAGAGGAGGGGCTACATGGGTGATGATCTGGCTGAAAGGGAGGCGGGCAACACATCTGGAAGCTGTGCTTGCACAAGAGAACACTACTTGTGGCACCTAGACTGCATGTTTATTCAGGATGGATGGGGACTATGGCGGAGGAGAAGGCTGAAGGCCAAATTCAAGACTATCCTTAGAAACCCACTCCTATTAAGCGCCCACATAAGAAAGGCCTCATATTTAAGTCTCCTTAGCATGTGTCATTTTAACAGGGCTTTCCAAAAAGTACAACCAGGGGTCACTTTTGCGATATGGGATTATTTACCCTCAGGTAGGTAGAAGAGTATCTTCAGGCACTCTTCATTTTACCAAGACCCCTTCAGCCATCCCTATTCCAGCAATCCCAATGACTGAGATTATCTATGATTCATAAAGAGGAAAGGCAGGAGTGGCAAAAAAAATTGTCATGCGTCAGGTGGTGTGATTTACTTTATGACTTTGTCTGGTCTCTATAGTCATAATGCATTGAGCCTTCTGCAAAAGATTCACACATGAGAGAATAAATGAATCAAAGGCAGAGCCAGTGATGGATGGAAAATCAACCTTAACACCCACACACCACAGCTCCCCAAAATTCACAGAAACTAAAGACTGCAGACAGAGCAAGTCTCCACTGTAAAGAATAATTTACACAAAGCAGATCATACGAGATTTTCCATAAGCCTACGGTTCTGTCAAACAATGCTACAGGTGGCTTTAAGCCATTGACATTTATACTTCGTGGTGAAAAGCCATCTAGGAGAAAAAAAAATAGCACTCTCAGCCTTGGATCTAAAAGCAAGTTTCCTCGGCCTTTAAAAGCAATGAATTCCAAACAGCAACAAACACAACACATAAACAGAATTAGAATCTGTGCTAAGAGCTATGGCAAAATCAGACAGAAGTTTCTCCCTCAAAGAGTTTTCATTCTAGTAAAAGAGTTTTGTTTTGTTTTGTTTTGTTTTGAGACAGAGTCTTGCTCTGTCTCCTAGGCTGGAGTGCAGTGGCGCCATCTCGGCTCACTGCAAGCTCCGCCTCCCAGGTTCAGGCCATTCTCCTGCCTCAGCCTCCCAAGTAGCTGGGACTACAGGCACCTACCACCACGCCCAGCTAATTTTTTGTAGTTTTAGTAGAGACAGGGTTTCACCGTGTTCGCCAGGATGGTCTCGATGTCCTGACTTCGTGATCCGCCCGCCTCGGCCTCCCAAAGTGCTGGGATTACAGGCATAAGCCACTGCGCCTGGCTAGTAAGAGTTTAAAACACACAGAGACAACACAGGTAGCTTGGCAAACAAGGTCATCTGAATGAGGATGCAAGGCTTGTTAGAGAGGCTATGGGCAGGAAAAAGCATCGCAGTGGGATGGATAATCAAGGAAGGCCCAATAGAAAAAGTAACATTTAGACCAGGCATTATTTCAAAGGGTGGAGCTGTTGCAGGGCACAAATAGAGAATGGTAAAACTTGGGGGAGGTGGTGGAGAATGGTCACAAGCTAGGAAATTTGTAAGCAAAAAGGATGTGTGAGGCAGCTGGGTTCCAGTGGAACCAGGGTGTGAGGGATGTGAAGGGTGGAATAGATGATGGGCAAGAGGTTTGGCTTCATCTGTGCACGTAGTCATCAGACTGGTCCTGTGTCCCATCAGCACAAGGCACTCTCTTAGGAGCCAAGGGACACTGAGACAGCCCCCATGCTCAAAGAGGAAGGGAAGGCCGTGTGATGATCTAGGATTCCTAAAATCCATGGAAGGCTTTCTAGCAGGGGCCAGCTATTCAAAATGCCATCCGGGGGGAGATTCAACTGATGGCAATGCCTGTGTTATTGACAGAGAAAGAACAAAGGGTGTCCATAAGCAGAGACCAATTAGGTGATTTTTACAGATGACAAAAATAAGAGTTCAGGTTTGTGTTATGGTAGCATAATTCAAGGGCAAAAATAAAACCAAATGGTTATGCGTTTTGCGTAACTTTTCTGATGAATAACTTAAGATTTGATGCAACAGGAAGCACCATGAGATATGAGTTGCAATGGAAAGTTTTTATGTTTTTTTTTCTTGCCAAGTATAGTTCAGATGTCAAAGGCAAAGAAAAAAAAAAGTCAGAAAATAAAATTATTTAGAAACATCAGAAACTGCTTGTAAGGACTGGTTATTGTGGCTACTGTTACTTAAGAGCATTAATAACTGACAGGGACCCATAATTCTGGAAGACAAAAGTAACTAAGTCACAAAAAGCTGCCTTATTATATTAAAATAAAGAAGCAAATCAATGAAAAAGGCTACAGTGGCACTCTCAGAACAGTCTAAAACAAATGTTGAGCAATTCAAGAAAAATTTATTGAGTCTTCACTGAGCATCAGACAAATAAGTTCCTCAAGACAGAAGAGGATTAAAAAATGTTGAAAAGTAAAACCACTTCCTGAAAACCTGTCATCGAATCATTAACTTATTGGGTACCTACTTTGTATCCTACCTATTTTAAGAAATGCTGAGGTATAATAGCTCCAGAATGAATTAAGGCCTACATATGTCAAGGCAATCTGTGAGTAAATGCCTAATGAGGTAAACATGATTAATGCAGTGAGTTCAGTATAGAAATGGGTCCTTGGGGCTGGGCACAATGGCTCACGCCTGTAATCCCAGCACTTTGGGAGGCCGAGGCAGGCAGATCATGAGGTCAGGAGTTTGAGACTAGCCTGACCAACATGGTGAAACCGCGTCTCTACTAAAAATACAAAAAAAAAAAAAAAATTAGCCAAGTGTGGTGACACACACCTGTAATCCCAGCTACTCAGGAGGCTGAAGCAGGAGAATCACTTGAACCCAGGAGGCAGAGGTTGCAGTGAGCCGAGACTGCACCACTGTACTCCAGCCTGGGCAACAGAGTGAGACTCTATCTCAAAAAAAAAGAAAAGAAAAAGAAATGGGTCCTTGGGTTCTACAGTTCACCATGGTCAAGGGATGGACAATCAGTGGATAAAAGACTCACGAAGGATGACTGGCGAAACAGACTAGTTAAAAACTGACTCATTTAGTTGACTTGCTACCAGTGCCTTCTGTCTTCTGCTAGCTTTAGCATGTTATAATAGTTACCACACAGTTAAAACAGCTTAGGAGGAGTCAAAAGACTCTCATAAAACTAAGTGCAACTCTTCCTTGAATTCTCTTCTTTATTGACAGAAACAAGCCTGATGTGATTCACTAAAACCATTGCAGATCATTTCGCTACTCTTCGGAACATGCTTTAATGCTATTACTGCAGTGTTTTTCAAACTGCTATGTGTACAGGAATCACCTGGGGACCTTGTCTACATTCTGTTGTAGTAGGTCTAGGGAGAGGACCCACAATCCTCATTTCCAATAAATTCTCAGTGATGCTAGACCTCCTGTGAGCGGCAAGGTTTAGAACATCTTCAGTTGCTGTTATCAGAAGATGATAGGAAACCATCATTTTCAGGGTCAGAATGCTGGAGCTCAAGATTTGGGCCTCGATGCATATAATAACTCATAAAATGTAATATTCAGGCAGGAATGAGGCTCCTGAAGTGAGAAAGTAGAATGAACAAAGGCCTAAGAGAATAGAAATGTATTCTAACAATATAAATTATAAAAATAAAAGTAAGAGTGCCCAGGGGGATTGAGATTGTTAGATTATTTTATAATGATATAATTTAAGGGATTCCAAAATAATGAATATAAAATGTTATTATTAGATTTTTTTCCTTTTCACATACTTGAAGGACAAATTATATCATATTGTCTTTTTTTCTTCCCCAATACTATGAGCTTTAGAGAATGAGACGCAAATCCGATATGTAGTAACAAGGTAGTCACTCAAAGCAAAAGTTGAAAGATTCCTAGTCTATGCTAACAAGTGTCTGCAAACTCTACAGAAATGCAATTATAGGTTGCGGCAGCTACTCCCCTGCCTAAAACAGCAGTCTAAAAACTGCCAATCTGTTGCAAATTCTGTCTTTTCTGAGAATATTTTAAGAAAAGTGGTAGAGAAATATTTGAAAGGCAACAGAACACTAATTATATCTAGACAAGTTTCCTTTTTTTTTTTCCCAAAAAATATGAAAGCTCCTTTAGGCTTTACTTCTCCTAGGCATAGCAAAGCATTTCATAATTTTCTACCTTAGGAAAAATTTTCACAGACACTTTTACCAATTCAGAGGAAGGGGAGAATGAAAATACCATAATTAAGAGAAATAATATTACCACCAAAACCAAGTAAGCCTTTTATTTAGCAAGAAGGAGTGAGCTCTAGCTGAAGTAAACATGCTATTTAGTCAGGATGTATGCTCAGACACCTGTAGAAGGAAATTTTCAAAATAGCTATGGTTTTTTTTCTTTTCTTTTTTTAATAGTATTCATCTCCAATGAACACCAGTGGAAGTTTGTGGTATTTCTCAGTTCTGACCTGTTATGACTTTTGTTAGTTTTCTATTTTGATTAGCTAAAGATTTTCTAACTCAACTTCAATGATTTATTCTAGTAACAAAATAGTTGAGGGATAACAAAGAATGAAATGTTTCAGAAGAGAAAATAGTGGAAATCTTATTTAGTCCAATTCTTGTCACTGTATAGAAGGAAAATGAGCCCCATTGGGAAGAAAGACAGCCTGGTCACCCAGACACCTTGATTCCTCGTACAACATACCTTAGTCTTTACCAGCTGTCTCCTAGGTAGAGTCTTTCTAATCTCAAACTAAGGGTCAGAGCTAGGTTATCTTTCATCCAAGATGAAGGTTTGTGATAATTACATCTTTGCAACTTCTTTTCTACTTGGCATGGGGCTCTAAAGTAGAAAAATGATGAAAGGTTTAGCTAAACCTGGAGGAAAAATATTTTGGTTTTGTGAAATAACAATGCAGATTTCAGGCTCTGTTTGCAATGCGGGGAAGGAGGAAGAGGCATTTTTAACATTTATTTTCTAAACCAACAAACAAATCCTACCATTAGTCAAAGACTCAGCTCTTTGGAATCTGAAGCTTGTAAATTTCAGGGGTACTCTTTAAGAAGAAGAATACAAAATTAAGAATAAAGTGAATACAAAATTAAGAATAAAGTGAATATTTATTTAGAATTAAAATGGTATACAGGCCAGGTGCAGTGGCTTACACCTGTATTCCTAACACTTTGGGAAGCAGAGGTGGACAGGTTCCTTTGAGCCCCAGAGTTCAAGACCAGACTGGGTACATAGTAAGACACCATCTCTACAAAAATTAAAAACAACAAAAAAATGGCCGGTCATGGTGGTGCATGCCTTTAGTCCGAGCTA
Source organism: Hylobates moloch (assembly GCF_009828535.3). Classification (NCBI taxonomy): domain Eukaryota; kingdom Metazoa; phylum Chordata; class Mammalia; order Primates; family Hylobatidae; genus Hylobates; species Hylobates moloch. Next base: position 98,770,198 of record NW_026652283.1, read on the forward strand.
CTCTAGAGGATTGCTTGAGCCTAGGAATCCAAGGCTGCAGTGAGTTATGATCATGCAACTGCTTTCCAGACTGAGTGACAGAATGAGATCTCTGGAAAAAAAAATTTTAAATAGTATCATACAAACAACAATTTTTTAAAAGCTATAAATACTACAAATATGAAGTGTTTAAAAAACAAATATTTTTATTAATTGATTGCCATACCTCTGAAATACTTTTCCTATATTTTTTGGTTGCACAGTCTTTGATCATCTCTTCCAATAACATTTTGCAATATTCTCTATTGAGAGAATAGAAAAATAATTCAGTCTTCCCTTTAGAACTGTAGATCAGAATTTGTAATTTATTCTTGAATAATTTGGAAAAGTTCCTTTCAGCTTCATAATTCATTATAGGTAATGTCATATAAATTTTTTGGATTGACTCCAAATTTGGAAAACTTATCAGGTTTCTTTTATATGTGAGCTGTAAGAGTCAGGGCACTGCAAGATTTCATAGTGTTTGACTTGATGACACTTGTTAACCACATTGCCAGGGCCTCTCCTAGAGCCAGGAGATGGACCTATACCAGAGTATAGGTAGCCTTGAAGGTTAAGTTCAAGCACTTCACAGTAAATCCACCTGAGCCTGGCATTTATATTCTCAACATATTTGATGCATCTGTGAAGTCTCTCAGTCCTTTCAAATAAAGTGCCTGTTTAACTCAGAATACCTAAACTCCCTGATGGCATAATTGTTCCATGATTCAGCCAAGACTGTATCACTTGAGGTATATACTTCATTTTCCCATTGAGGTCACAAGACAGGCATGATGTTTGACTACCTGGTGTATAAACCAAGTGTTATTTTATTACACTAAGGAAATTCAATGGGATAATAGATGAAGAATGCTAAAACATTAGAAAAATGTTGGATATTATTATTTCTCTTAACCCCTAGTCTTCCAACACCCATGCTATAATGGACAAGTAGTTTATGTCAATTAAGGCAGACTAGTCTCAGTACAGTATAACAATTAGGAGTCTAGATCCCCAAACCAGACCATCTTGGTTCCAACCTCAGCCTAATCATTTTCTAACTAGGTGGACTTAGGCAAATTTATTAACTCTGGAGGATTTATAATAAGCATAATATAACCTACGTTCTAAAGTTGTTTTGAGGGTTAGTACACTTGAAGTACTCAGCATGATCCAGGCAGTAGCAAGACCTCAATAAGTGGTAGCAACTATGATTATTGGGAAATTAGTCCATGAAGTCTCTTGAGAAAAGCTACAGGGGGCATAAGCCCAATTCCATTTCCCTATGTAGAAAAGTTTGCAGGATTTGGGCATGACAGGTAGTCATCCACAAAATAGCGGTGTTATCGCCCCACAGGAAATGAAGACTTGTAATGATTTATACTTTAATAAAGAGCTGCTGCAGCATATACTGAAAACAGGCACCCAACCCATATCTTCTTTCAAAGGCATTCATGTTAGTTCAACCAAATCCCTAGTTCTCTAAAATGAAGTTTTGACAATCTTATATCTTCTAAAGAACTGGGAAGCCTTTTTCCCTGTTTCCTCAAAGAGGCTTGAGAAGAACCAAGCCTCTTTTTTATTTGAACCGTGGATGGTTCAAATAAAATATTTGTAATAGGAGGAAAAAACATTCAGATAAACTTCGCCTTGCCCTGGTGGTCTCTCAATACACAGAAGAAATGCAACTAGGGCACTAGGAAATCTAAAAAAAAAAAGAAAGAAAAAAAAGTATAGAGCTAAAGTTCACTTCAGGACAACGCAAACTAAGAAAAACTACATTTCCCAAAGGAAATAGAGCACTATGTCTACAAAGTAACTCTTATCTTTTTCTTTAATGTTCAATGCTGTCTATTCCAGGGAAAAAATGATACAATTAACCAAAACTAATTTCTACCCAACATCTCTGCAAAGGAATGTTGCTGCTGCAGATTCACCCCCAACATGGGAAGGCCCAAGGCAAGTGAGCAAATAGAGGCCCATGTACCATAAGTCAAAACATTTAAAGTTACAAATCAAGTTAGCAAGCTCAATAAAATAGGTTTTATCCTTCTACCTAGACTGACAAATATATCTTTTCAATGTCTTGGAAGACCAGGTACAACTTTAGAACTCCTACAATGTTTATAGTCCTTCCTCAGAAATGGGTAGTTTAAAGAGAGACATCATCCTGAGCCCTGGTAATCAATTTGCCTTCCTCCCCCCTGCCTGCTCCATCCTACATCAAGAGGGGCCTTGTGATATGTGGACACCCAAGCTCGCTCTCTGTCTCTCTCTCTCTCTCTCTCACACACACACACACACACACACACACACACAGCTATCCCTTAAACAACCCTCATGCAGAGATTGCACAACCAGTAGCAAAGACAGCCTTCAGGAAGATGGCTTCAAGGATCCATGCAAACTGCAGATACCAGTTCAGGGCCTTCTGGGCAGTGAATGTGGGTTCCCACATAACCAAATCATGGTCTAAAAACGAAAAGAGAGTAAGACTGGAAGGCCCAAAAGTCACCTCACCCCATAGGCATGGCTCTGACCAGAGAAGAATGACAGCAGAGTACCGTCTAAGGCCCAGGACAGAGGCCAGTTGTGTTCATATACTAGGCCTATATTTTAGTTGTAGAGCTGAAAAAAATTGGAGGAAAATATTCCCTCAGAAAAGAGAGAGAAAAAAAAAGAGCTGCATGTCTTGACCTTTCCCAGATAGAATCTCCCCAGTCATAGGTACAGGCCCTGAGGCTAAATCTCATCTAATAATGATAGCTTCAAACCCATAAACAAAACACAGATGCTAGGGGACCCTTAAGAGTCTAAGCAGGAGGCCATAAGTAGACTAAATTCACTACACCCAAGAGGATAGTTGCTACCTGTTGGGTGCTAAGACCTAAAAAGCTGACTGTGGCAAGTAAAAGGCAGAAGTAATCCTGATGTAATGGGTGAGGAAGAGAATCTTAACCTCCTGTAAGTTTTCAAATTGTCCCCTTCAAAAGTCAAACTGTTCCCTTCTTCTTTTTTATGTTGGATAAAGCCGGCTCTTCTTGCCCTCATCAGCAGTTGTACACATTGATTGTACACAAATGATTGTCCTACATGCTTGAAATTTGGGGTTTACAATACATATCTTTGCAAATGGGGTATGTCCAACTGCTATAAGTGGCCAAACCACAGGTCACCCACCATGAGCCCTACCACTAAGGCACCATTGTCAAACTGTGGGCTGTAGAGTTTCCTTATACAAAGAATCTCTGCCTTATCGTGATTTTCTGTGGTACAAATGTAGTCAGGAAGGAGGCAGATAATGCAAGCAACGCAAATCAATTAAATCAGGAGCACTGAACTGACGACATTAGATGGTAAGCTTCCCCTCTCTCAAATCTGATATCCATTCACCCCTCTTCAGCCTCTCTCCCAACACACGCATACACACACAGAGACCACACAAAAGAACCTAGCAGGCCACACACACATACATGCACCCAGGCAAAACTCCAGAGAGACTCTGAGCAGGATCCATCTTTCCATCCATAAAATAAAGATAATAAAACTTATCTTGGAGATTTCTTCCTAGGATTAAATTAGATACATAATGTCAAGTGGCTGGCTCAGGGTAGGTTCTCAAATGTTAATTCTCTTTCTCTTCCTTCTCCCTGAAATGAGCCAATTTGCCTTCCAAACCCTTTTGGCATGCCAAGCAAAGAAGTATGAGTCATTATCTTGCCTCAGTCACAAGCAACAAGTACCTGTGGAGCAAAATATTACCAGGAAAGTAGAGAGTACAAAATAAGTGGTGAGCATTCTTGCTGTGAATGCGTATCTGTTCTACTGAAAATCATAACTTAAATCTGCTGAAGTTGTACATAAGGACCTGGAGCGTAGAAGCTAACAAGGTAACAGAGTTATGCTTTTATGTGGAACTTGGCCAAATAATGCCATGCCGTAGCCAGGAAGTATGTTTCCCCTGCACCCTATTTAAAACTGCTTTGGTGGTTTGCATCAGACCTAAATAATATCCACGCTACTCTAGAGTAGGCAGTGGTGGCTACAAGACCACACTTCCCTTCACCCAACGCTGCTTCACCCTTATAAACCAAAACATAAAACCCGATGAAAAAAGAAACTTAAAAACTAAATTTTGATTTTAGTACTTCATTCGTAATAAAATTCTCTTTTCGACACCTTTCTACGAAAAAAAAAAAAAAGAGGAATGAGTATCTACTGGATAATTCCTCTGGTGACTTTATTTAAAGTTTTGCAGTGGCTTTCAAGGCCCTATACTAATTCAAAATTTATGGCTACAGGAATTGCATGAAAACTTCTAGCAGCTTTCCATCATGTTTGTCAGAAGTTGAAACATCTTTTTCCATATTTCATGAGAATACAAGAACCAATTCCATACTTCAAAAACAGTCAAATTACTTATTGTGATCAGAACTAAAACTATTCTAACTGAAAGTAAAGATTTTACTATTCGGACCAAACACCTAATAAACAGTGACTGCTTAGTTAAATGCTCGACCTCAGTTGCACTAGATACAGTAGGATGAAGTGGAGGTTCAGCTCAGCACTTCCTGGGTGCTAAATGATGTGTCAGGCACTGCCAGAGACCCCGGAGATAGAAAACTGAATAAGATTGAGAGGATTGAAGGTCTAATGGGCAAGAGAGTTACGTAAAGATATAACTTCGGCTTGGTATTGTTATCAGCTAAGTGAGAAGTCTGCATCTCATAGGAGATATTTACCTCAAACTGGGGCATTCAAAGCAGGTTTCCTCAAGAAGATGACACTTGAACTATGTCTTAAAAGATGAGTGAAAATTAGCCAGGTAGCAGGAGTTCCAGACATTCGGAACAAAGGCACAGCTGCCTAAATTGCTCACATTGTGTGTATGTGTAGTGACACAAATAGACTGGGAAAATGTGGGCTGTGGTGGGATGTGAAGCAGCAGAGTCAAATGGGAACCACGTCAGAGGCCCCTGGTAAGCCCAATTAAGGAGTTAATAGTAATAACAGAAGCTCATATTTATTGAGCATTTACTATGTTGCAGGCACCATGTTAAATACTTTAAAACAATATTTTATTTAATCCTCACCATAACTCCATAATCCTCATTTTACAAATGAGACCAGGGATGACTAGTAGGTAAAGTAACTACAACAGGCTACACAGCCAGTAAATGGGAAGTGGGTTTGGAACCCAGGACGGCCTGATTCCAAAGTTTATACCCTACACTCTTCTACCACCATCCTATCCTCAAAGAGAACACTAAATGAATGCATTGGGTCCATCATGCTGGCTATGGAATGGAGAATGCAATTAAAGGCTGCCCAACTGGGGCTCCGTGACAAGGCAGGTATAGGAAAGTGAGAATAAATTGATTCAAAAATACATTCAATGGGACCTAGAAGGAAACATTCAACACGCACATCCTCCTAGTGCATACAACAACAAAAAAAATGAGGCTTTTGAAAATGAGGTGTAGAAAATAAAACACCAGTATTCCATAATGCTTTCAAATATAAAGAGTTAAAACATGTATCCTTTTCTTTACTTATAACATGCTCCCAGCTGTTACACTCAATGGCAAAGACCAGGTCTGCCTTATTCATCTGAGATGGTGCCCCAGGTCTGAGCGTCCTGCCTGGCAAGAGATACTCAAATATGGTTGAAAAGGTAGAAGAAAAGATGCCCACTTTTTGCAATGATATCGATGAGGTGCCTTATTGATCCAGAGTTAAAAACTAACCTTACTGAAAAAATTAAAAAGTCATGTTCATAACTGAGTAGAAAACATGTAGTAGTTACGTTGACTACATAGACAACAGTCATCATTAGGGAATGCTACATTGAAAAGAAGGCAATGAGTTCAAAATGTGATTAGAATTTTGTATAAATCATAACTCATTAAAAATAAGATGTTGAGTGGCCTAAAGGTGAAAATGTGTTTTTATGAGGGGGAAAAAGAAGTGCAAGTAGACCAAAGATCAGATTTGGAGCCTAATGATGTCTAGTCTCTTACCCTGACAAAATAAGCAGGTTATTAAAGTGATTTGAAGAACCTGTATCACTATGACACTTTTACAAATTCTTTGTCCTGAATAAGAATCTACTTTTAGGAACCTGAAAAGTCATATTTTTCAGACCTGAAGAGTTATTGTACACTTTACAGTTTTCCCCAAAAGAGATATTTCTTAATTTTGATCATTTAGGAAGAGTGAATCTACTAAGTCAAAAACAAAGAAAAAAAAATTTCTATTTCTTAGTGAAATTTGTTCTTATATTTAAATCCTTTGCATACTACTAAACAGAAGTACAGAAGCTACTAAACGGAAGACAGATTTTTGGGCCTTTTCAGGTGACATAAAAGGAGCTTGTTGTTTATTAAACAATCTCATTACCTCATATATTATCTTGCATTAAGATATTTTGAAAAAATGTTTTCAGTTTACCAATTATGTTAGAGAAATTCTGAAACTATTTACTTACATGAAAAACTAAAATGTAAGTAAGTAGAATTAGGTTTCTCGTCTTCAATATATCTGTCTTCAACCTTCGGCCAACTTTGAAAATTTAATTTGAATCAAATGAATACAAATTCAAAATGATTCATTAATTCAACCATTTTGAAACTTCAGTTCTATAAAAATATAAAATCTGTGGGCCTTGTAAAACTGTCTAAATACCCAAATAAAAAGCCACCATGCTTTTAAGCTAATTGTTTAAAAGTGTGTATATTGATGAAATGAAAGTGACTCATGAACTATTGGGTCTAGAATTTGCAAATCATAAATCTTATCCTTGTAAAGAGAACCTAACTAACAACATCAGGACCTGCCAATTTCCTTCTTTTATAATCTGGAACAAAGGTTTTAATGATTTTTAACATCCACAGAAAATTAAGGGTACCATTTTAAATATTTATTAGCAAAATATAACGGGTTTTAAGAGTCTGAAGGAAAATGAGAGACAATAGAACATTCTGGTACTGCGATGCAGGAAAAACGCCAAGCACGAAACACTATTTTATTAAAACCGTAGGACTCAAATGTGTGTTAAGACTTTTTGCTTGCAATAGTGCCTCTTCCTAATTTGATTAAAAACTTCCATCTCCATGCCACCTTCAATGTATGCCATAATTTTTAAAAAGTTCCCAATCTACTTCAAATACTCTAAAATTTACAACTGACCGTGATGCGCATTTTTTCTAGACAAACCTAAAGGTAAATCTGCCCATGCCCCTGGATAAATAAAATGAGTGCCTCCGGGTGATGTGGACTGTCAACTCCTCTACATTTCATCCAAAGTCTACATGGGTCGTCTCCAAGTCACCAGAAGAGCTAGGGGAAAGGAGGGGTGGGGCACAACACGTTAAGATGTTAAACATGAAGATGATGTGTAAAATTACCCAGCTTCAACCTCGCCATTTTATAGATGAGGAAACTAAGGCCCAGAAAAAGCTCTATGGCTTGCCCAAATACTCGGTTACCCAGACCACAGCTGCAGATAATGTTATTTGGATCATAGCTGCAAAAAGTCTAACTTTTGGCCGGGCGCGGTGGCTCACGTCTGTAATCCCAGCACTTTGGGAGGCCAAGGTGGGCGGATCACGAGGGCCAATATGGTGAAACCCCATCTCTACTAAAAATACAAAAATTAGCTGCGCGTGGTGGCACGCCCCTGTAATCCCAGCTACTCGGGAGGCTAAGGCAGGAGAATCGCTTGAACCCGGAGGCAAAGGTGCTGTGAGCCGAGATCGCGCCACTGCACTCAAGCCTGGTGACCGAGCGAGACTCCGTCTCAAAAAAAAAAAAAAATCTAACTTTTGAAGTTTCAATGGTTTTACACTTTCCATAACAAATAGTTAAGAACCCCCATTCCTGCATGCATATATATATATATATATATATTTTTTTTTTTTTTTTTTTTCCTTAAAAACCTTCAGAGACAGCTATCAGGTGGGTAGCCTAGTTAGGATTTTAACCCTTCGGTTTCCAACAAACGATAATTGCATAGAACCATCAACTCCCTGAAGACAAGACTGTCTTGTTCCAGGCAAAATCTACAGCCTCTAGCACCTAGTAGGCATTCAGTGAGGGATTCTCGGTTTCACCTGAGCATCTCCACTCCCTACCCATCCATGCCAAGGCGTCAGTGGAGCCAGCTAACTTTCTTTTGGAAATCGATTATTTTCTTGAAACTTGTATCCCAAAACTCCGGGCCAAGAAGCCGGCCTGAGGGAAAGGTGGCCGTGTCCAGGAGCTAAGGACTGAGGAACTGGCCTTTTGAACGGGTGGTTCAGAAAGAGCTGGGTGGGCACGCGGCATCGCCACGGGCAGAGTGGCCCAGGTGCGCTGGCTGCTTTGGCAGCTCAGGCTGCCGCTCCGGGCCGCTGCTCCCCGGCCGCCTTCAGATAACCAACTTCTCAAACTTCCCTTTCCGGGGGTGGGGGCTCGCCTCGAACGCGGCCAACACAACGCCTTTCCTGCTCGCACAAAGGGGACCAAACCTGCCCCGCGCCCCTTGCAACTGAACTTTCCTTCTCTTTTTCAAGAAAAACTCACACATCCCTGCAGCTATGGGAGTCGGGCTGCGTGAGTGCCGCGGGGGAAACTTTCCTCGTTTCCGCCCGGGCGCCAGGTTGCCGGGCCCGACTGTCAAGCGCTGCGGAGAGGCGGGGACCCCAGGAAGACTCCCGGCGCCCCGCCGAGCCCGGGCTGGGGACCACTCACCCGACTTCTGAACGTGCGGTGGGATCGTGCTGGCGATACGCGTCCACAGGACGATGTGCAGCGGCCACAGGCCCCTGAGCAGCCCCCGACCCATGGCAGACCCCGCTGCTCGTCATAGACCGAGCCCCGAGCGCAGCGGACGGCGCCTTCCCGGACCCCTGGCTGCGCCTCCGCGCCGCGCCCTCTCTGGACCCCGCGCCGGGCCGGCCGCGCAGATGTGCGGGCCAGATGTGGCTCCCGCTCACCAGCCAGGAGGGGGCCTGGAGGCCGGCGAGGCGCGGGGAGGCCCCCGGCGGCCGAGGGAAGCTGCACAGGAGTCCGGCTCCTGTCCCGAGCGGGTGCACGCGCGGGGGTGTCGTCGCTCCGTGCGCGCGAGTGACTCACTCAACTTCAACTCAGCGCTGCGGGGGAAACAGGAAACTCCTCGCCAACAGCTGGGCAGGACCTCTCTCCGCCGGAGAGCCTTCTCCCTCTCCTCGACGTCCAGCCCCTAGCTCTCTCGTAGCTGCCAATCATGTTTCCTAGACCAGCCCCTCCGAGCGCTTTGGCCGACTTTCAGCTGCCCCTCACCGCCCTCCCACACCACTCGGGAGTTCCTCGCTCCAAGTATTTACTCAAGAATGACTAAGTGCACGCAGTTCACAAAGTAACAACAGAAAACGTCCACGTTTTCCCTGGTAGATCAGAACATCTGCCGCCTCCCCTCAGCTTTCTTCAGATTGCTCCTAGGTGCTTTAGAGATGCGTTTTCAAATTACAAGTTGAGATCCAGGAGTGAATACTCAAATCTATTGAGTTGCGAGCACATTTCTTTCCCAAATAAAATAGTAACGGTAAATTTTACTTCATTAAATTTGTGCTTCGGTTGTGTCTATATACATGTATGTATGTGCATACACTGTGAAGTTGTACAATGTTTTTCTTTAGGTCGAAGTCTAGAGGTTTTTCTCAAGTTTTAATGTACATATTGATCACCTGGGAATCTTATTAAAAAATGCAGATTCTAATTCAGTAGGTCTAGGAGGCAGGCAGAGATTCTGCATTTCTAATGAGCACCTGGATAGAGCCTCCCATTTTGCACCGCCTCTTTCCGGGACTGAGTCAGTGAGTAATTGTAAATGATCACCTATCACGAAGTGATAATGGTGGGAAATGTAATTTTCAGAATGTATAGAGTATAGCAGAAACTGTAAAATTAAAAGTGGCTTGGGAGTCACCTGAATGCTTTGCTTTTATTCCCTTAATGCAGGTGAAGAAAGAGAATACTTAGCCTCTCATGTGCAAACGGGGTAACATGGGAGCAGAACAGTATAAACTTTCAAATTTCCTTTCTTGCAAAGGCAACCAGATTTGCCCAAGACATTCCTGGTGTACATGTTTTGTAGTTTAAATATTAATAGAACCCCCTTTCTCTTTCAGATATATCCTGATTGGATAATAAACTATGTGGTCAACCTACTTCCCACTCTCAAAGATATGATTCTGTACAGCCCTCTGGTCAGTAGATCTTCCAGCAATTCATTTAACGAATTCCTTTACCTGAGAGGAAGATTGCAGAGGCAAGGGTTTGTGCCAGGGTCTCCAGGGAATAAAGGTAAATAGCCCTCCCCCAAACCCAACTCCCAAATCTTTCCTGTCATTCTAAGAGTTCATTTGCTTCATCCTGGAATTTTAACTCATTCTCCACCTAGCACCCAAGCTGCCTCTGGATGTTTTGCCACTTCCCAGCACTCATGTTTAAGATGCAGAAAATGCAGTGAAATCAGGAGGGCTAGGCATCATCTTTCCCAACAATTAATTGCCTTGCCAAAGCTGGGGTGACTTTGTCAATGGAGGAAGATTGAGTTCCAAATCTTCTCCCTATTCCCTCTTCTGCCACCAGCCCATGCCACTGCCATAGTTTGCGTAGGAGTCTCCCACCAGTCACCCTCAGCCACGGCCATTCTGGGCTCTTTCATTCAGTTTCTCAAACGAGAGCTGAATTCAGCTTTTCAAAATACAAAACTCGTTATACCAACCCTCTGATTAAAATCATTTAATGGCTTCCCACTGCTCTTGAGATAAAGAGAAGATAAAAAACCAGATCCTTGAACGGGTCTTCAAGCCTCCACCTCTCCCGTAAACTTTCATTTGGCTTCTCCTTGCTTGCTGAAAGCCTTCTCCAAATTTCGTGAATGTGCCTCTGTAATCCTCCTACCCTTTATGCATAGAGCCTTCCCCAGTATGGACTTCCTTCCTCTGACCTTTTTTTCTTCACCCAGCCAACTCCTGGTCTTCATGGATTGAATCATAACTTCTTTGATGGGCAAGCTTTCCCTCACCTCCAGGAGTAGATCTTGTATTATAGGTTCTCTTGGCACCATATGCTTTTCTTTTAACAGCTGTAACTTCATAATTATTTGTGTCATTCTTTAATTTATATTTCTATCCTCCATTCAACTACAAATTTCTTGAGGGCAGGTATTATATATCTTTCCCTCCACTTACTATTGTGTCCCTAAGCATCAAACACATAATCGATGTTTAATAAATATTTGTTGGATGAATGAATGAATCAGGCAATAAAGATTTAGAAGAAAATTGTACTTGATTGTTCTAGTTGCTTCATAACTCTGGAGAAAACATTGTTACTGAATATTTGAGATATAAACAGACTACATTTTAGCCGAGAATGATGTCACCACTACTTCCTTTTCTTAAGAATGGAGAAGTATGTGGGTTTCTTTCTTCTTCTTTTTTTTTTTTCCTACATTTGCCCAAGTTCCTCCAGACAGCATACATGTACTTTCTTTCTCCTGAAAACACAATGTGGCAAATAAATGTCCAATAGATTCCAAAGGCTTTGTTTTCCTTAATTATCACAAAGACAGATGTTTTACATTGTTGGAGGCTAGATATTTGAATCTATAGTGGAATGTTTAACTGGTGGTCTTTGTCATCATACATCATTAATGTTGATTTTAATTTTGTTTGCCCTTAACATTTCTGATTTAATCTCCAGTCTCCTGTGAAATTGAGAAGAATCAGAATTCAGCATTGCCAAGTGCAAGCAAGCCTTTTGAAAATCATCATAATAAAAATAATAGAGACGTAAACTCATGCATATTGCAATTTGATCATTTTAAAAATTCATCAGGCTGAGTGCAGTGGTCCACGCCTGTAATCCCAGCACTTTGGGAGGCCTAGACGGGAGGATTACTTGAGCCCAGGAGTTTGAGACGAGCCTAAGCAACATAGTGAGACTTCATCTTTACTAAAAAAAAAAAAAAAGCCAGGCATGTTGGCATGTATCTGTAGTGCCAACTACTCAGGAGGCTGAGGTGGGAGGATCACTTGAGCCCAGGAGACCAAGGCTGCAGTGAGCCATGATTGTGCCACTGCACTTCAGCCTAGAAGACAGAATGAGACCCTATCTCAAAAACAAAAAATAAATAAAAGAAAAAGAGAAAAAAAATTGTCATGATGCCCTTCCTTTTGAAATTCTTATTGAAAGGGAGGTCTGATACCCTTAATCAAGACATCATTTTCACACATAGTTGTATATTTGGCTTAGTATAATATTTTGTGTATTCACATAAGCAGTTAATATATACATGTAAAAAACTGGGCCATTTGCAACTGGGAACAAAAAAAATAATAGCCCTACTCAGGGTTTAAAAAACAAGGAAGGTAATTTTTAAGCCCTTAATGGGTTGAAAAACAATAAATATCAACTTGAACAGAAATTTTAAAAGTTGACAGTCTATTTTACCAGTTTTTTAAACTCTGCACGCGCACACACACACACGCACACAATTGAACTGAATCAAATTGTGATTTTTTTAAACCTTGCATTTCTCAGTTGTGATGAGAGAAGAACTTCCTACTTCCCTGAACTTTGTGACATGCAGCTGTTGAGGTTACTGTCAGCTAGAGCAGTTAACAGGGAGATTCCTCTCCTTATAAATTAACCAGTCACATTCTCAGCATTTATCTCTTGACCAATTTTCCTTTTATTGTGAAGCAAACCAATAAGCACTGAGACTGTAGTTAATTTGTGAGGGTCATCCATCCTTTGTGGGTCATCCATGATGCTACCTCCTGCAGGGAATATTTTGTGATGCTTCACCTCCTGTGATCACTCCTCTCCCAGGGATAACCCAGGGAACATTTCGTTTATTTAGCCTTTTTTTTAAAAAAAAGTTTGCCCCATTCTGACATGGAGTACATTATTGTTATTTATTTGCTTTTTAGAATTCTACCCTAATGATTGTAAAGTCCTTGAAAGCACAAAATATTCCTTTTTCCTTGTAGAACCACACTCTGTGCTCTACAGATAATCAGTATTCAGTGTGTGTTTCTTGTCTTCAATTGAGAGAAAAATGAGAATATCAGTTTTCCTAATCCATTCTCTTGTTTGTAGTTCTTCACAGATATTAATGGAACCTGCAATTATGCCACATGTTTACAGAAAGCATCAATAGTATGTTTTGAAAAAAATAACTTTTTGAAAATTACAAGGGTAATATATGTTAATTATAGGTAGGAAATACAGATTCTTTTTTTAAAGGCAGACGTTAAAAGGATTCTTAACCCTATTATCCAAAGATAATCCTTGTTAAATTTTGGAGCATGTCCTTGCAGTACTATTCTAATCTTCCCTTTACAAATGAAGAATTTGAGGATTAGAGAGATTAACTATTTGGCAAAGGTCACATAGCTAGTAAAAGACAGAGCCCAGATTTGAACTTAGTCCTGTCTAGTTCCAGACTTGTTCTACACTCTAGAACAAATTGATCAGGTGGTTGATCTTTGCCACCTGACCAGTGAAGGATTTCAGGAAATGCCACTCCAAAATACGCTGCTTTGGTATACTGATTATTTTCAGTTGAAGGCACTTAAAGACCAGCAAATGCAGGGAGGAAGAGAGACATGTGGAACAGATGTGGACCAACCTCCTGATTGAATCTAAGCCAGACCTCCATAAGCCAATCTCAAGCCTACCTCTAGCCAATCCATAGGAGTCTGAGTAAGAATAAGTAAGTGCTGTTTAAGGAAAAATTCGGGTTGGTTTGTTATCCAGAATTTTTGAGGCAATAGCTAAGAGATATAAGGGATGTGAAGGGTGAGGAATCACGGAAAAGCAAGGTTAAATAATTTGCAGGTGGTAAAACTACAAAGGGGTTCTTATAGCAAAAACTATCATGAGGTTTATTATGGGGGCTGAAGATGAGGAAGGCAGTAGGTCTCCCATTTAGACTTTTAGGGTCATCTACAAATTAAGTTGTACATACAGTTAAAGAATATGGGCCGGGCACGCTGGCTCACGCCTGTAATTCCAGCACTTTGGGAGGCCGAGGCAGGCAGATCATCAGGTCAGGATTTCCACACCAGCCTGACCAACATTGTGAAACCCTGTCTCTACTAAAAATACGAAAATTAGCTGAGCATGGTGGCGCACACCTGTAATCCCAGCTACTCGGGAGGCTAAGGCAGGAGAATCGCTTGAACGGGGGAGGTGGAGCTTGCAGTGAGCCGAGATCACGCCATTGTGCTCTAGCCTGGGCAATGGAGCGAGACTCCGCCTCAAAAAAAAAAAAAAAAAAATGACCAACACCGTTCCTTGTTTACTTAAAATCCACTCTCTCTCCCATCTTGCCATTAGTTCACTAACTTTGTTTAGGATTTGGATGCAGCTCCTCTTAAGGAAAAGGCCCATCCTTGTCTAAGGGTGGGTATGTGATCCAGGTCCGGTCAAATCTCTACAAGAAGAAATCTGATGGGGGCTTGTGGGAAATTTTTTTTCTACCTGATAAGAGAGAAGTGCCTAAGGAAAAGGACTCACCTGTTTCCTAGCTTTGAATATAATTGGAAGAGGACAAAACAGTTGGAAATACTCCAACCACCTTTCAACAGTGAGAGGAAGGCCAAAAGTATCAGAGTAGAACCACTGAATCATTATCAGCAACTACCTCAATGTAGACATTATTTGAGTATGGTGGATAGTCTGTAAAGATGGCCACCATTGCCTCCTTTTTTCACTGTACTCACACATTATTCTGCACAATAACAGGTGGGATGGAGTCTATTTTCCCTTTCCTTGAATCTGCACTAGCTTTGTAACTTCCTTTCACCAGAATATAGTGGGAGTGACATTGACCATTAGTGCCAATTCTGGGACTGGCCTCAAAAAGAGACTTCCTCTCTCTCAGAAACCAGTTTTGCCAGATGCAGTGGAGTGCACCTATAGTCCCAGCTATTAGGGAGACTAGGGAGTCCCAGCTATTAGGGAGCTATTAAGCAGGAAGATTGCTTGAGCCCAGAAATTTGAGTCCAGTCTCAGCAACATAGCGAGAACCTGTCTCAAAAAAAAAAAAAAAAAAAGAATCAGGGCTGGGTGCAGTGGCTCACACCTGTAATCCCAACACTTTGGGAGGCCAAGCAGGCTTATCACAAGGTCAGGAAATCAAGACCATCCTGGCTAACACAGTGAAACCCCGTCTCTACTAAAAAATACAAAAAATTAGCTGGGCATGGTAGCACACGTCTGTAGTCCCAGCTACTCAGGAGGCTGAGGCAGGAGAATCGTTTGAACCCAGGAGGCAGAGGTTTCAGTGAGCCAAGATTGTACCACTGCACTCCAGCCTGGACAAGAGTGAGACTCCGTCAAAAAAAAAAAAAGAAAAAAATAGAATCAGTTACCACATAAGAAGTTTGAATACCTGGAGTCCATCGTGCCTCATGGAAGCCCAAGCTAGCCATTTGAGAGGCCGCATGGAGAAAGAAATGCCCAGCCAGCTACCCTATATTCTAGCCCTCCTACCTGAGGCACCAGAAATGTGAGTGAAAAAGCCATCTTGGATTTTCTAGCCCCAGCAAATACCAGGAGGAGTAGAGCCAGCAAGATGATCCCCATTTTGCAGAACTATGAGAAATAATTAATTGATATTGCATAAACTATTAGTTCCAGCCCAAATCATTTCTAATACAGAGAAATCCACTGATTAAATTGAAAAAGGAAGACATTTCAGTTACCATAAGCTGTTAACCTGTGTACCAAATACATAGTCACATCAACTATGAATTGAGAATTGCGTGGTTTCTTTAGTTATCTTTGAATTGTGCAATTATACACATTTCTATATTGTATATGTTTAAAGTGATTCCATGTTACAAACCCATAAATGTAAAACATATTGTGATTTTTATTTTGGCATTTATTTTTACACACTAATAAGGAATCTCAATACCCAATAGTGGCCCAGCATAACTTGAGCTTGAGAGGCCCTGTGTTTCGTTTCAGAATGAAGATAATAAAAAGGCATTGAAGGAGATTTTGGTCATGGGAGGGAGATGATAATGGATAATCAGATAAGATTTTTCAGTCAGTGATTAGAAAGTCTGGATAATGCATCCAAGGACATAAGACTGTCAGGAAATCAAGTAGGAAATAACCAAAGTCTAAACCAAAGTCATGACTGTGAGAATAGGGGGAAGTCAACACATTAAAAAGATAATACAGAGTTCAGTCTGGTAGGAATTGGTATCTGAGTTGACATAGAGTGACACAAAGAGATATTCTAGCAGGAGACAGCTCTCAAAGCAACCTACACTTAACATAATAATTCTAGACAACGTGTATTGTCTGGCACATTTATCTCTACATGTCATACAACATTCAGAGTGTTTGTATGAATAAATGACGTTAGTCCTTGCAACAATCCTATGAGGTAGATATCATCATACATAGTCATTTTATAGGTGGGGAAACTGAACCATAGAGAGGTTAAGAGGTGGCAGAGTCAGAATTCTGGCTCAATACAACTGGCTGAAGAGCCCAGGCTCTAAGCCACTCTGTCATCTGCTACCATGACACCAGTCACCTCTCAGTCTCTCCAACTAGGCTGTGATTTACTGAGGCAGGGACTGTGTCTTTAGCATTTTTAGCTTCTTGTGCCTGATCCATATTTTTTGCTCAATGAATACTAGTGAATAAGAGGATGGTTCAATGAATAAACTCTATAATTTGTAATATTTAAAAATTGGGACTTAGAAAGTTGTGAATTTAGGAAATAAAATCTGCATTGCCCACAATGCCTGACCACAAAATGAGGTTCATAATGCTCATCACAGAATTTAAACACCTGCACAGAACTTCCTCTTAAAATGATGAAAAATGCTTTGTAAAAGTGAAAATGGTACAAACAAATGAAGACAGATTTCATTTCCAGAGAGAGACTTTATATCCTTTTTAGTTACATTAATAAATTTCATCCTGGTAAAACATTCATCTCAAATTCTTAATTTTTTAAGAAGGAAAATTACAATAAACAGTTTTAAATCTTTTTGTCAAACTCAGTATGTGCTTCCTTAAAAATAATGACACTCCTATTTGGACATTATATTCCAAGTGCCACAATGACTTGGTTTAATAGTTGTTAAACAAACTATACACAAACCTTGGAAGCTAGACACTTCATCAAACATAATTAATTTCTTTAATTACAACAAATTGTTTTAATTATTCATTTCTCAAAAGTACAAAGCCACTTACCAATACAGGTTAATTGACTTAAAAATCTTTACCTTAAGGTGGATTTATTTAGTTGCTATTAGAAAAAAGATAATAGCAATTTTAAGAGTTATGTTTAATGGGCATGTACTTCAAATTAATGGTATTACACATCTTAAAACATATACAATGTATATGCATTAATTATATTCAATAAATACTTGATATTTACTGGAAAAAGTTGTACTTTAATCAAAAATAAATATTTCAAGCATATTGTAGCATTTGGAAAGGTCTTCTCAAAAGGCTGTACCCCTGGAAAGCTTCTGGAATTGCTTCAGCCAATCCTCTTCTTCTTTCAACTCCAGAAGCTTTGTTAATCCGCATAATGGAGGTGAGAAATACATTTTCATTTTGGCCATTATTTGTGCTTAAAATATAAAGACTGGCTTACAGGATTGTACAGGTATGCCTCCTGTGACATGAATAGGGCAAAAATCTTACATCCTTTCCAGTAGAGCCGTAGCCCTAAGTATCCAGTCCTGTCTTAAGCCATTTTTGTAATATTCTGACATTTGATGTCAGACTAACTGTATCCTACTGCTCAAAAATTTTCACATTTTTCTAAAGTGGTGATTTCCTGCAAAATACTGTCACAGCATGCTGAAGGATCAAGAGCAAAGTCTTCACTTAGTTTACAGAACAGGTCCATGCAGGTTTGCTAATAAAAAGTTTGTAAATGTTGAAGAATTCAATCTGAGATTTATTTTTATTGTTAAGTGTTACCTGGGTAGCAAGGATGTGGGGAGACCTTGAGATCTTATCCATTTCTAACTCCTCCCATCTACCAAACCTAACTAAATATTTGTCAATGACAAATTGACTTTGGTCAATTCACAACAGCTCTCTAAATGCAGAAACTTTAGATTAACGGCTAAGAAAGATTGCAAAGAATACTTGGTAACAAAACACTTACGCTTTAGTGTATCAGAGGTTAGGAATGCACAGTGTGATATGTGCTCTTGCATAATCATTTGCGCAAGTCTCCAGAGGATATTAATTATTAACCCACAGAATCATTTGAACACTCTGTGCCACTTTTGCCTTCAGGCATTTCAAAGGGTTGCCTCCTTCCTGAACCTGACAATAGACTCATTGGTTATTGTTTAGAATTGCCATGGTAAATGCTTATCTCCAAGTTATAAAAAACTGAACCGTCTGTTTCTCACTTAGTCATTCCCCACCTAAAGGCTCTCAGAATGCTTCCAGTTCTTTAGAATTCCAGAAAAAAATAGTTCAGAGAGGTTGCCTTTGATATTTATCATTACCATTTTGCCTCCACGTGTAAAACAAACCCCTAAAAGACAGTTAAAACATTGAACTGTTTTTGTAACACTTAGTGTTTTATTTGACTAATTTTATAGATACCTTTTATTATGCTCTACTTTCTTTCTCCTCAACCATCTGCTCTAATGAAACATATTTTTTCTCTATGGGGAGTACCCATGTTTCCTAGGGCATTTTTCTCTAAGTAGAGAAAACTAGATCATAGTTTTACCGTAGAATTGTTATACGTTTTCATATCAATCCTTTACATAAATATCTTACAAAAGGTAACAATTATGTACATAAAATTCTACTCCTGGATGAAGTATACAATCTCTAGCTAGACCTAGAAAATAATATTGGTGTAGTGTTTTCCACTTCACAGAGTCTCTGCATATACGATCTTCTTCACTACACGTAAAAACTATATGATGTGAAATTATTAATATATAATTATCGTTTATGTTATTATCAACATTTTACAGATGAAGACGTTAATATTCAGAGACATTAGTGACTTATCCAAGGCCACCTAGCTGGTAAATGCTAAAATACAAATTGATTATCTGACTGCTCTTTCCTGTAGCCCTCATAGCCGTCTTAACCTTTCTTTCCTGTTGTCGTATATGTCAAACTTTATGCTAGTCTTTTACCTCTGTCCCCAGCTCAGGGTACACTGGTGTGCTTCAGTCCATTTGCAAGGTCCAAGCAATATCATTTGCTTCCTATCCAGAAAGGGTCCAGAAGGGCATTGCTATAGCACCTCCAGCAAGGTGATCATCAGTTAACAGATGATAATCTACACATACAGAGGAGCCCGCTGGAGCTGCCTGCACAGGTGAGTCATCCCTACGGTGAGTGGGGATGAGGACGGGCATCTTCTAGTAAAACCACTGCTCTTGGCACTCCATGATGCCCCTATGGTTATCCTCTACTCATTCAAGTCCTCAGAGCCTCTTCATTCTGAGAGCCACACTTGAACCAGCAAAGTCCCTTTCAGAATGTGATTCTCTGCTCTGTTCTTATAAATGTGGCTTCTCTCTTCCCTACATATAAGCCTACAACATGCTTTTTTCCAAAACAGGAGATCCTGACCTAGAATTCATGGAATTAACTCAAATGAAGTGCAAACTGTTGTATGTATCTACATAAGTATGTTTTTCCTTTCCTTTTCTTTTCTCTCTTTCTTTTTTTTTTTTTAGACAGAGTCTCACCCTGTTGCCTAGGCTGGGGTGCAGTAGTACAATCTCAGCTCACTGCAATCTCTGCCTCCTGGGTTCAAGCAATTCTCCTGCCTCAGCCTCCCGAGTAGCTGGGATTACAGGCACCCACCACCACACCTGACTAATTTTTATATTTTTAGTAGAGAAGGGGTTTCAACATGTTGGCCAGGCTGGTCTTGAACTCTTGACCTCAGGTGTTCCACCCTCCTCGGCCTCCCAAAGTGCTGGGATTACAGGCGTGAGCCACTATGCCCAGCCATAAGTGTGTTTTTCAAAAGAGAAGATTTTAGCTTTTATCATATTCTCAAAGGGGCCTGTGGAAAAAAAATTACTAATAATATTTAGAATGAGTGATAGACCTAGAAATCAAACTCAGGCCATTTCACTCTAAAGTGCCTATTACTCACTTCTTTCTTGATTTTTCACTTTCTAACTGGGTGACCCTGAACAATTTATTCAACATTCCTGAGTCCAATTTATTTTTGATAGTCATGCCGGACTTTCATTTCCATGAATATGGCATAGGCACATTTTTCCTATTCCTATTGTTAAGTACAATAAAAGCCCCAGACATTATGTATTAGGCAAATGTAAGAAGACTATAAAAGGAGAAAATATAAAGACAAGCCAGTTCAGGATGCCTAGACCTAGTGAAATCACATAGCAGTAATTGTCGTGGGCTTCCTTTTGCTTCACATATCTCAGACATGAAGCTGCAGAAGCCGGAAACCTATAAATACCAATAGACAAGAGAAAATAAAATTTAAGCTCCAACAAAAGCTTCTTCTCTCTAGCCAAACATTAGGAAAAAGGCAACCTATTAAGACAGAAACATTTTACACAATAACTTCTCCAACAAAATACCACATGAAATACTGTGGCCCCACACGTATCTATACCAGTAAAAGATGAACTCAGAGCCTAGATTTCCACCCTTGTGAGTCTGTAATAAGGAACCCTAACACTTCTACTAGGATAGCTTCAAAGAAGGTCAAGTCAGAACGAAGGATTTTCATCCCTGCTGTTCAGTAATGATATCCCCACTCTGCTCCCCTCTGCTTTCATGGTGGTAATGAAGACCACATGAGAAGCTTGGACCACATCTAGCAGTAGCAAGATGTCTCTATCCTTCCTCACTGTGGTGGTATCAGAAGAGACCGATTGGAAATTTAGGACTTTAAATATTGCCTAGAGTAATGAGGCCACTACCACATCAGTGGAGACCACTTGGGGAGCTGGAACTCCAACCTGTACCAGGCAGTAATGAGATGCTTCTCTCCCCGCTGCCTCTACCACACAGGTGTCACTGGAGGTAAAGGGGGAACCCAGATCTCTTCTGGCAGGAACAAGGTGGTAACTACTAGCAGTAACAAGGTGGTGCCTAGCATCTCACTGAAGCAGTGTCAAAATAATAAAACACATAGTTTGTAGTAAGATCGTAAATCATGTAACATGATGCAAAAATGTCCAGGTTTTGATAGAATATGATTCATTATGCCATGAACCAGGAATATCTCAAACAATGAAAAAAAAAGATAGTCAATAAATTCCAACACCAAGAAAACAGAAATGTTAAAATTACCTGCTAAAAATTTTAAAGCACCTATGATAAAAACGTTTGAACAAGGAATTAGGACCAATGCCAGGAGCAAATTACAAAGTCTCAACCAAGAAATAGAAAATCTCAGCAAAGAAATAGAAAGTATAAAAAAGAAACACATGGAGATTTAGAATGAAAAATATAATAACTGAAATAAGAATCTCAGTTGGTGGAATAAAAAAACAGATTGAAGAGGAATGAGGAAAGAATCAAGGAACTGGAAGACAGCACAATAGAAATTGTCCAATCTGGGCAAAAAAGAGAAATAGGCAGAAAAAAAAAGGGCATAGCCTTAGGGATCTGTGAGACTATAACAATGTATCTAGTATTTATGATATCAGAGTCTGGAAAGGAGAGAAAGAGGGAAGAACTGAAAACATACTTGAAGAAATAATGGCTGAAAACTCCCCAATTTGGGGAAAGATATAAACCTATAGATTCAAGAGGCTGAACAAAGCCTGAAAATAATAAGGCCAAATCAACTGATGTCAAGATACATGATAATTACAATTTTGAAAGCTAATGATGGAAAAAATGTTGAGGCAGCCTGAGTAAAACATCTTACTTATAGATGAAAAATAAGGATGATAGCAAATTTATCTTCCAAACTACGAAGGTAAAATTGAAGTGGGATAATATGTTCAGGCACTGAAAGAAAAAAACCCTGCAAACTCAGAATCCTATATTTAATAAAATATATCCTTTAGAAAAAAAGAAAATCAAGTCATTCACAGATGAAGTACAATTAAGAGAAGAATTTGTTGCCTAAAGACCTATCCTAAAAGATGTTTTTTAAACAGGAAGAGAATGATAAAAGAATCTTGGAAATCAGAAAGGGCAAAAGTACAATACAAACAGTAAAAATATGAGTGAACACAATAAATTTTCCTTCTCTTTTTGAGTTTTCTAAATCATGTTTTATTATATAACACCATCTGATGTGGCTCTAAATCTATGTAGAGGAAATATTTAAGATAATTATTATAAATGGAGGAGAGTTAAAGATGAAAAGACAGGTGATAGTTCAGCATATCATTCAAATTGATAAAATAGTGGCACCAGTAGACTGCAATAAGTTATGTATATATCCATTAAAACCACAAGTAAACTGTGCAAAGAAATGCACTCAAAATGCTATAGGCCAAGCGAAATAGAATTTTTGCAAAAAAATGTTTGAGTAAGGGAGAAAAATGTAAACAGAGAAGTAAGAACCAGAAGAAATAAATAGGAAAACAAAACTAGACTTAAGTACTAACTTATCAATAATCACATTGAATATAAATAGTCTAAATATACTAATTTAAAAACAGATATTGGAAAGAGTGAGTTAAAAATGACCACACTACATGCTGTCTACAATAAACCTACTTCAGATATAATGATATGGGCAGGTTGAAGCTAAAATTATAGAAATGTATTTATCATGCAAATATTAATTAAAGAAAAGAAGGAGTGGCTATACCAATAGTTGATAAAGTAGATTTCAGAGCAAAGAAAATTACCAAAGGCAAAGAGAGACATTAAATAACAATATACCATCAATTCACCAAGAAGACATAGCACCCCAAATGTATATGCACCAAACAACAGATCTGCAAAATATGTTAACCAAAATGGATAGAACTGTAGGTCAATAATTATAGTTAGAGACTTTAAGACATCTCTCTCACTAACTGATTGGAAAGCTAGACAAAAGTCAGTAAGGATAGAGAAGAATAAAATAATGCCATTGACTGACAGGAATGAATAGACATTTATAGAATACTTCCCCAAATAACAGCAGGATATAGATTCTTTTGAAGTGCCCTCAGAACCTATTCCAAGATAGACTATCCTGGGCCATGAGACAAACCTCAACAAATTTAAAAGATCTAAAATCATACAAAGTACATTTTGAGACTATAATAGAGTCAAATAGATATCACTAACAGAATGATAATAGAGAAATCTTCAACCACCTGGAAGCCAAATGACATACTTCTGAATTATATTAGATCAAAGAAGAAGTCTAAAAGGAAATCAAATAATACATTAAACTGAAGAAAAGTAAAAATACAACAGGTTAAAATTGTGAGATACAGTTAAAGCAGTGCTGAGAGGAAAACTTATAGTACTAAATACATAAATTAGAAAAAAGGAAAATTCTCCAGTAAATAATCTAAGTTTCCACCTCAAGAACCTTGAAAAATAGAAACCAAATAAACACAGAGCAAGCAGAATAAATGAAGCAATAAAGATAAGAACAAAAATCAATAAAATTGAAAATAGAAAACTATAGAAAAAATCAGTGAAACAGAGAACAGTTTATTGGAAAAGATGGATAAAATTGACAAAACTCTAGCAAGCTTGACAAAGAAAAATGGAGTGAAAACACAAATTACCAATATCAGGATGAAATGGGGATGCCATGTGCAGACCTGCAGACATCAAATGATATTGGAACACTATGGACAACTCTACCCATATAATTTGACAACTTAGATAATAGGGGTCAATTCCTTGAAAAGCATAAACTACCCCAACCCACTAACCATGAAATAGATAATGCGAATAAATCTATAACTATTAAGCAAATTGAATTTGTAATTTTAAAACTCCAAAAAAGGGCCTGGCACGGTGGCTCACGCCTGTAATCCCAGCACTTTGGGAGGCCGAGGTGAGCTGATCACAAGGTCAGGAGATGGAGACCATCCTGGCTAACATGATGAAACCCCGTCTCTACTAAAAATACAAAAAGTTAGCCAGGCGCAGTGGCGCGTGCCTGTAGTCCCAGCTACTCGGGAGGCTGAGGCAGGAGAATGGCGTGAACCCGGGAGGCGGAGCTTGCAGTGAGCCGAGATTGCGCCACTGCACTCCAGCCTGGGGCGACAGAGCGAGACTCCGTCTCAAAAAAAAAAAAAAAAAAAAACTCCAAAAAAGGAATTTTCAGTCCCAGATGGTTTCACTGAAGGATTCTACCAAGCATTTAAAGAATTAACACCAATTCGATGCACTGCATTCTGGAAAACAGAAAAGGAGGGAGCACTTTCCAGTTCATTTACTGAAGCTGGTATTGTCCTAATACAAAAACCAGACAAAGACAGTACAAAAAATTAAAGATTAATACACTTATGAATATAGATGCAAAAATCCTTAATGCAATATTAGCAAATATCATTCAACAACATAGTAAATGAGTGAAATACCATGACCAAATAGGGTTTGTTGTATGAACACAAAATGGTTCAATATCATAAATCAATCAATGTAATCCATCAAACCAACAGGCTACAAAATAAAACTTATATAATTACGTCAATTCACATAGAAAAAGCGTTTGACAAAAGTAAATATCCACTTCTGATTTTTAAAAAACTCTCAAAAACAGTAATGTAGGCGAACCTACTTAACTTTATAAAGAGCATCCATAAAAATCTTGTAAAAACAAGGAAGCGTGTTCACTCTCACATTCTTATTCAACATAGTACTATATTTTTAGCCAGTGCAAAAAGTCAAAAATAAATAAATAAATAAATAAGTAAATAAATAAATAAATAAATGGCATACAGATCAGAAAGGAAAAGTGAAAACTGTTCTAATTTGTTATTGACAAGCTACAAAATAAAAACAACTTCAAGAAATAATAGGTGAGTTCAGCAAGGTCACAAGCTGCAAGATAACAAATATCAAATGTATCTGTATTTTCTAACAAAGAACATGTAGCCACTAAAAGTAAAAATACAATACTCTTTACATAGCTCACAAATGAAATGAAATACTGGGGCATAAATTGAACAACATATAGAACTTGTAAGCTAAAAACCAGACAACATTGGTGAAAGAAATTAAGAAAGATCATGAATGGAGAGATGTATCATGTTCACAGATTGCAATACTCAAAATAGGAAAGATGTCAATTCTTAAAAGATACCAATTCTTTTAAGTGTGTTTCCTTTCAAAATATCAGCAATATTTTTGTAGATATAAAATATTAATAGAAAATGCATTCCAAAATTTATATGGAAAGGCAAAGAAAATAGCTAAAACAATTTTCAAAGAAAATAATAGAGATAAAGAAATCAGTCTTTAAGCTACAGTAATCAGACCAGAAATAAAGCCCAGAAATAGACTCACATAAATATGCCCAAATAATTTTTTACTAACATACAAAAGCAATTTAATTGAAGAAAGATAGCCTTTTCAACAAATGGTGCTGGACCACTTGGACTTTGGATTTCCATATGCAAAAAAAACCCCACACACACATACACACACACACACACACACACACACACAAACCCTCAAACTAACTCATATTTTATACAAAAATTGACTCAAAATGAATTACAGACTTAATGTGGAAAGTACAGCTATTAGAGTTTTAGAAAAATAGGAGGATAAATCTTTGGAATCTAGCTTTAGGCAAAGAGTTGATAGTCTTGAGAAGAAAGCCACATTCATAATAGAAACAATTAATAAATTAGATTTCATAATTTAAAAGTTTGCTCTGTGAAGACATTGTTAAGAAGAAAAAAAAAGACAAGCTACAGAATGTGAGAAAACATTTGCAGACCACATATGTGATACAGGACTAGTATCTATAATATAAAAAGAATTCTCAAAACTCAGTAGTACAAAGCAAACAATGAAACTAAAACATGGGCCAAAAAAGCGAGGATACATTTCAACAAAGAATACATACAAATGGCAAACAAGCACATAAAAAGATGTTCAACATCATTAGCCTTTAACGAATTGCAAATTATAACCACGATGAAATATCACTAAATACGTATAAGTATGGCTAAAATAAAACATAACAACATTGTCTTTCTGTACTTAGATTTTTTCACTTAGTAGAGTGTCTTCCAGTTTCATTCATGTTGTTACATATAAAGGGATTTTCTTCTTTTTAAAGCCTGAATGCTATTTCATTGTGCATAGAAATACGTGTGTGTGTGTGTGTGTGTGTGTGTTTATCCATTCATCCATTTGTCTGTCAATGGACATTTAGGTTAATGTCATATTTGTTTCTACTGTGAATAATGCTGTAATGAACATAGGAGTGAAAATATATTTTTGGAATACTGATTTCATCTTTCCTTTGGATATATACCCAAAAGTGGGACTGTTGGATCTTACAGTAAATCTCACTTCTACATAAAATCTGAAAAAGTTGGACTCATAGAAGCAGAGAGTACAATGGTGGTTGCCAGGGGCTGAAAGTGGGGGAAATGGAGAAATATTGGTCAAAGACACAATGTCTCAGTTATGCAGGATAAATAAATTCTAGAGATCTAATATATAGCAAGGTGTTTGTAAGAAATAATAATGTATTGTATATTGAAATTTGCTAAGAGACTAGATCTTAAATGTTCTCACCACACCCACACACACACAAATGGAATTATGTAAGGTAATGAATATGTTCATTAGCTTGGTAGTGGTACCTATATCAAAACATCACGTCGTATACTTTAAACGTATACAATTTTTATTTGTCAGTTATGCCTCAATAAATCTGAAAAAAGTAATGATAACATCAAATTCTAGTGAGGATAAAGAGAAACGGATTCACTCAGACATCATTGGTGGGAACGTAAAACAATACAGCCATTTTAGAAAACAGTTTGGCAGTTTTAACAATAATTAAACATGCAATTTTCATGTAACCCAACAATTTCACTCCTGGGTATGTATTCCAGAAAAATGAAGATGTGTGTTCCCACAAAAAAATGAACAAGAATGTTTATAGCAGATAATTTCTAATAGCCTCAAACTGGAACTAACACAGAAGTCATTGAACTAGTGAATGATTAAACAAACTGTGATACATCTATGCCAAGGGAATAGTACTTAGCAATAAAAGAAAATGAACTACACTGATACATGCAGCAGCCTGGATACATATCGAGATAAATATCCCAATGAAATAAAGTTGATGGCAAAAACTTACATGCTATGTGTTTCTATTTATAGTACTCTTGAAGTTACAAAAATATGAAAATGGAAAACAGATTAGTGGTTGTCAAGGGTTAAGGAGGGGGCAAGGCAGTAGGGAGTAGGTGTGACTATGAAGAGGCAACATGAGGAAGCTGGTGGTGACAGACATGTTCTGTATCTTGACTGTATCGATATCAATATCTTGGCACTGTATGATATGGCACTGCATTTTTGCAGTGTTATCACTCAGGGAAAACTCAATTGGGGTATATGGACTCTCTCTGCATTATTTCTTATAACTATATGTGAATCTACAATTATCTCAAAATAAAAATTTTATTTAAAAATCGTGTCTGTCAATGTTTTCTTGAAAATCAAATGTGACCATTTCTAGGAAAACTCTTTATAACTTGTAAAGCACAGATACATGTTAAGTTACATATATATGCACATATATATAACATAAAAGTTTTTTATATATATGTATATATAACATTAAGCTTTTTCTTTATAGGTATTTGAAACTGGTATTTCATTAGTCAATTGCACTCAACGCATTTTCAAGCATTTGTTTGCCAGGTTCTCCAATGTCCATGGAAAGAGAAATAGTTAATGAGGATGCAGGCCTGATTCTAATTATAATGAGAGATAGATAAAAACACTTCTGGGTTAACACACACAATGTGGCCTTTGTGCTTGAGGATGTTGCTGCCAACAAGATAATTAACTATCAGTGATGCAGCAGTGAATGGATTCCAAAATTGGCCTCAAAAGTGATGGCTGGAGATCACTGGCCAACTATTGCAAAGATTACATAAGAGAATGCTTATAAATTATTAAACTTAGTCCCAACTATATAGTAGATATACAACAAATATTCGTTGACCAAATGAATGCCAAACTGCTGGTATACAACAAATATTCATTGACCAAATGAATGCCAAACTACTAAATAAGTGGTAGCAGTTTGTACTGCAATTAAATCTGCACTAGAATGTCCTGCAGACACCTCAAATTTATCATGTTCCTCCCAGAATTGGCACCTCTGCCTCTGCAATCAAACCAGACACTTCTCTGGCATTCATTTTTTAACAAATGACACCAGCATCTACCGACATTAGTTCCATCATGCCAGCAAGCTTGAGGTAGTTCTAGACTCCTCTTCCACACCCAAACTGGAAATTTAGTACTTAGCATCTCCTTAATTGTCCACCTTCCCCACCCTCACTAACTCTGGCTTCCTTCCTTTGTCATTTCTCAACTGGGAAATTTCACATTGCCTCTGTCTTCAATGGTCAGAGTGACTCATCTTGGGGAAAGCTGCCCCAATCAGATCAAATCAAATATTTTTATGATAACATTAATAACCATTTATTGAGCTCCTACATTACTATACACTATGCTAAGCTCCTTTCATACACTAACTGTGAGGGTGGTTTAGAAGGTATTTTGATTGCCTTCCCAAGTGAATCTAATCCATTCCCACCCCTTAACCTCACATAATTTTCCTTCCTGGATTTCCTTCCATATTTTGTTCAAGTGTTTTTTCACTGTATATCCACATATCCTAGAAAAAGAGCCTCTTCCCTGAACATTTCAGAGGATAAATATTAATTAGTTTGGGCCAATCCTGCCGTTTTACTAGCTTTGACATCTGGAGGTTAAGACATGGCAATTCTGGCCAAATAAGAGGAAGTTTGCTGATAGTGGGTAAATAGGAGAAGAGTAGATTCTGACAGAATTTTGTTGCTCTTAACAAGAGATGTGTAACTTTCTTTTTTTTCTGTTCAAAAATATACTTGATTACTTAGAACAGTTATAGATTTACAGAAAAATGGAAAGACAGTACAAAGAGTTCCCATATACCTCCCAGCCACTGTCCCCTATAATTAATATCTTAACTTTCCCTTTGAGGTCTATTGACATGGCTGTATGAGGAGATGGTTGGATCCCCTGTAGCCACCTAGCAAACATGAAGGTAACACTGAGGGCGAACACCAACATAGCACAAGGAATGTGTTTACGGCCTCACAACTACAGTATAGCAGAGCTTGAATTCAAGCCCTATGTAATTCCAAGATTATGTTTTGATTATTCAATTCTTATCACACAATATTGCATTTATTCATCGTTTCACTATCTCCACTCCTAGACTGTAATTTCCTTACAGGTAAATTTTATACAGTTTAATGTGATTTCTTCCAGTACAAGAACCATATATTTTCATATGACTAGACATAATATTAGGGCAAGTAAACAGTATGCTTTAGAAATACTGCTTTATCTCCCTTAGCAGGGGACATTCTGGTGGTCCTCACGGATTTGATTCACTCTTTACCCCAAATAACAGACATAAGGTTTGTATGAGATTGACTACACCCCTAGCTCTAGCAATCACAATTGGCCCAAGTCAGTCAAGATAATTCTATCCTTTTTTCTGACATTTCTAGTTTGAGATCATAATATGATGAAGGATGATACAATCAATGTGAATTTTTAATTAGTGGTTGGGGTGAAAGTAATCTCCTCCACCTAGAAGTGAAGAAGGTCTGGAGCCCTAGAAATCACTGGCAGCTTTCTTCTTGCCATTCCTACATGAGGGAAGCCAGCTTAAGTATGAAGAAAACACACAGAAGAAGTAAAGCTAAGAGAATTGAAGGAAAATGAGACCTGATGACATTATGGACCTTTGGACCAAACTTAAAACCTGCCCAAATTCTGAACTTTTCAACTTCATGAGTCAATACGTTTCCTTATACTAATCAATCTGAATAGGGCTTTCTATAACATGCATATAAAGAGTCCTTACTGATACAATCTTAATTACTTTTTAAATTAAAATCTATTTTAGATAAAATATCATACTGCAAATATGTAAATATAGACTCCGGTCTGTATTATCTAGCAATAATAATAGCATTTGTTATACACGTTCCTTTTTAGTTATATCCTTGAAGCATTAAAATTGTATATCTAATATTACATTGTTTGGTATAAACCATTTAAGAATTTTAGAAAGTGGTCAAATGTGAATATTAACTTAAAAAAAGAGAAAATTTTGTCTACATATAATTAATTTGTTTCTAGGTGTCAGTCAAATCATGATTTGAGTATAAATACAAATCTGTCATATTAAAAAGAAACAAGACCAATGTTTCATTACAGCTAAGGTTGGGACTCTGAAATCATGACACTCCTATTCATCGTGTAAACTTAAATCATATAGCCCTTGGAGCACAGTTTCCTTCAATGAAGTATTTTGTGAAATGATCTATGTGTGTATATTATATATATGTATATATAATTTATGATTATGAGATTTATGTTTTCTTTATGAAGACACAAGTCTGAGCTTTTAAGATCTTGACATTACATTTGTTGAATGAATAAATATGGCAAAGATTTTTGGTAAGATTTCACAAGGAGTTCAAAAAGGCCTCAAAGTCAACCTGTTATATGGAGAATCTGCTTTTGGAAAAATTTATTTATTGGAGATGAAAAAGTGGAGAGGCAACTTAAATATTCTGGTTCAAAAATTGAAATCCATACGCCATATATCAAGTTAACAGGCAAAGAATAGAGAGAAAAGTGCAAAAACTCATTCTTTGACTATGATGTTGAAAGTGAGTTCAATAGCCATGAGACTGCTATTGAAGTGAGCGTCACAATGCTTTGAAACAAATGGAGTCTTCTATTTGTCTTTATAAAAACTTGCCTTGATTCTTAAGAGAGTTTTACAACCTTTTACAATAAAAACTTAACCATCAGGCAATAATATGACTACTTGGTCTTGTTCATAAGTTGTAGTTTAATGCTCTGATTCTTCCACTGGACTTTGCCCTTTTGATAAAGAATTAATGTTTGAACAAGTCTTCAAAAGGAATGGTGGGGCAAAAGAGAGGAAGGGGAGTGGTGGGAAATGAGAATAGAGTGGTAGCTAAGGCTGATACTAAAGAAGTTTATTCTATCAAGAAAACTCTAGTGTGCCTCTGAAGGAACCTAAGCAAAGGAGAGCTTGGTTTTTAGGTTTAATTATTCCCTTAGTGGAGCTTGGCACAGTCCTAAAAGAGATTTCTCTTCCTCCCTGAACTTCTCCTTACTCCCATGCGGCCTAGTTTACTCACTATCTCCTGTATCCAGTCCTTACCACCAATCATGGGTGCTCCATGCTTTCTCACAGGCCAGGGATCTCCAAAGATTTTTGGTTGTATGCCTTTATCAGTTTAAAAAAAGTGAAAATACAAAAATTTTTCTCTCATATAAAATGAGATCTTTATGGACAATATGGTGGCTCCATGTTGTCATAAGCTCCTTATATCTTTCTGTCCCCCTATCTCTCATGTGGCTTCTAGCTTCAAAGTGAGAAGATGGCAATCAGACCCAAGAAGGGAAAAAAGGAAGGATCCTATTTCTGTGTTCTCCCATTTTAAGGAGACTTCCCAGAGGTTCCATCCAATAACTTCTAATTGTTCAGAATCTAATTATTTGACCATAACACAGTTGTAAAGAAGACTGGGGAATATAATATTTCAGCCGGGCACACTACCACACCCAGCAAACATCACAGAAGAAGAGAATGCTGTTTCTGCCATTTGCTTTTGCTTCAGAATCTTGTTTTTTCTATTAATCGTCAAAGCAGCCACAATTCTTTGCTAAAATATCCTTAAGAATATATTATTTCCTCTATGCACATCTTTCCTTTTAACAATCTCCAAAATGTATTGCTTCAGGCATTGCTGTATCATGAAGGAAATTTAACGAATAACATAAGCTGAGATGAGTTAACACATCTATATTTTTATTCAGCTGGCAAATCACCTTCCTGCATGGTGTGATGTGCTCTAACAATCGTCTCGTTTGTATCTCCAGCAATGTATTCTATGTATTTTTGAGTAAGTTTACTGACAAATGCTTTTTAATTTGTTGCTACATTGTATCTTGATGTTATTTCAGCCATTTTTAATATGCCATGAAAAAAACCATTTATAATTATTGCATGTCATTTTGTATTCAATTATTATGAATTAAACTTCACTAGATTTCTTGGATGTTTTGCTTTTAGTTATCCAGTTAATCATGATGTCTTCATACTAATATTACCTATAAATTCAAGCTGCTTCTCTTTAGGAAATTTTGGTGTCTTGCTGCAGATCTGAACTTCATGTTATGGACATGACACAGACCTGTGCCTTAAACTATTCATATCAGTTCTGTTTAATAGCCATTTAATGCAAACTATGGTTGTAATTTAAAAATTTCTAGCAGCCACATTAAAAAGTATAAAAAGAAACATAAGATTAATTTTAATAATATACAACCTAATATATCCAAAACATTAAAATTTCAAAACAAAATCAATAAAAAATTTAGAGACATTTTAATTTTCTTGTACTGTCTTTGATTTTCATTTTATATTTTACATTTACAGTACATGTTAATTCAGACAAGTCACATTTGAAGTACTCAATAGCTGCCTGTGATGAATGGCAATGGTATTGGTCAGCACAGGCCCAGATCTTACCACATCTATCTATACCCTGAAGATGGGGAGATGGGTCTTGTGACTCAAGATCAGTTCCTAAAATTCCATATCCCAAATAACCCCTTTAGGGATTAAGTTGTTTCTTCACTGTAACGTGTGATAGCGGCAATGATATTTGGTCATTTGACTCAACTCCTCCCCCTCCATTGCTCTCAGTGGTCTTACAATTTCATTAGCGGATATGACCTGGCTTGACTTCCTAGAATTCCTAAGGTGTATATGCAAATACTACCTCACAGAAACACATACTTTGCATACCTTCAATAATATTTAACCCAGAAACACCTTTTGTCCTTCACTGAGTACAACATTCCTTTGTTCTCTCTTATACTAAACGTCAACTCCTGTCCTTTATACCTAGCTCATGCCATGTACATTTTGTAACTCAGATTTCCCAATCAAAGACCATTAGCTTCTATATTATTCCTTAGGAAACTTCAGGCTACAAGTAACAAAAAAACCTTATACATACTGTCTTCAAACACAATAAACTGCACTAGTGCACACAACTAGAAGAACACAGACAGGGTAGGTATCATGTATGGCTGAAAAATGGTTTCAGGCACTGTCTTAGATTGGGGTTCCCAAGAAGTAGCATCTGGGACAGGGATTTGGGTCTATGTAGTTTGTGGAGGAAAAACCCTCAGGAGAAAGGAAGTGAGGAAAATAGGATGAGGCAGATGAGGAGCGAAGCAGAGATGTGATTTCAGCTGGAGTTGGCTTCTGCCTAATCCCACAGGGAACTCCGGACAGGAATTACGCC
Source organism: Hylobates moloch (assembly GCF_009828535.3). Taxonomy (NCBI): domain Eukaryota; kingdom Metazoa; phylum Chordata; class Mammalia; order Primates; family Hylobatidae; genus Hylobates; species Hylobates moloch. The sequence continues at coordinate 98,803,812 of NW_026652283.1, forward strand.
ACAAAGTCAGTCCCACCTTGAAGCAGGAAGGTGGTCTTCTGTACCCCTATGGCGGTCAGTCATTCGCTGAGGGTTATTTCAGGGATGAAAGAGGTGCATAACTTCCAGCAGAGGGGAGTCCAGCTTCTCATCTGAAGGGAGAAATTCTTAGGAGGAAAGGACAGCTATTAGCAGTGGCATGCTTTAGTTGATAAGGAGATCAGAGCACGGCACCCGCAGCATCCCATACAGCTGCGTTTTTTTGTAGTTCTCTTGGACATGTCCTCCTCTGGGTATGGATTTTATCTTCAGCATTTCCCCTCTCCCCTGGAAAACCTGCTTTTCTTTTGCAGATCCTGGGGGAGTCAGAGTGTTAAATTTCCTATGAGTTCACCAGGCGCAGTCGCTCACTCCTCTAATCCCAGCACTTCGGGAGGCTAAGGCGGGCAGATCACATGTGGCCGGGAGTTAGAGGCCAGCCTGGCCAACATGGCGAAATGCCATCTCTACTAAAAATACAAAAATTAGCTGAGCGTAGTGGCACCTGCCTGTAATCCTAGCTACTTGGGAGGCTGAGGCAGGAGAATCCTCTGAACCCGGGAGGCGGAAGTTGCAGTGAGCTGAGATCTACCACTGCCCTCCAGCCTGGGTGACTCTTCTCGCAAAAAGAAAACAAAAATTCCTATGAGTCTCTCAAAAGAGTTAGAAAAACCTTCTCAGAAGGCCCCAACAAACTTCCTCTTGCTTCTTGGCCAAAATGTGGTCATATCATCATTCCTGAAGCTTTCTTTAGTAAGGAGGATGGGATTAAATGTTGACCCATCAGTTTCACACCTTGGTATAAGATCAGCTCCCACCAAGGGAGAAGTGGAATATGGTGTCAGCCTCAAGGTACACAACTCACAGAGAGAAAGTCTGAGAAACTAATTTGCGTTGAGATATAAACAATTGTTAATGGTTTCTAGGAAGGCTCTCTGTCAGGAATTTTTATCTCTTATAAGGCAAAAAGGAGAGGATTTAGCCAAAGAATATTTTCACATAATCTATTGTCACATAGAACAAATGTGAGTTGTTACCTCTTTATTTTTCTAACAACTTAGTAAAAAGAAACATAAGAAGTTGCATTATATATAAGTATACACACACGTATGAGCAAGTTTTATAGTTGATGAGCTGAAACTGTCAGTGGTTACCAGATCTTCTTAATATAAGAAAGTGTATACTTATATATCTGTGTGTATTTTTATTTTCCATTCACTCTATAAAGTGAAGCAGATTGCATCATGAATTAGAAATCCTGTTGTTTTGTTGTTGTTGTTGTTTTTGGTGGTGGTATTTTTAACATAGGATCTCATTCTGTTGCCTAGGCTGGATTGCAGTAGCAGGATCATAGCTCACTGTAACCTCAAACTCCTGGGCTCAAGCAATCCTCCCACCTTAGCCTCCTAAGTAGCTAGGACTACGGGTGTGTGCCACCAGATCTGGCTACGTTTTTAAAAATGTTTTCTCACTATGTTGCGTAGACCAGTCTCGAACTCTTGGCCTCAAGCAGTCCTCCTGCCTTGGCCTCCCAAAATGTTGGACATACAGGCAAGACTCACCACACCCTGCCACAGAAATCCTGGGTTTTGTCCTCAGCTGCACCACTTACTAGCTGTTGTGATTCTAGCAAACTAATTTAACCTCTCTGAATTTCACTTTGTTTATTTACAAAATAAGGAAAAAGATTTATCCTGCTTAGAGAACGGTATTGTGACACAATGAGTTGATGAATGTCAAAGTGCCTTACAAAGTATATGTTCACATATTTTATGATTTATTTATTACAGTATTATTACAATGGGGAATTGATTTATGGCAATATGATCTATAACATTTTTGGAACTCCAATAATATTCCAGGTATTGGGCCTGATGCTTTCAATCATAGTATCTATGTGTCTTCTTGAATCTCAGGGCTAGACATGCACTGACCCAGAGAGCATGGTAAAAATGATGCCATGTGATTTTCAAGGCTAGGTTATTAAAAACTGTTCAGCTTCCACCTTCTTTGCTGAAACACTCATTGTAGGCATTCTGAGCTCTACATAAGAAGTCTGACCACCCTGACGTGTCCATGATGGAGAGGCCTGGAGGAGAAATCACAGAGAGAAGCCCTGAGACTACATTGAGAGAGATGCCAATGAGCTTTAGCCATGAGTCATTCTGGCCCAGGTATCAGACCTGAAAGTGAAGAAGTCTCCAGAGAATTCTAGCCTCCAGCCATTCAGCTCAACCTCAGCCATTTGAGTCTTCTAAGCAGAGGTTCCAGACATTGTGGAGTACAGTCAAGCCATGTTGACTATGTCATCTGAACTCCTGACACAAAAAATTCATGAGCATAACATACTCATTGTTACACCAAGTTTTGGAGTGGTTTGTTTTGCAATAATAAATAATCAAAACAGTTTATTAGTAAAGTGTTTTGATTAGTAAACCATAAAACTCTGCATCATCTCTGTCAACTGAAGAATGATGACGTTCATAAATTTGGAAAGGAGAGCATTATTTCTCATAAAGGTTGCAATCTGCAGGCTGGCCATCTTACAGGGAAGCCTCACTTCTGGCAAAAGATGAGAGCAAGCACTTTGAGGGAGAGGTAAAGGCAACAGGAATTTATGCTGAGCATAGTGGCTGAATTTACACAGTCAATAAGCTACAGGAGAAGTCATGAATATTTCATGAAAGCAGAAACAAGGGCATGCACAACTGAGCTTCATGCCTCTTCATGGGTTGCATGTTCAAAAAACGGCAGCCTTAGCATGATCCTCGGGCCAGGGTGTGGTGGGGTTGGCCCTCTGACACCAAAAGGTGAAGCAGAGGACACGAACAGCATCACTGTCCATCCTCTGTGAGCCAGCCAAAACCAGTCTGGAGATGGTGGTCAGTTTTTAGGAAGGGATGCATTGTGAAACTGGTGAGCTGTCATGTTGAAACCACAAAGAGGGAGGGGGAGTCCAGTTGCAGCCTCAGATGACTAGCTAAAGGCAATAAAGGAATGAATCCTTTATTGCTAGTTTTCCAGAGTTTGTTTCTGCTTACTTCTTAGGAAAGAATTCTGGTTAAAGTTTAACAAAGAAGGGGCACACTGAGGCATATCCAACCTCTGGTCCTGTTATAGCCAGGAACACAGTTTTGAAGGTTTCTAGAGTTGCGCTGGCCAAGAGGGAGTCTGTATAGTGGGTTGGGGGGTGGGGGATCTTATTTTGATTTCTCATCTCAATTTTTATAGATGGAAACTGGGAGTGAGAGAGCTTAAGTAACTTTTAGTCTTACTATTGATAATGGTAGATCCAAGATAGTAACTCAGGTCTGCCTTAAGGGAGAATCTGTTTTTCTAACCATAGTGGGACTGACCTCTGGGGGACGTGCATGGTCAGCCTGCTGAGTCCACAGGATGAAGAGGCAGAAGGAGAAACGTATTTTTGCTTTGGTGTATGGAGTTGCCTTGGCCAAGTGGGAGTCAGTTCAGTGGGTTGGGGGGTGGGGGATCTTATTTTTATTTCTTATCTCAATTTTTATAGATGGAAACTGAGAGTGAGAGAGCTTAAGTAACTTTTAGTCTTGGTATTGATAATGGTAGATCCAGGATAGTAACTAGTGTCTGCCTTAAGGCAGAATCTATGTTCTTCTAACCACAGTGGGACCAACATCTGTGTGACATGCTTGGCCAGCCGGCTGAGTCCACAGGATGAAGAGGCAGAAGGAGAAGTGTGTTTTTGCTTTGTTGTATGTTTGTCTCCAGGATGTGTGCTGGATGATTATCCAAGGAGCCCTCTGAATTTGTTATTATCTGCTTCAGACATCTTAATTAAATGCTTTAGAGGCCTCTACCATACAATCAAAACTCTAAGCACTCTTCTCCCTATGAAAAAAAAAAGTAAACAAAAATTCCTGTCCGCTGTTAAGATTCCAGCTATTGATTTCTGCTCATTTTTAACTTACTTTCTCTCTGAGAGTGCAAGTCCCCCAACAAGAGAAGAATAAATAAGATCAAGTCAGTGCCACCTGGGTGAAAGAGGAGGAGGGGGTTAGAACACCCTGATAAGGGTCTGAGTTGATGGTTCAATAGGAGAAGGGTTAGGAGACTTGAAGTTAAAACTTGTTTGAACTTGCAAGACCCTTTTTTGAAACTCCAGGAGAAGGCCTTTCATTTCACAGTGAACCTTGCTCCACATATACTCTCACAGTAAGAATAAGAAAAATGAAATTTAAGAGAGAGAAAACAAGAAAGCAAAAGGATGTCAAATATTGAATATTTCATTAACTTTTTAAACAGAAAAATAATTTTCTCCCTCAATTTTATTAAATAAAGGGACTGGCCCAGAGATCCCATGTGATATATTTGAGGTGGCAGATAACTTACGGAGGCAGCGCCTGGAGAAGAAGCCTCAATTCTGTCTCTTGCTTTCACACTGTATTGTCCATATTTACTTTTATCCCATGCAATTGCTACGAGTAATATCTGTGTAGCGTAAGGTCTGGCCACTTGTTTCTGTGAGGCTATATTTAGAATAAGAGCAGCCAACAGATTATTAGAGAAAGTGAGAAGTGGAGAAAGAGGGAATGCAGTCTGTTCGAAAGCTGAGACATATGTATCATCTTAGCAGGTATAACTATCGAGTACCTAAATAATCTATGCAGGACTTCCATTAGGTGATTTACATATTTAATCTTCACAAAAAGTCTCTGAGGCCAGTCTTCTTATCTCTATATTTATATGAAGCATTGACTTTTAAAGAAGTTATATTACCTTGGAAGTGGATAAGATGAATACCAGTTCATCTTACCCCAGTTTATGTTTATTCCACTCTGCCAGTATTTCTCATGGTATGTACAATGTGATTTTAGTAGACATGATATATTCCAATATTTATGTGCTTATTTTAGTGCACATTGAAAAATGTAATAGGCACATAAAACCTTAATATTCATGGATATTCTTTCTTACAACAGGGATAAGGTATGTATTTAAGGTATTTTTTTTTAAATAGAAATAGAGCAAAAATATTTACTAAATAATCATATATAAAAAATGAAGTGGCATGCAGTGATTAATGTTTGGGGAACTAGACTATTCTGGGTTGTCTTCATTTCATTGATTGATTATTTGAGAATTTTGAAAGAATTTGTTCAGATTTACTGATAAAACACAAGTTAAGTTTTGATTTTACAGTGATATCAATAATGTTAGATTAGAATATGCTCTTAAAGAAAAGGTACTATTCCTTTTAAATGTATCTGTTTAATTTAGTAGGAATGTAAAGTTCATGTATTCGTGATCACAGATGAAAGCACCATACTTTTATTCATGCATTTATTCATGTATTCAATGAAATTTATTGAGTACCTGAAATTTAGTAGAAATTAATTACACACATCCCATATTTTGTAGGGTCTCATGTCTCCTAAGAAAGTCAGTCATCTTAACATTTATTCATGACATAGTTATTTGTGGACAAAGTGCTATGGGATCAACCAAGGAGAGAATTACTCTCTACCTGTCTAGGAATGGGGTCTCTGGGAAAACAACACAGTGCAAAGAATTTTATTGTAGGTAATAAGCTGGCACTAAATTCAGTCTGGATCCAGGACAGTTGAAAACCTGCGACCTGCATCTGACAAATCATGGGATTATAGTTTGGGGTTAAGATAGTGCTTAACATTATAAAAGATCTAGCATAATTTATACCCAGAGCTGATTCTATCTTACTTAACAGCACACTTCTTTATAAGATAAAATTATTTTCAATATCAACCCTCAATAAAAGAAATAACAATAAAACTGGCCAGAAAGGAAATACAGTGTAATAGATTAATATTTTTAATTATTTTAATGAATTCTTTGAACAAAGGGGAATAGGTATACCATCATACTGGTCACTGATACTAATGAAAAATTACATTAGTTCGGTTTTGAGGCTTAACTTCTGTCATTGTTGATGACTTCATCAAAATTAATCTTCTTCATCATATTCCTGCAGAAAAAATAGTCTAGCTAGGGTTTTTAACCTATTTCATTCACAGTTGATCAAATAATACATTTTATTAATTTCATTTCAGAAAATTTCTTTAACATGAAGCAAAATATACAAAGTAGTTATGTAAAGTCTTAAACATAAGGATAAATTTGTCAGAGATGATAAAAATTCCATTTTATAATAAATTTCAGAAAATGCAACTACCCATATATTTGTTTCTTCTTCAATGGTGTAATTGGTTCTAAAGCCTCTAAATGTTTCTGCTCTTGAATTGTAAACAGAAATTAAAACACAACAGAATGACATATTAAAGTCACCTAAATTATGTTTCTTGTCTTTACAATCACTGTGCTATCATTGTTTATTTCAAAGCTACTGCTTAAACACAGGAATATGGAGCACAGTAGGAGTCAGAAACAGAACTCTAGCCTGAAGCAAGCTCAAAGGATTTCAAAGTGTTCCAGACTTCCTCTCAAAGTGAATTTATATAGCTGAGTCTAGGTATTCTGGGTCAAGCTGTCTAACCAAGGATTCTCTCAATTTTCATGTAGAATATAAAATTTACTAATGTAGAAATTATAAAATATGCTAACTTGCTACTTATATATTGCGTTCGTTTGAATGTGTCTCTCCCAAAATTATGTGTTGGAAACTTAATCCCCAATGCAACAGTATTAGGAGGTAGGGCCTAATGAGAGGTGATTAGGCCTTGAGGGTAGAGTGAATGGATTAAAACCTGTATTATTACAAGAGTGCATTTATTATCATGTAAGTGCCTTCATCATAAAAGTGAGAATTTGGACCCCTTTTACTCTTTCTCTCACCCTCTCTTTGCCCTTCTGCTATGGAATGACATAGAAAGAAGGTCCTTGCAAGATACTGGCCCCTTGATCTTGGATTTTCCAGCCTACAGAACCATGAGCCAATAAATTTTTGTTCATTATACATTACCCAGTCTGTGGTATTCTATTATAGCATCACAAAATGGACAAAGAAAATTGGTACTAGTGAAGTGTGGTGTTGCCATATCAAATACGTGAAAATGTGGAAACCTCTTTGGAATTGGTAATGGGCAGCGGTTGAAAGAATTTGGAGGAACAGGCAAGAAAAACCCTGTATTGCCATAAACAGATCATTAAGAGTGATTCTGGTAAGGTTTCAGAAGAGAATTGTAGTAAAAATACGAAACTTTTAGACATTACTTTAGGAGTCAAATGATTTTCAATCTGGCCCTGTGGTAGAAAATGAAAGAATAATTTCAGGAGGGAAACCAAGGGTATAGGCAAGAGACCATTTGGTAAGGAGATTAGTATAGATAGAATGAAGTCAGAGGCTAGCCATGAGACACTGGAAGAATGACCCTGAAGCCACTTTGGAGATTAATGGTACTGCCTTTTCTGCCTCTTATATCACAGGCAACAAGTTTAATTTTCAATATAATAGTGTTGAAATGTGGATCCTAATAAGGAGTGATTAGGCCATAAGGGGAAAGTAAATAGATTAATACCATTATGGCAAAAGTGAGTTCATTATTGTGGGAATGGGTTTGTTATAGAAGGAAGAGTTTGGTACCCTTTTACTCTCTCTCTCGGCCTCTCTTTGTCCTTTTGCTATGGAACAATATAACATGAAGGCTTTTGCAAGATGCCAGCCCATTGATCTCGGACTGCCCAGCCTTCAAAACCGTGATCCAATATGTTTCTGTTCAATATCAATTACCCAGTCTGTGGTGTCCTTTTCAGCTGCACAAAAAATGATGCACACACACACACACACACACACACACACACACACGGATATATATGGTTAAAATTCAACTATAACCACAGCAATTGGTTAGGTCTTAAACCAACAACATATTTTAATTTTTACAGAGGAACATCTTTACGTCATTGACATTATTCAGATTTGCTAGTGTATAGTATTTTTAAAATTATTATTTTAAAACATTTTTGTGGGTACATAGTAGGTATATATATTTATGGGGTACATGAGATGTTTTGATACAGGCATGCAATGTGAAATAACAACATCATGGAGAATGGAGTGTCCATCTTCTCAAGCATTTATTCTTTGAGTTACAAACAATCCACTACCTTCTTTAAGTTACTTTCAAATATACAATTATATTATTATTGATTATAGACACCGTATTGTGCTTTCAAATGGTATGTCTTATTCTTCCTATCCTTTGATATCCATTAACCATCACCACCTCCCCCTCAACCCCCTACTATAATTCCCAGCCTCTGGTAACCATTCTTCTACTCTCTATGTCCATGAGTTCAATTGATTTTATTTTTAGATCCCACCAATAAGAGAGAACATGTGATGTTTGTCTTTCTGTGCCTGGCTTATTTCACTTAACATAATGATCTCCAGTTCCATTCATGTTGTTGTAATGACAAAAATCTCATTATTTTTATGGCTGAATAGTACTCCATCATATATATGTACATTTTCTTTATCCATTCATCTATTGATGGACATTTAGGTTTCTTCCCTATCTTAGCTATTGTAAACAGGCTGCAACAAACATGAGAGTGCAGATATCTCTTTGATATACTGACTTCCTTTCTTTTGGGTATATACCCAGCAGTGGGATTGCTGGATCATATAGTAGCTCTATTTTTTGTTTTTTGAGAAACTTCCAAACTGTTCTCCATAGTGGTTGCACTAATTCACATTCCCACTAACGGTGTACAAGGGTTCCCTTTCCTACACATCCTCACCAGTGTTTGTTATTGCCTATGTTTTGGATATAAGCCACTTTTACTATGTGCGTATGTAACTGGAGTGGGATAGTATCTCATTGTAGTTTTGATTTGCATTTGTCTGATGACCAAGGATGTTGAGCACCTTTTCATAGGCCTGTTTGCTATTTGTATGTTTTCTTATGAGAAATGTCTATTTAAATATTTTGACTATTTTTTGATTGATTATTAGATTTTTTTTCTATAGAGTTATTTGAGCTTCTTGTATATTCTAGTTATTGACTCCTTGTCAGAGGGGTGATTTGCAAATATTTTCTCCCATTTTGTGGGTTATCTCTTCACTTTATTGATTGTATCCTTTTCTGTGAAAAAGCTTTTTAACTTGATGTGATCTCATTTGTCTAATTTTGCTTTGATTGCTTGTGCTTGTGGGATACTGCTCAAAAAATCTTTGCCCATTGTCGGGACCAATCTACAGGACCATTGTCCTGGAGATTTTCCCCAAAGTTTGCTTGTAGTAGTTTCATAATTTGAAGTATTACATTTATGTATTTAACCCATTTGATTTGATTTTTGTTTATGGCAAGAGATAGAAATCTAGTTTCATTCTGTTTTCATATGGCTATCCAGTTTTCCCAGAACCATTTGTTGAAGAGACTGTCTTTTCCTCAGTCTATGTTCTTGGCACCTTTGTCAAAAATGAGTTCACTGTAGGTGTGTGGATTTGTCTCTGGTTCTCTATTTTAATCCATTGGTCTATGCATCTGTTTTTATGCCAGTACTATGCTGTTTTTGTTAGTATAGCTCTATAGTATAGTTTGAAGTCAGGTAATGTGATTCCTCCAGTTTTGTTCTTTTTGCTTAGGATAGCTTTGGCTATCCTGAGTCTTTTGTAATTCATTTATACATTTTAGAATTGTTTTTTCTATTTCTGTGAAGAATGTCATTGATATTTTGATAGGGATTGCATCGAATCTGTCGATTGCTTTGGGTGGTAAGGACAAGTTAACAGTATTGATTCTTCCAATCCATAAACATGGAATATATTTCCATTTTTTAGTATCCTCTTCAAGTTCCTTCATCAGTGTTTTATAGTTTTCATTATAGAGATTTCACTTATTTGGTTAATTCCTATGTCTTAAATTTTATGTGTGGTTATTGTAAATGAAATTATTTTTTAAATTTCTTTTCGACATTGTTCACTGTTGCCATATAGAAATGCTGTTCATTTCTGTATGTTAATTTTGTATCTTACAACTTTACTGAATTCGCTTATCAATTCTAATAATTTTCTTGTGGAGTCTTTAGGTTTTTTCAAATATAAGATCATATAATCTGCAAATAAGGATAATTTGACTTCTTCCTTCCAATTTGGATGGCTTTTACATCTTTCTATCATCTGATTGCTCTAGCTAGGACTTCCAGTACTATGCTGAATTGCAGTAATGACAGTGGGAGTCTTTGTCATGTTCCAGATCTTAGAGGAAAGACTTTCAGTTTTTCCTCATTCGGTATGATACTAGCTGTGGGTCTGTTGTACATAGCTTTTATTATGTTGAGGTATGTTTCTTCTATCCAGTTTTTTAGGGGTTTTTTTTCGTGAAGGGATGTTAAATTTTGTCAAATGCTTTTTTCAGCATCAATTGAAATAATCATATGGTTTTTATCTTTCATTCGGTTGATATGATGTATCACATTGATTGATCTGCATATGTTAAACTATCTTGCATCCCAGGGATAAATCCCACTTGGTCATGATGAATGATCTTTCTAATATATTGTTGAAATTGGTTTGCTAGTATTTTGTTGAGGATTTTTGTGTCAACATTCAACAGCGATATTGGCTTGTGGTTTTCTTTTTGTGGTGTGTCTTTGTCTGATTTGGGTATTGGGGTAATACTGGCCTCATAGAATGAGTTTGGAAGTATTCCCTCATCCTCTGTTTTTCAGAATAGTTTGAGTAGGATTGCTATTTATTCTTCTTTAAATGTTTGCAAGAATTTAGTAGTGAAGCCATCAAGTTTTGGGCTTTTCTTTACTAGAAGACTTTTTATTATAGCTTTGATCTTGTTACTTATTATTGATCTGTTCATGTTTCAGATTTCTTCCAGGTTTAATCTTGGTAGGTTGTGTGTATCTAGGAATTTGTCACTTTCTTATAGATTTTACAATGTATTGGCATATAGTTGCTTATAGTATCCACTAATGGTCTTTTGCATTTTTGCAGTATCAGTTACAATGTCTCCTTTTTCATTTCCGATTTTATTTATTTGGATCTCTTTTTTTTTTCTTAGTCTGGCTAAAGGTTTGTCAATTTTGTTTAACTTTTCAAAAGAAAACCTTTTTGTTTCATTGATATTTTGTATTGTCTCTTTCATTTCAATTTCATTTATTTCTATTTTGATTTTTATTATTTTTTTTCTTCTAGAATTTTGGTTTTGGTTTGCTCTTGCTTTTCTAGTTCTTTAATACGAATTGTTAAATTGTTTATTTAAAATTTTTATTCTGTTTTGATGTAGGGACTTATAACTATAAACTTCCTTCATAGTATTGCTTTTGCTATATCCCATAGGTTTTGATGTGTTGTGTTTCCATTATCATTTGTTTTAAGAAATTTTCACTTTCCTTCTTAATTTCTTTATTGACCCACTGGTCATTCAGGAACATATTGTCTAGTTTCCATGTATTTGTATAGTTTCTTAAATTCCTCTTTTTAGAAATTTCTAGTTTTATTTCAATGTGGTAAGAGAAGATGCTTGATATTATTTCAATTTTTCGAATGTTTTATTACTTGTTTTGTGACCTAACATATGGTCTATCATTGAAAATAACCCATATGCGGAGGATAAAAAATATATATCCTGCAGCTCTTAAATGAAATGTTCTGTAAGTATCTATTAGATCCATTGGTCTATAGTGCAGGTTGAGTCTGATGTTTGTTTTTTGATTTTCTTTTGGGAACATCTGTCAAATGCTGAAAGTAGGGTGAACACTCCAGTTATTATTGTACTGGGGTCTATCTCTCACTTTAGCTCTAATAATATATGCTTTATATATCTGATGCTCCCATGTTGGGTGCATATATATTAAAATTGGTATATCTTCTTGATGAATTGACCCCTTTATCATTAAATAGTGACCTTCTTTGTCTGTTTTTATGCTTGTTGTCTTGAAATTTATTTTGCCTGATGTAAGCAAAGTGACTCCTGCTCTTTTTTGGTTTTCATTGGCATGGAATATTTTTTCCATCTTTTGATTTTCAGTCTCTTTGTGTCTTTATAAGTGAAGCATGTTTCTTGTAGACAAAAGATAAATGGGTCTTGCCTTTTCATTCATTCAGCCAGTCTTTACTTTCTGCTTGGAGAGTTTAGTCCATTTTCTTTCAATGTGATTATTAGTAAGTAGGTACTTACTCTTGCCATTTTGTTATTTGTTTTTCTGTTGTTTTGTAGTCTTTTCTTCTTCTTCTTTTTTTTTAATTCCTGTCTTCCTCTAATGAAGATGATTTTCTCTGGGGATATGATTTAGTTTCTTGCTTTTTATTTTTTGTGTGTCCATTGTATTTTTTGGTTTGCTATTACCAGGAGGCTTACAAATACTATCTTATAACTTGTTATTTTAACCTGATAACAACTTAACCATCTTAACACAAACAAACCAACAGGCAAAAAGAAAACTAATACTGATTGACCTTAATTTCATCTTCCCACTTCTTAACTTTGGTATTGTTTGATTTTTGTTGATGCCATTGATATCTTATTGTACTTACTATGTCTTGAAAAGTTGTTGTAGTTATTATTTTGATTGGTTCATCATTTAGTCTTCCTACTTAGGATAAGTACATACCACAGTTACAGTGTTATAATATTCTGTGTTTTTCTGTGTACTTACAATTGCCTGTATGTTTTCTAGCTTCAGGTGATTATTTATTGCTCATTAATGCCCTTTTCTTCTTTATTGAAGTATTCTCTTTAATTCTTGTAGGACAGGTCTGGTATTAATGAAATCCCTTAGCTTTTGTTTGCTTGGGAAAGTCATAATTTCTCCTTCATGATTAAAGAATATTTTCACTGTATATACTATTATAGGGTAAAAGATTTTCAGCACTTCAAATATGTCATGCCACTCTCTCTTATTCTATAAGGTTTCCACTGCAAAGTCTGCTTCCAGACGTATTGAAGCTCTATTGTATGCTATTTGTTTCTTTTCTCTTGTTACTGTTAGGATCCTTTCTTCATCCTTGACTTTTGGGAGTTAGATTATTAAATGCCTTGAGGTAGTCTTCTTTGAGTGAAATCTGCTTGGTTTCCTATAACGTTCTTGTAGTTGAATATTCATATCTTTCTCTGGGTTTGGGAAGTTCTCTGTTACTATCTCTTTGAATAAACTTTCTACTGCTATCTCTTACTCTACCTCCTGTTAAAGGACAATAACTCTTAGATTTGCCTTTTTGAGCCTATTTTCTAGATCCTGTAGGTGGGTGTCATTGTTTTTATTCTTTTTTCTTTTGTCTCCTCTGTGTATTTTCAAACAGCCTGTCTTTAAGCTCACTATTTCTTCTGCTTGCTCCATTCTGCTGTTAAAGAACTCTGATGTATTTTTGAGTATACTAATTGCATTTTAGAGCTCCGAAATTTCTGCTTGATTCTTTTAAATTATTTCAATCTCTTTGTTAAATTTATCTGATAGGATTCTGAATTCCTTTTCTTCATTATCTTGAGTTTCTTTGAGTTTCCTCAACACAACTATTTTAAATTCCCTTTCTGAAAGGTCACATATCTCTGTTTCTCTAGGATTGGTCCCTGGTACGTTATTTAGTTCATCTGATGATGTCATGTTTTTCTGGATGATGTTGATGCTAGTAGATGTTCTCTGGTGTTGGTGCATTGAAGAGTTACATGTTTACTGTAGTCTTCACTGTCTGGGTTTATTTGTAGCATCCCTTCTTGGGAAGGATTTCCAGATATTTGAAAGGACTTGAGTGTTGTGACCTAAGCTGTTTGTGTTTTGGGGGGCACCCCAAGCAAAATACCACTGTGGTTCTTGCAGACTTGTAGAGCTATCGCCTTGATGGTCTTGGACAAGATCTGGGGGAATTCTCTGCATTACCAGGCAGAGACTCTTGGTCTCATTCCTTAGTTTCTCTCAAGCATACGAAGACTCTCTTTCTCTGTTCTGAGCCACCGAAAGCTGGGAGTGTCCTATCCTGCTGTGGCAGACCAGTCTCAAGATGTAAAACAAATTTCTCCTCACTCTTCTCTCTCTTCTCCTGAAGTAGAAGAAAGGGGTTTCTTTGGGAGCCATGAAACATGCAGCCTGGAGCTAGAGGAGGGGTGATGCCAGTTCTATCTTGACTGCCCAGCTGGTGGTGTCTCAATATGTCACATGCCTCCCCAGTCCCCTTTCTTTGGGCCTAGTGCAGCCCTAGTAGTCACCTGTGATTTGCAATCCTTATAACCGAGACTACCTTTGAAGTTTACTTCAAGACTGAGAGCACTTTGGCCCTCAGTGGTGAGGTTTTTGGTCACTCAAGTTCCGACTGCAGGGATCCGCAATTCCTCTCTGGCCTGGGCTGGTTTAAATGCTCCCTCTATGGGTGGGTGTCAGCTGAGTTTGATCTGGTTTTTCTTTCTGCTCTAACAGGAGAGCACTGAGTTCACTATCTCACTATTTTTGCGTTCTCCCTCCCTCAGTGCCCAGAGATGTTCTTTATATCATGCTGCTACTGTGGGGGATAGTGGAGGGGTGGCCTTGGTGATTCAGGACTGTTTTTTCTATCTCTTTAGTGCTTCTTCCAGTGATACAAAGTTTAAATCACGTGCTATGAGTGCTCATCTAATTTTTGGTGCTTATGAAAGTGTTTTTCTGTGAAGATAAGTTGTTAACTTGGTGTTAATGCCTGAGGTTGGGGGGAGCAATCAGGGGAGCTCTCTATTCCATCTTGGTCTGCCTCCCCACTAATGTATAGTGTTAATAAAGTAGACTGACTTTAATTAGTTTTATCATTGCTTTACCATTTGCTATATGCACTATGTCTATCTTATTGACTACATGTGAGGCTGACAACTTTGGCAGCCCCAGCCTTGGAATGCCACTCTTCTTGGAAAATCTGAGTTAGAGGGTAGAGCTAAATCATCTCTAATCAGGAACTGGGAAATAGGCTTTATCTTTATCTTAAGGTTAATATTATTGTTAATATTAGTAATAGTAAATCTCAAATCCCTGGTATTGATACTGAATCAGGCCCATTCTACTTATTGTTCAGTATGCCAATCACTAACATGACAAGTTTTGTAGCAAAGAAAGGATTTATTCACCGGGAAGCTAAGTAAGGAGGTAAGAGAACAGATCTCAAATTCACTGCCCAAAGACGAGTTTTAAGGATGTTTATTGCATAGAGGAGCAAAGTGGCCCAAGGCATGGAGAAAGGTGATTGGAGGTAAAGAAAAATTAGTCAACTGGGGGTTATCTGCACTAGTGTGGTCAAGCTTTATCGGTCTTCACAGGACTCATGTTCACACAATGGTGTGGTTAGCATGATTGGAAGATGGAGTTATGTGCCCTCTGAAGTCAAAAGGTCACCTATTAAATATTATTATAGGCCAATTGAAGGGTCAATGGTCTCAGCTGATTTGAACTGGACAAGAACTGACCCCAAGTCCCTGAAAAACAAGCAATTGTTACCATGGTGACCTATACATTGGAGATGTTATCTGTAAGGAAGCTAGTGGCAGTTTAGATATGTATTGTTTAACTGTGTGACTTTTAGCTATATGAGTTTCGAAATTGACTAAAAGCAAGTGACTAAAAACAAATGAGACAAGTTGGGCGGCCTAATCAGGTTAGCCCTCGGTTTCAGTATGAAACTCTTAAGTTCATTGTGAGAAAGCAGAAGCATATCCAGGTAAGGAATTCTGTCCACATTTCCTGCCCTCTGAGATTCCCACTCACTTGTGTCTGGAATGCTACCACATCATCTTTTCAGCAGAAAGGAGTTTGACTTACTGTGTTACAATTTCCTTTACCCACTGAGGGATCAACTGATTCCAACATAGGCTTGCAACTTTAGTCAAGGCTTTTCTTTCTTACAACTGCATCTCCTCATATGAAAAAGTGCAGATGTTAGACTACATCAGAAGACACAAACATCCCTACAGAGGCCAGGAGGTAATAATTGTGAGTGAAGACGGCAAAGACTCAGCAAAAGGGAGGAGTGGAGACTGTAAAAACCGGACAGCCCACATTCTGTCCCAAACAGGTAGCACCTGCTCCATATTCACCAATCAATGCCACATACAGGTTTGGTATTGCCAGATATTTTTACTTCTCCAGAAAGATCAATTATCTTCTTTTTTTAATGTTCAATCTTACACTTTCAAATGTTGGAAAAGAATTTTTGAAAATTAAAACCTGCATGAGACAAACATATATCTACAGGCCAGTTTATGGTCTCTGAATTTTGTGAGATTTCTTATTCTTGGGTTTCCTTAGTGATTCCATCATGCTAGAAAAGAGGAGCTTGACTTTATTCCTTGGGGAGAGCATCCAAAAAATGGTTTCTGATCTGATGCCAAGCTCACAGCTTGACCTTTTATAAACCATTGTTGGTTTGGTCCAAATCTGTTTAATCCACCCAGCTTGCACCCACTAGACTGGGAGAAAAGGAGGATTATCTTTTGTCAATGGTTTCCATTCTACATCATGACTTTGAGGTCCATTTGGGATTATGTTGGCTTTTTCTATTAGGATATAAATACAAATGGAAATGAAAATGAAACAAATGAAAATTCCCAATCTGAACAGACAAAATTGAAGTACAGAATCTCTACATGTTAATGAGCCTCTTTTATTTTTATGGTGAAAGAGTGAATTAAGGTAAGAACTATCTTTACTGTTTTCTTTACGTACACTTTTTTTTTTTTTTTGGTGCTAACATTTGGTGTTAATTGGTTTGGAAAGTTAGGGATACATTTTTTGTTTTGTTTTGTTTTACTTGCAATGCACTGCAGCTCACTGCCCATTTCAATTTTTATTTTTCCTTATTACCTTGATATTTTCCTAAAATACACAAAGTATAAGGAATTTTAAAGTTTGACGGAGATTAAAAGTAATTGGAATTAAAAGGAGGAAAGAAAGGCAGGGGACCAGAAGAAGGCAAAGACTGGGGAAAGGAAGCCTGAACAGAATTATCATTGTCAGTCATTAATCAAAGCTGCTGCTCTTGATTGTCATGTTGAGTCTAGTGGACTTTCCTCAGTGACAGAAATCCATGCTCGCATTCTTTTGTTTAATGCTTCCATTGTAATGGGAGAGAGTACTTATTCAAATATAATACCATTTCCAGAAGAATTATGGAAACATACTGAAAGTCAATGTATGAGAATTCTCTCAGTCCCAATTTTCCATGTAATGAAGGGCATTTCTGAAGCATAACTTATGCATTTGCGTCGTTTGTTATGATCAATTAAAGTGGAGAACACAATTATAAATTAAACCTTTTCAGAAAAGGATTAAAATGATTTTATAAACAGGCTTTTTAGTATGAGAGGATAAGCTTTACCTCTGAATTGGAAATCAATACCATATCAAAACTAATGCAAGGGAGTTTAATTAATCTATAGTTTATTCTCAACTACTGTGAGAAACAAAAAGAAGCTATCATTTACTTAGGATCTGTCTGTTTAATTTCTAGAAAAATTGCATTAATGGAGAGAGTAATTATTAGTGCAAAGGAATGCGTTTGAATGCTTTGCAATTACAAGAACAATGTCCAAAGTCTCCGTGCTTGAAATTTAATGTTTCACAGCGCTGTGATCTAATAAAAGAGTACCTGAATTTCAGCCATTTACAAAACACTTGTATTTGTCTGTGCTTGCCTGTTTTTATTAAATTCCTGGGGAAAAATAACAATATCAGGCATTTCAAACAATTATTCTAAAATATTGCCTCATTGATGAAAGGCATAAAACATTTCTGGCAAGGGCTAAGAAGTGAATTATACATAACATTTTCAATGAATATTTTACCCTTTACATAGACACAAGCAACGAGAAACCAGAAATGTAATTTCAGAATCTCTAAGAGAATTTCAAAGCCAATGTCAAGCACAAGAATTTAGAGGAAAAGAAGAATAAAAATATATAATTAAAAACAACCAACCATCTTTATATCTTAATCTTTGTACACATCCCTAATTATTTAAAGAGGTATCTTTTTAGGACAGTATGGGTTATGAGGAACCTTGCAATCTTTTTTTTTTTTTTTTTTTTT